>NC_142132.1:15213636-15524659 GCF_024610735.1 Ursus americanus
TCAAATACCTTATTTCTTAGATATTAAGGCTGCTTGGCTCATGAGCACACATAAACAATTAGACCTATCTGTAGTTGTGAATACAGTGGGCAAAAATGAGCTAGAAAATTTTAACAATATTTAGTGTATTTGAAGACTATATTCACCAGCTGTTTATCCAATTGTGTTTATGAAGCTGATAATCTATATGCAAATTAGATACATTGTAAAAAGTAAGGTTGTACAGCAAATGATTCCTTTGTATTTTTTGTATAACAACTTAATGTAGATTAGGGAACAGTGATGAAACAGGTAGTATATTTCCTCATTCCCAATATAGAAGACTTTTAAAAACAACAAGAGAAATTGGGAAAAACAAAAATCCTAAGATATTTGTTTTATAAAGCCCCTGCTATGTGCCAGAAACTAGTCTAGAAAAGAAGGCACATGTTTGATCTTCCTAAAATGGAAAAGGCACTGACATCATCTTCTGCCTCCTTCCCATAAAAAAAAAAAAAAGCCTAGATATAACAAAATAGAAAAAAAATGGAAAAATGGGTAATAATCTTAGATATTGCTGGCCTAAAGGTAAACTGGGGAGGAAAAAGGTACTCAGGAAGACCATCCTCCTATGGCAATATTTCCCAAAGTATATCAAGGACTATTATTTCACAGTCACCTAGAACAGTTGTAATAAAGCAAAATTTTGGTCCCCGAGCTAGAATTTAAGTCACTATATTTCTAGAGATTTCTTTTTCTTTCTTTTTTTTTTAATCTTTTATTATGTTAGTCACCATACTAGAGATTTCTTTTCACACTAATTTTGAGAACCAGTGTCCTCAGCATAACATAAGTAGCTATGAAAAAGCCATGACACTAAAGATAAAAGGTTATAAGGAAGAGAAAAGGATATTCAATTATGAATTAATTTACTAAATTAAAAGATCCTGCTTAGTAACAGTAACCCATATCTCATATAATCATTTTATAATTCCAAATGTCTTTCAGAAGTTTAATCAATTTATTGTGGAAAAAAAGTAAAATATGATTCTGGATCAACCCATCAATTTTCATTAATCTACCAACATAATATCAAATGATACCATCAATATATATAACTTTCTCAAGAAGTTAGTAAATTGATCTAAGATCTTATGTGCAGTAAATGAAACGACAAAAGTTCTGTGGCTAAAAAAAAGCACAAACTGATGAGGTAAGTGATTCTCAACTGTTAAGTGTAACAGTTATCTCCATAATTATGGATTTCTTTTTTTAAAAAAGATTTTTTTTATTTGTTTGACAGAGGGAGAGAGAGAGCATACAAGGCAGGGCAGCAGGCAGAGGGAGAAGCAGACTCCCCGCTGAGCAGGGAGCCCAATGTGGGACTCAATCCCAGGACCCTGGGATCATGACCTGAGCTGAAGGCAGACACTTAACCAACTAAGCCACCCAGGCACCTCAATAATTATGGATTTCTAATGGAACTTACTAAAAGGTCTAAAAGGGATGCCAAGGATAGTAGACATCCTGAGTGCACAAGGCAACTCCACAAAACAACAAAAAATAATTGACCAAAACCCACATAACTTTTGAACAACACAACAAATGAACAGGTTTTTGTTCATAATTATTTGGGCCTAGAACTTAATTCCATTTTATGTGTAAACACAGAGTAACTTTGCATGTTTACAACATACACTGAATTTTCTAGAAATGCAACTACATGTGACTTGAAAATACACCATATGCAATTTTGATCAGAATTTAACAAAAACGTGTTCATCATTTCAGAAAACCTCACACCGATAGCTATGCTGTCCACAGCAGGTACAACACACATCTTTGAGAACGCCATATGTCTAGAGAACATCTGAGTCTCCTTTTAATAGACTAAGAACCAAATATTATTAGTAGTATCAACTTATTAATAGCACTGGATTTCATTAATAAAGTGGTTAAAGTTTTATTATTTCTACCCCACACATTTTTTTTTAAATCTGTAACACTACAATACAAAATCTTTGTAGTAGAAATTACATATTTTAAAATTATTTACTTGGGGGTTGCCAATTGTTTTTCAACATGGGACTCTTAAAATGTTCCCAGAAGCCTACAATCCAGCTCTATTGGCTCTAATATCACTCTATCTTTTTTCCAATCTGTCATCTATTTCCTAAAATCTATGAAATAATATATAGCTTCCAAAGTCTTTTTAAATATCAGAAACTGAATGAATGACTTGACATGTGGTGGGGCTTTCAAGACAGAAAATATATTTTCTGTGATTTTTCATCATAATCCTGTCCATATTTTAACCACTCAAAGATCCAGCTTATATTTGAAATATAATACTTCCTCATTTTCTCCATTTCAACAGCCTGTTGTTGATCATGGCATGAGATCTCCAGCTTCTGATTTACCATCTTGATTGGATCCAGAGTGAATGAAAGGAGTGTCAGAGACTTCCTCCACTTGGCCCTTTCTACCTTAATGGCTCATTTCTCACAGGTCAAAAGCTAATATGAGGGTCCACAAGAGGCTACATTATCCATTCCAATTATGCACTTAGAGACAGGGAAAATTACCACAGAGTGAGTCTGCAGACCCAATATAATCAATTAAACAGATTTATACCAAAATTCCATTTATTACCTAGTCCCCATAAGTTCCCATTTTTACAAAAGGGCTATGACTCTTCATCTCTAAGTGCCAGGAGCACTCCCTAATTTTCAAGATAATTAATTATGAAAATGCATGAAGTTCTAGAGAACATTATTCCATCCCCATTGAGAATCATTGACCTAATAAAGTAATGTTTTCCTCTGCCCAACCAAAATACTTTGACCTTCACATTTACTGTGTACAAGACACAAGAACACTTCACTGACTTATTGGAATTCAGATATTTCCTGGTAATCAGAAGTAGATCAGAAAAGGTCTAATATAAGGCCAATCCAGAAACATGTTTTTTCTTTTTGTTTTTTTTTCTTCACTTGCAATAAAGATAAAATTTATCAGTGCTGTCTTTGGAAATATTAACACAACTTCTTAAGATACATAGTAGCAATATTGAAAAGATTTTTCAAGCAAATAAATTAATGATATTTTGGTGATTAATATCAGTTCAATACCTTATCCAAAGCCCTTCAGAAGTATCTGTGTTCCTTTTCCCATGACCAACTATTTACTAAATGACTTGAGGTCCCACTGGAGAAACAGTGAAGGAATATTTATGGTGTATATCGATGAGAAGGTATGGGTGCTTTTTCAACTTTATTTGATGGGTGCTCGGAACCAGAGATTCAGAGTGGAATCATAAGAATGAAGAATCACAATTTTCCATTGGGACAGCGGACATCAACCTTCTGTTTACTGGTTCATGATTTTTTTCTGGTAATGTAAGTCAAACAATAATCTACTTGGGCTGCCAAGTTAGTTCACCCCTCAGAACTCACTTAGGCATTACACAAATTCCTGCAAACCAACACACCCTGTCAGCCATCTGGTCTTGCTAACTGTTAAGGTAATTAAGAGTTAGGTGCAACCACCTGTCCTTTACTATTCTGGAATCCTAACATACCCACTGACACTAGGGAGCCCAGCTAACTGGTAATATTTTCTCTTGTCTACCATGGCCTACAGACAACAGCCACCACTGAGTTTCAAAGACTCCACAGCTCCCCTTACAATTGTACTCTTTATTGTCTTAATGAAGAAAGTGTTCTGGAAAGCCTCCAAGAAAACAGAATCAATTAATGGTCTATCTGATATTATGTAATACATGTGTTCCAATACATCCAGCTTCCTGAGTTTTCTGACTCTGATGTTCAAAATTTCCTCTAGACAGTTCCAGCATCTCCCCACCTATTTACTAGATGCAACCAGCATGCCCATATTTTAAAAAGTCATCAGGAACTACAGGTATATCACTAAGACATGAAATCCTGGATCATAGAAGAGTGTTCTATATCAATAAATTCTCCCTTCTCCAGTCTTAGATTTCATGCTCCCTGATCCAAAACCCTTCAGGTCCACTCTCATACATGCACTGCTGATTCCTGCCTCTGCATATTTCTCAGGAACTGCAACTTTTTCAGTGATAAGCTCTTACCCATCTACAGCAGAGACTGTGTCTTCCCGGTCATGCTACACTGAGACCTGACACTTGTTACTGATCTGGAGACAATAAATGGAGGCAGGGTACACTCTGGAGGAGGACAAACATCTTTTTATGAAGCATAAACAGCAGGTGAAATTTTTGCATTGTTGCCAGGGAAAGGGAAGCTACCTTACTCTATCAAATGACAGAAGACTATTACTTCTACCCAGGAGTCTTCAAGGGAATAAATCTAGGATTCAGGGCTCTGAGGTCATAGTTATAAGTGTCCCCATTGTATGCCTCAAACTCCCACTCCTTCTCATCAAGCAGTGACTCTGGCATGGGTGAACTGTCACTGCTGGTCTTTCAGTTTCCTTTGCAGCCAGCCAAACTTATAATTAAATCCTGGGCATAACTTTCAACATACTCTTCTAACTGTAGAAGGTAATGGTTTCAAATGCTTCCATGAAGACCATGTGATGTTCACAGAATGCCATGAGTTGATGGAAGGCTCCTTCTTTAAGGCTTTACAACAGTTAGCAAAAGCCAGCCAAGTCCACTATTATAGTTACCATCCCCCCCAACGACTTGCAAGTTCTAAAGCTGCTGCACAAACTGGCACTTCTCCTCCAGCCTACACTTCATCCTACCAAACACGGTTAATATTCCCCATAATTACACTATAGCACACCGGGATAACCACTGTCCCACTCACCGTGGGATAAGTCATCTAACTATAACATCGCCTGCTAAAGGTCTGTTACCAAGAGCCACTTTCAGCAGCAACTGCCTTAGTTGGAATTACGTCAGTAGCAGATGCCAAGATAGGATGGGGGTGCTTGCCAAGGGCAGTTATCTCAGGAAGTACTGTGACAGAGGGGGAAATGTAGGACAAATTCTCACCCTTCATTGGCTGAGGATGACCCACCTTTGCATAAACTATCTTACCCTTCCTGGTTGCACTGGCAGAAATGAGCACCTCTGGAACTAAAAGAGGAACAAAGATTCTCATACTGTCTGTGGAATACTGGAAAATACAGTAAACTGTCCACTATAGCTTTGGTGAAACTATGACAGCCAAGGGAGTTAGCAAGATACATCATAAGTATCTGCCACATTTTATCAAATCTTTTACCTATTTTTATTTTATTAAAATAAATTATCTCCCACTGAAAAACACCAGATTCTATCACAAGTGTTGTTAGAAGGCTGAAGAAAAACAAAATTAACTACTGATCTTCCTTACACTATTACATTGAAAAGGAATTTGACTGAGTGACAAACACTGCATTTCACAGAATGTAAATATGTGTTACCTTTACATTATAAAACTGACATATTTACAAAAATAATATACCATGTTTTCTTTGAAGTCTGCATGTTGCTCCTCAAAAGTAAACAAGTTTCATAGAGAATACACCTCACTTATTACATATTTATCTTATAGTACATATCTTCATTAAATCATGTTTTAAGCGACCATTTCCATGTTCCAGCTGTGTTTTAGGTTAGAGCCAGAATCCTGCCAAGATAAATAATGTAGTGCCCCCTTTGAATGAACATTTTGGCCCCATTACTGAAGCCTGTTTGCTGTGTCTGTTCTTCCTCTTCCCCCAGCTTACACCCCAGGAAATGCATTCTTAAAATGGTCTCCATTTTCTTCCCTGAGCAATTGGTGAGGTGCATGGAGAAAAAAAAAAAAAAAAACTCTAGAAAGGGTATGGATCCCCCCCTCAACTCCTGTGGCCCCCAGGAGCTCCACATTCTATTGACCATCCAAACTTGAGCAGCAGTCAACTACCTTAGCTCAAGCCTTCTATGTTTCCAGTTGGTTTCGCTCCAGGTAAACCAGTGTTCCTGTCTCATCTCTCCCTGGAAGCTCTTGTTTCCCTTTAGGTTTTTGGCTACTTGTTTACCCTGTAATCTCAATTCTCCAATGACTTCCAGAGACCTCATGGATTTGCAGTGTGCCCAGCTCTTGTTTCTTTCATTGTAAAGGTGGGAGCAATGCTCTTGCCAGCTCTCTATGTCCTTGAGCAAAAGCCTGAAATGCTATAACCTTTTTCATTTTCACTCCTTTGTTTTACTGATATGGTTTCTCCGTCTGTTTACTATATTATCCACCCAGAAAATTTTATCACCTCCTTCAAGTTCCAGCTCAAGTATCCTCTTCTCAAACTTTCCTGATCCCTCCAAGGTAAATTAATCCTGCCCTTTTCAGTACTCCGTCAATACTTTCTTTATTTCAAACCATTATAAACTTATTGAACACTTACATTGGGGTACTGATGACATGGTCCCCAAAGAATTTCATTCTAGCAAATGATACAGGAGAGTGCACAAGGAACAAATTAACATATAGGAAGAGAACCAGTTTTAGTTTGAGGAGGTTACACAAGATGTGATGTCCAACTATATATTTAAAGCAAAACAAAAATTGTCCTGTGAAGAGGGAAAGGTTCTCAAGCATTTCAAATCACTGATACAGGAAATTAGTATATTATATTTTGGCTAGTGTCTCCACTATTAGCCTGAAAAATACTTTCAGCAAAAACTATGTGATATTCATCTTCATTAATAGTACAAGCACTCAATAATTATTTAGCGATTTGAATGACTAGCTTTGCTTCCTAACAAGAATGGTTTTTTTTCAGTGTAAGCACACTATAGAAAATAATTGCTTTAAGAATGATGATCCTATTTTCATTGCCCTGCACTCAAAAGCCAAATAAATAAAACAAAGAAAAAATAATGAATATAATTCTATCTAGAAAGGCTATCTACAAAATACTGTACAAATCAGTATTCCAATTTTTCCCTTACTTACAAAAATCATAAATAAGAACTTTCATCATTCAGAACTATATATTTTTCTACTATTTCATACGTATGCCAAACCCTGTTACTCTGTATTTCTAAGCTTATAATCCCATGATTTCAATGAAATAAAATACTGCTCTCACTTACCTGGAAACAAAAGTATCTTACTAAATTACTACATCACATTAGAGATAATTATTATAGATGGTGATATCATTTAAGCAAAAATACAGTACAAATTAAAGTTATCAGTTTTAATTGATGAAATAATGGAATCTTAGAACAAAAACAGAATATTTCTTGTTTATGACCAGGCCCTGATACATAATTTGTGGCAGGGGGAGGCAAGAAGCAGTACAAAATAAAAATGTAAGGCTCTTGTTAAAAATTTGTTAAGAATTTCAAGATGGTGGGGCGCCTGGGTGGCGCAGTCGTTAAGCGTCTGCCTTCAGCTCAGGGTGTGATCCCGGCATTACGGGATCGAGCCCCACATCAGGCTTCTCCGCTATGAGCCTGCTTCTTCCTCTCCCACTCCCCCTGCTTGTGTTCCCTCTCTCGCTGGCTGTCTCTCTGTCGAATAAATAAATAAAATCTTTAAAAAAAAAAAATTAAAAAAAAAAAGAATTTCAAGATGGTGATAGCAGTGCATTAAACCAAGCACGATGCCCTTCTAATAAGCACACACCCAAAAAAGCGGCCCTACTTATGAATTTTGTATTCTGCAAAATATTAGAAGTATCTTCTGTCTGATTTAAATCCATTGGTATTGAGGGGCGCCTGGGTGGCACAGCGGTTAAGCGTCTGCCTTCGGCTCAGGGCGTGATCCCGGCGTTATGGGATCGAGCCCCACATCAGGCTCCTCTGCTGGGAGCCTGCTTCTTCCTCTCCCGCTCCCCTTGCTGTGTTCCCTCTCTCACTGGCTGTCTCTATCTCTGTCAAATAAATAAATAAAAAATCTTAAAAAAAAAAAAATCCATTGGTATTGAGACCAAAATAGCCTTCTTTAATAGGAATTTCCCAAGGATCTTATGCTTTCACCTCCTTTTTAAGTTTAGAAACTACGAAGAAGGAATAAAAACTGGTTCTGTTCACCTTCTCTGAAGTTGAAAACCTATGACACCTCAGTGGCTAGCCAAAGACATAATCATCTAACTTGAAATGTTTAAAATAATTTACATCAAATAATATACTTGTTTTAAATAAAAAGAAACAAACTGATCATTTTCCATGGTTAACAGACTTCTTTGGATATAAAAGTTTTAGAGAACCCTTTATTAATTTTTCATAATTTTATAGTTATTATAGTTAGAGTTGATGATTTGTATCAAATACAGTACATTTATACCTAATATAAGTGCATTTATGCAACTCCAAAACAAAAATTATTTTAATTTTATATGGCATATATAAATTAGAAAAAAAAAGAATGTTTAGATACCATGAGACAACTGCTTTTTAGGGTTGATTTTTTTAAGGGGGAGAACAAATCTTGAGAATAACAATTAAATTATAAAAAGATGAAAATCATTCATAAAACTACGGAAAGCAGAGTAACAAGAGTGGGTTCATGTCTGGTGAAACAGAAAGAAGTATAAGGAACCACTTGAAAGGCTTAAAACAATTATAATTAAAAATGAGAGATTCAAAAGAAGGGCAAGAAACATGTTTTTTTACTTAACAAACTATGGAGAAAAATCATAAAAATAAAATGAAAATTTAATGTATGTGTTTTCCAAAAAAATTAAAACTGTTTCTTTTTTTAGAGAGATACCAAAGACAAACATATTTTATGGGTTCTTATAAAGCCTTCACAAAACTGCCATTTTTAAAAGGCTTAACTTTTTATGAGAATCAATAAAATCCAAGTAAACCCAGTTTACAATAATATTGGTTGCTTAACTAGCACAAGCCTATAATAATTAGTTTACAGTAAAAGCTTAATCCACAGAAGTTCTAAAAAGTCATTTGTACTTACAATTGACATTGATCACCTTTGATTCCTTTAGTTGTGCAGAAACATTTTCCTGTATGCATGTGACAGATATTTGCATGGCCACTGCATGTACAAGCTGTAAGTCAAAACAAAAATTACACTGAATATTCTCCATCACAAACATGCATCACACTTCATTCACAGTTTTATTTTTATATTGTGTATTTTCCCCTGGCCATCCAAAAACTAGAGTTACCACATAAGTTCTTTTTTATTAAAGGGAAGTAAATTCACTTATTTAAAAATTTCGTGAAACTCTTTAAAGTCTTTGGGGTAGCCTGAACTTTAGTATGGATCCAAGTATTAACGCATTCTTCTATGGGTTCTTTTCCATTTCTCATTTGGTACATCTATTTAATGAAATGAATTTCAAAGAGCACAAGAGTTTTAGAGTCAAACAGCTTAGATTCAAAATGTACATCTATAATCACCAGCTGCCTTGGGTAATTTATTTAACTTCTCTGCTTTAGTTTATTCATCTGTAAAATAATAATAATAATAATAATAATAATAATAATAATAATAATAATAATACTTCTTAGTATTGATGTGAAGATTAAATGAGATCGTGTATTTTTAAATACCTACCACATATCAAGCACTTAATACAGCTATTACTTCTACTACTTTACACTGCCAACAATAATAAAAATATAGTTATATATCATGTAAAAAAGCATGGCTCTTTATTGCCCCCAAATCATCTTATTAAGCTTCTGAGATCATTCTCAGTTTTAATATTCCAGAATATTAACTGAAACATTCCAGGGCATAATAGTTATACACAGTCAATTTGGTTCAGATGAACTCATTTCATTTTCTTACTTTGCTTTCCTTGTTAAAGAGTAGCATTCCAATTATTTGGGACACAAACTCCATACTTACTGTGTCCAACATCCGAACAATTGGTAGGTTCTATTTCAGCATGCACAATCTCTCTTATATCTGATCCCTCCTTTTCATCATGATAACCACTGTAATTGGTGGTATAGCATTGTCATTCACCTTCTCTTACTGACACCAACACAGTCACATATCTGATCTTTCTACCATTGGTATTTCTAGGCTACAGTGCATTTGCCAATCCTGAGATAGTCTAAAGAGGCCAGGCCAACCATGCTACTAGTCGTTTCAAAAACCTTCAGTGAGAACTACTGCGTCCCTGCACGCCTCCACCTAGTTAAACCACTCTCTGACATAAATGAAACAATGTGTTTTTTTCCTGATTCACATACACATATAAAAATAAGTGAGTCACTGGTTTTGATCAAAATATAAAATATTCTAGAACACTAAGCATCTTGCTAATTGTTTATGATTATTTGCTTTGAAAAATATAGATGATTAATATAAATACACATACCCCTACACACACATATAAAGTAAGTTTTAGTACTAGATAGATTCTTGAGAAGGTGGTTTTTTGGCTAGAAGAAATTTCCACATAAAAGTATGATTTTTTTCTTCCTAAAGAATATTTAAATAAATCAGCATAATTTTCCTTTAAGTTTCTAGAATTAACTATGGAAACACACGATGTGAGAATTGCAGAAATGAATGACAAGGTGTAGTACTGCAAGGAATAAAGAAAACAATCAGCGAGCAATTACAGGAACTTAAGATATATTGATAACACGTAATTTCATAAATAGTAAATGAATATAACATGATATCGTAATATTAACTTGCAGAGGTCCATATTAATATTGTCTTATATTCAGAACTTTACTAAAAATAATGATGCACATTAATATTTTAAAACTTAGGTAAACCTTTTATTTACCCTTTATGGCAGAACTGAATAAGAGTTATGTTTGCAGAGTTCCTTAAAAGAATTATCATTGTATAGTAGCTTTAATAATTCCTGAGACCAAAAAAAAAAAAAAAATGTGTTAAAATACCTCTCAATGTAAGCTCATTTTGAGAGAACTCCCTTGTGGTTCTGTACTTCAGGCTAAAATGGCAAAAATGTATTTTAAATTCAATTGTTTAAAATTTATACTTCATGACAGTGTCGAAATTATTCTGTTGTCAGCATTTGAGGTTATCTTCTTATGCTGAATAAGCACCTATGAAATCATCATACAGCGGCCTCTTGTTTGGCAAATTTTATATGATGATGATTTTATAGCCTACACATACACTAAAGGGATATTATGTGGTCACATGTTATTTCTGTTCCCCTACAGTATGAAGCTGCAATATCAACTTATAACCAAGAATGAACAATAAGGATAGAAAAAAAAAAAGATGTTATAAGGGTTATTCTAACAAGTTGTACATGAAGAATATACCTAGAAATATGAAACCGAAAAGTAGTCGTCATTGGCAGTACTTGTTTCTAAGTCAGTTTATGTGCCAAAGTCCCTTTCATTGCTACATCCTTGCTATCTGTTGAATACCTACAACAATAATTTCTGGAGGTTAGGAAATCATGTTCATTTAATATGCTTTGTATACTTCTAGCATATTATACTTGATATTTAGTAGATCTGCTATTGTATCTCAAAGGAGTAACAATATTGACAAAGGCAACTGTTCAAACAGCTGATCTAAAATTCTAGTCTTCAAACTTACATTTTTATTTACAACTCTAAGCCCAAATTTTCATCTATGTGTGGCTTATGAAAAGGGGAAACAGAATATAGTTGTTTCTTTTTTATATAAATAAACATGAAATGTTGATACCAACAATATTTTAGCAATCTGAATTTTCTCATTAAAAATACCAGAATTACAACTATTGCCATGTACCTGTTGTTGACAGAGTGTGATTTGTTTTTCTACTGAAAAGGTAATAGTTCTCATAATTAAAAATAAGCCAAAATTGGACTTACAGAGATTACTTTGTTTAGTCAGGATATTTGACACCCGTACTTGTCTAATAAAGAGTAAGTAGTAAAACACAATTATTCAGCCTGAGATCCAGTATTGCCTAAATGCTATGGGGTGTAAGGCACTGCTCTAGAACTGTAATTAAGATGGCAAACAAGGGGTGCCTGGATGGCTCAGTCGGTTGAGCGTCTGACTCTTGATTTCAACTCAGGTCATGGTATCAGGGTCCTGGGATGGAGCCCCTCAACAGACTCCGTGCTCAGTGGGGAGTCTGCTTAAGGATTCTCTCTCCCTCTCTCACCACCCCTCCACGCCTCCCCTTGCTTGTGTGCTCTCTCTCTCTCAAATAAATAAATAAATCTTTAAAAAAGTGGCAAATAAGAATCTAGATCTTAAGTAACTGGAACCTTCAAGCAAATGTCACTGTTTCAAGAAATTCAATAATAGGTTAGAAAGTCATAAAGTGCCAAGAGAGCTGTAAGATTTATATTTTATATTCCAAAGCTGTCCAACATATTCAAAAATGGAAAGAAGAAACTCTAACCATCTATTCTAACTATATCCCTGGGGCCAAATCTGGCTCATTTCCTAGCTTTGTATAGCCGATAAGCTAAGAATGGTTTTTACATTTTAAAAGGATTGTGAAGAAAGAGAAGAAGGTGAAGATGGAGATAAAGGAGGGAAGAAGAAGGAGGCAGATGAGGCAGAGGCAGCAACAGCAGCAACCACAGGTGGCCCACAAAAAACAAAATTTACTATTTAATGCTTTAGAGGAAAAAAAGCATGCCAATCCCTGATCTATAATCACAAAGCCTGGAATCACATAATTTGTCAGTTTTCCATTCTGATTTAATTTTAAAAACTGAAACCATATTTAAAACAAGTTAGGGTTTTGTTTTGTTTTTTTTCCTAACAGAAGATGGTTAAGCAAAAACATTCGAATATTAAAAATTTCACCAAAATAAAATTTAATTCAACTTCTAGAATTGTATTAACACCCTGTGTTTACTTTTATAAAAGAGTAACTTTAGTCTTGTTTCATTATCTTTCATAAAAGAATAAGCCTTTAGTTATATTTTATTTTCTTACTCTAGCTTGCTAGATTTCTTGACTACTGCTAACGACTACCATTAAAGTATTTAAATCCTTCAAAATTGACTTCTCATACTTTATTTAATCTGGTTTTCATTCATCTAAAAAAAACAGAACAAAATATTAATATCCTGGGCTATAAATGAAACATTTAAGAATGACACATTATTAGAAGCTATTCAACAAAGATTATTACTTGCCTCAAGCCCAAATTCTTAAATTCCAACTGACTGAATTTTTATTGTATCCATTTTGAATCTGGATTGTTTTCAATGAGATTACCTTAAAAGATTGCCTTGAATAGATATTAGATGATGAATCAAAGAATCTGGAAAAATGTTCAATATTATGTTATAAAATATAAAACATATTTTGTAACATAATAACAATATTTTGTCTCTATATATGACTGTACTATTTCTGAAGTATTTTCATACACATTACTTCTTTAATCTTTTGCCACACATATTATACCCATTTGACAGAGGAACAGCTTCAAAGAAATAAAAAAAAAAAAAAACAAGTTTTTTATGGGAATTGATAAATTGATAACGGTCATCATATAAAAAAATAAACATGTAAGAAAAGCCAGGAAAGCACTAAAAAAAGAAAAGCTTTAAAAAAAAGAAATAGCCTACTAGACGTTAAAACATTTTTAAGCCCTCTATAATAAAAACACTGTAATACTGGCACATCAAGAGACAAAAAGATCAGCAGAGTAGAATAGAAAATCTATAAATAGAACCAAATACACACGAAAATTTAGAATATAAAAATCTGGCTTATCAAAAAAATTCATCAAAATGAATTTTTTATTTTTTTAAAGATTTTATTTATTTATTTGACAGAGAGAGATACAGCCAGCAAGAGAGGGAACACAGGCAGGGGGTGTGGGAGAGGAAGAAGCAGGCTTCCAGCGGAGGAGCCTGATGTGGGGCTCGATCCCAGGACGCCAGGATCACGCCCTGAGCCAAAGGCAGATGCTTAATGACTGCGCCACCCAGGCGCCCCTAAAATGAATTTTTTAAAATAAATGTCAATAGGACAACTGGTGAAAAAGGTAAATTTATATCTATACCTCACACCACACACAAAATTAAACTCCAAAAGCATTAGTGATCTAAATGTAAAAAAGAAAAACTGTACAAGTAACAGAAGAATACATAGGAAACGTGGATAACTTGGATGTAGGAAAAGTATTCTAACTCTAACTCAAGAGTGATAATTTTGATGAGATTAAAATAAAGATTTCAGCGTGGCAAAAACAAACAAAAAATCACCATAAGCAATGTCAAAGGACAGATACATATTTGGAGAAAACTGTTCAACAGATAGATAATATTCCTAATAAATAAGAACTCTCATCAAATTAAGAGGATAAAAATATCTCAACAGAAAATTGAGCAAAAAACATAGACAATTCACATAAAATATAAAAATGGTCCTTAAATGTATGAAGATAAGATTAATTTCACACATGATAGAGAACAAAAAATTAAAAATTTCATCTATCAGACAAAAGTTAAAAAGTATAAAAATATTTTCTGTTCACAAAGCTATATGGATAAAGGTACTCTCATACACTGCTTGTGGGAGTACAGACTGGCACAACCATTGCTAATAATACAATATGTGTTTCTCTCTTAACCTCACATGCTCCCTTCTAGGAGTTTATCCTGAAGATACACCTCTTACAGTACAGAAATACATATGCACACAGAAGTTTCCACTACACCATTACCGATACTTAAAATTATTGGAATTCACCTAAATATTCATAGTTGGAAAACAGTTGAATAAACGATAGTATATCCCCATAATGTAGTACTAGGTACTACAAAAACAATGAGGAAGATCTCTGTAATGTGGCATGATCTCCCAAGTCATATTATTAAATGACAAAAAAGCAGTACAACATGTTACCCTTTGTGTAAAAAAATTAGAAAATATGCATATTTCTGCATATTTAGTTTTAAAAACAACATAGGGAGGAAACCAGAGACTGGTTTGAGATAGGTTACTTACAGGGCATGAGTGAGAACGTCATGAAAAGAATGGGGGGAAGGAGAGGGAAGAAATTGACTTTTTGTACATTCGTGACTTTGAGGACCATGTTACTATTTCACATACTCAAAAAAGAAAATTACATCAACAATACTGGTGGGGTGCAGGTGGCCCTAAAGCTGACTAAACACAGAAATAAATGAATGGCCCCTACTCAAATGACTAACAACCACACTGAAGGAGGGAAAAAGCATGAACCCAAGTACTTTTTTTTTTTTAAGATTTTATTTATTTATTTGACAGAGATAGACAGCCAGCGAGAGAAGGAACACAAGCAGGGGGAGTTGGAGAGGAAGAAGCAGGCTCATAGCGGAGGAGCCTGATGTGGGGCTCGATCCCATAACGCCGGGATCACACCCTGAGCCGAAGGCAGACGCCTAACCGCCGTGCCACCCAGGCGCCCCGAACACAAGTACTTTTTAAACACAGTTACAAATTATATGTCCTCATACTGAAGACAAAAATAAGTAAATAAATGCTAAACTCTAATTAGTAGACTTCCTTTTCACACAGAGGTGTAGTTTAGCAATTCCAAAACTACTTTCTGTGCATTTTAAGATTGAGGAAATTTAAAAATATATATTGTGGATAATGAAAGTCAGCTTAAAAATTTGGACAGTAAGAATAGAATGAACCCTGTAGTAAGGGACAGAAAATGAGGTATTAGTGTAGACTAATGGGTTTTTTTTAAAGATTTTATTTATTTTATTTTAGAGAAAGAATGTAAACAAGGGGAAGAGCAGAGGGGGAGAGAGAGGGAGGTGGAAAGAATCCCAAGCAGATTCTGAGCTGAGCACAGAGTTCAAGGTGGGGCTCAATCTCACTACCCCGAGATCATGAGCTGAGCCGAAACCAAAAGTTGGACTCTTAACTGACTGAGCCACCCAGATGCCCCTAAACTCATGGATTTTAGTATAAAATATAAGTGGATGTAGAAACGTGTATCAATGTGTGTAGTTATGTACATGTATAAGAATATGTATGTGTCTATGGGTAAACACATGAGCATATGTGTACACAGATATTTATTCTCCAGTTCTGCCTGCTGAGATGATCTAGAAATAAAATTGTCTTTGTAGCAAAGAGCCCACTAAAAGAGCCAAGGCTGCTTAAGAAATGCCAGTGTCTAGTTAGAGCAGGAAAAGTACAAGATGGTGACAACAATACAAGAAAATGCTCGAAGAATGATAAAGAGTATGTAGGTAGATATATGAAAAATGGATGGATAGACAGATGATACAAAGAGATAAATAGATAGATACACACATACATACATGGATAAATACACAGATAAGATAACACAGACAAACTAGAAAAGAGAAAGATTTTCATTGTAAAAGAAAGCCAAATAATTAGTATAAGAAGAATGATAGAATTAGAAAATCACCATTTGGTAAAAATCATAAAAGTAGTAGGCGAAAGTTTAAGAACTAACATAATACTCACATAGTCTCAAAGTATCTCCTAAAAGATTTTTTTTTTCATTAAAGGATAATATAGTAACTTTAGAGTGAAGAAATCTGGCAGACACCACTTTATCCAAATGTCCCTATTAAACATTACCATTAATGGAATGGTGATAGCATGTGGCTCATGATATGGTGAGAAGAATTTAGCATAACTTCAGTGGTATTCCTGCCAAAAGTATGTAATCAGAATATAATCATGAAGAAATGTCAAACAAAGCCATATTCCTTACAAAGCACATGCTATACACACACAAAAATGGGCTATAATTCTAAACAATGTCAATGTCACTTAATAAAAAGAAAGACTCAAGAAATGTTCCGGATTCAAGAAGTCTAAAGAGACATACAAATGAATGCAACCAGTCATCTTGGATTTTCTTCTTCTCTGAAGAACAATGCTGGGACAATTAGTAAAACCTAAATAAGGTCTATATTTAATAATATTATGCACCAAGGTTCAATTCCTGATTTCTGTAACTGTAACGTGGTTAAGAAAATTCCTAGTTTTTAGAAAATATCACTAAAGTATTTAAGGGATAAAGGCCCATCAAGTCTGCAATGTTTAAATGAAACAGCGAGAGAGAGAGGAGACTTGAAGGAACTCTGTGTATTTACTTGCAACTTTTCTGTGTTAAATTATGTCAAGACAAAAAAAAGTTAAATAGACCTTTTTAATTTGAAAAGATAAAACATTTATACACCTAAAAAAATAAATAAAATACACGCTAATGTTTTTGACTTGTAAGTCAATAGCAACATTACATTTAACAACTTGGGTTGTTCTTTTTTTCCCTATATGTCATTAAGTGTTTTGTTTTTTCCATTTTGAGTAGAAGGGATATTGTTAGCTATATGTGAAGTAAAAAATTTCATATCTCAAGAAAACATTATTAATTATTTCTCTTCCTATAAAGGAAATAAAAAGGTATATAACAAATGGAGACCATTGTATGGAGCATATAGAGATTGTAGCGAGGGTATTCATTCATTCTTTCCACAAATATTTAATACGAAGCTATTCCATTCAGCTAACCCGTAACATCCAACAGCAAAAGAGAAGAAGAATCATGGGAGCTTAACTGGTATTATCATTAACTAGGATGGGGGTGAAAGGAGAATATTCTTAAATAATAAAGTTGCTGAATTCAGCTTTTGAACTAATTAATATGAACAAACTAGCCTTGTACAGGAAGTCAAAAAACAAGTTAAAATTGCTTATTAAAATAAATACACAATTAAATATTTGTATGATTCCTTTATAGCCTAAAAATATAGATTATTCTTATAAAATCAGTAGATGGACCCATAGGGAAAAAGCAAGATGAAAGGTATAGATAAAATTATTTGTGATTAAAAGAAAAGCAAATATTTGCATTCATATCCTATGGTATATAAAAATGGACCTTTGAGAGAAAAGGTGTTTCTTGGTAATAATATATTAAGAAGGATTTTAATATGTTTATGAAATATTTACAGAACATATTTATGCTGATGCTTTCCTACACCTGCTCTAGGCATTTCTAATATATAATTAACTTGTCCACCATCACTAATTAGTTTTTATGCATTATCTGAGCAATGAAAAAGTGTGCATCCAAATTGGCATTTAGCTTAATTTTGCTCTTTAAAAAATCTATAAATATTAGACTAAAACCAAATTCATGCTTAGAGTTTCTTAGATTAACCTCTAATTTTCTGGAGTATACTAAATAAATGTTTTGTGCTTTAGAATATGAGAAATATGCCCCATTTTAAATATGCCTTTTAATTTTCATCCTAGGCCTGTCATTTGAAGAAAATAAGAATTACTTAACTTTTGTGGGTTTGTATAAAAGCCTTTTTTATTGTTAAGTTAAATTATACTATCTTACATCACTTTTTAAACAACCAAATAGTGCCAGATCCTTATAACACAAAACCTCAAACAATACATGGTAAGGGGACTAGGCATCACATCAAATGAAATTAAAGAGAAATATTAAACACTTAAGATAAAATAATGGCTTCTATCTAGTCCCAAAAAGATAAGTATCGTACTTGTAGATTTAAAACCATTAAGTATTTTTTTTTAATTCTGTGAGATATATTAGTGAACTTATTGATGAAAAGAAAGCATGCAAGTGACACACTTCATTGTCAAAAACATGCAAACCAGAGGTGGAAATAATCTGTCAGCATCAGGCCTAGGAACTCAAATAACACTAACCAAATGCCAAAAGTTGAAATGAAGATTTAAAGTTAGGGCGGGTGGAAAGTAGCAGTTTGTGCAAATAAAAAACAAGGAGAGAGATCTTGAAGAAAAGGGGAAGGTACAATAAAGGTGCAGAGTAGTGACTGTCTCTAGCAGTTTCATGAGGTTCAGCCCACAGACATCTCTCTGAAAAGGCATCTAACACAAGAAACCAGTAAAAACTGCACCTTCTACTAACCACAAACAAAGTCATTCTGAAATTACCTGACTTAATGTCATGTTCAAATACTTTTCATAGTCTCAGTTCTTGTCCTTTTGGTTCCTTTTATGAGGATAAAAGGATAGAAGAGAGCTCAAAAAGATGGAATAGATAAAGAAAGCTTAGGGCTATAAATTACTGAAGTTAGAGGAAAACATCCCCCAGAAAAACAAAACATTTCAAAATAATTAGTACAGAGAGAAGACAAATTAGCTACAAATATTATAGTAGCTATAAAATAAAGATTTTTTTTAAATCATTCAGTTTAAACAGATAGCTCTGCATGATTTAAAAAGCCTTTTTTGATAGGGGGGGAAAGATGGCAGAGGAGTAGGGGACGTTTTTTCAGCTGGTCCCCTGAGTCGAGCTGGATGTCTACCAGATCATCCTGAACACCCACGAGATCAGCCCGAGATGTAGGAAGATACATCTGGATCCAAACAAACGAACATCTCCACTGCTGAGTATTGAGGTGTGAAGCGGGGAGCCATGAATCCTCGCAGAGATATCGGAAGATAAACAGAAGGGGGAGGGAGCCGATGCGCTCGGGCGCTGGGAAGCCTCCTGCACAGGGGAGCGGCTGGACTCACAGACTGGCACCCGAGAAAGCAGACTGAGATTGTGAGCCCGGGAACGCGCACGCGACGAGACTGAAAACTGGAGCTCTGGAGCACACACTCAAACTAGACTGAAACTGGGAGTCCGGAGCACATGCGGGACCGGAGCTCCAGGGCTCACTGGAACCGGACTGATACTGGGAGCTTGGGTGTGCGCGGGTGACCAGACAAAACTGGCGCTCTGGAGCACGCGCGAACCACACTGAAACAGAACTCAGGAGCATGCACAGGAACAGGGGCAGCTGGTGGTGTCAGAAGCACAAAAGACAGAGACCTGTCGGCTGGGGAATCGAGGGCTGGGAGAGCGGCTGTGGGGCACACATCCAGGACGCTGCAGGTGTTTTTAGCGGCACTGACTGAAACAGAGTTAAAGTGGCCAGGAGAGTTCAGTGGAGAGCAGACTGCGATCTCTCTGTTCTGAGACAGAGGCTAGGATATGGCCACTGCTGCTCTGACTCTCAGAAGAGTCACAGAAAACCGCCAGGGAAAGCCACCAGAGAACAAAAGCCCGGAAATACTGGCTCACATTGTGCCCATCCCCATCCCCCCTCGCAGGGGATGGGGAGACTCTACCCAAACAGGGTAGCCTGAATATCAGTGCGGCAGGCCCCTCCCCCAGAAGGCACGCTGAAAAATCAAGAAGCCCACATCCCTAAGGTCCCTATAAAACAAGTGCACACTGCCTGGGTCCTGGTCAATAATTTCGGCTCTGGGCATCCCCGCAACCTCTCCTCATCAGAATGACGAGGAGGAGAAATCCTCAGCAAAGAAAGGACACATGGACTGTGGCCTCTGCCACAGAACTGATGGATAAGGATATAACCAAATTGTCAGAAATGGAGTTCAGAGTAACAATGGTCAAGATAATGTGTAGGCTTGAAAAAAACATTAACGAAAATATTAACAAGAATAGAGAATCTCCAAGGGCGGAAATGAGAGGGAATCTGGCAGAAATTAAAAATGCTATGAATCAAATGCAATCTAAACTAGACGCTCTGATGGCCACTTAATGAGGCAGAAGAACAAATTATTGAATTGGAAGATGGGATGGTAGAAGAGAAAGTAAAAACAGAAACTTGGCTCAAAAAAATCCAATCTCAAGAATGCAGACTACGGAAGATTACTGACTCAATGAAATGTTCCAATGTCAGAATCATCGGCATCCCTGAGTGGGTGGAGAGAGAGGTCTAGAAGAGATATTTGAACAAATTGTAGCTGAGAACTTCCCTAATCTGGCAAAGGAAGCAAGCATTCATGTCCAAGAGGCAGAGAGGACCCCTCCCAAGATCAATGAGAACAGACCTACACCACGTCACATCATAGTGCATTTAGTAAATATTAGATCCAAGGATACAGCCTTGAAAGCAGATGGGGAAGAAAATCCTTACATACAGAGGGAGGAATATCAGAATAACATGAGATCTGTCTACAGAGACCTGGCAGGCCAGGAAGGGTTGGCAAGGTATTTTCAAAGCTCTAACTGAGAAGAACATGCAGCCAAGGATCCTTTATCCAGCAAGGCTGTCATTCAGAATTGATGGAGAGACAAGGACCTTCCAAGACCAGCAGAAACTGAAAGAATATGTGACCACCAAACGAGCCCTACAAAAGATATTAAGGGGGATTCTATAAAAGTAAAAACACCCCAAGAGTGATACAGAACAGAAATTTACTATCTATAGAAACAAAGACTTCACAGGCAACATGACATCATTAAAATCATATCTCTCAATAATCACTCTCAATGTGAATGGCCTGAATGCTCCCATAAAACGTCACAGGGTTGCAGATTGGATAAAAAGACATGACCCATCCATTTGCTGTCTACAAGAGACTCATTTTGAACCTAAAAATACATCCAGACTGAAAGTGAAGTGATGGAAAACCATTTTTCATGCCAATGGACCTCAAAAGAAAGCTGGGGTAGCAATTCTCGTATCAGACAGATTAGATTTTAAACTAAAGACTGTTATTAGAGATACAGAAAGACACTATATTATTCTTAAAGGACGTATCCAACAAGTGGATATGACAATTATAAATATTTATGCCCCCAACAGGGGAGCAGCTACATACACAAGCCAACTCTTAACTAGAATAAAGAGACATATAGATAATAATACGTTAATAGCAGGGGACCTCAACACTCTGCTCTCAGCAATAGACAGATCACCTAAGCAGAAAATCAACAAAGAAACAAGAGCTTTGAATGATATACTGGACCAGATAGACCTCATAGATATATACAGAATACTACACCCCAGAACAACAGAATATTCATTCTTTTTGAATGCACATGGAACTTTCTCCAGAATAGACCATATACTGGGTCACAAAACAGGTCTCAACCGATACCAAAAGACTGACATTATTCCCTGCATATTCTCAGACCACAATCCTTTGAAACTGGAACTAAATCACAAGGAAAAATTGGAAGAAACTCAAACACTTGGTAACTAAGAACCATCCTGTTCAAGAATGATTGGGTAAACCAGGAAATTAAAAATCAGATTAAGCAATTTTTGGAGACCAGTGAGAATGAAAACACATCGGGTCAAAACCTATGGGACACTGAAAAGGCAGTCCTAAGAGTAAAATACATAGCCATCCAAGTCTCACTCAAAATAGAAAAATCTCTTAAAATGCAGTTTTTACATTCTCACCTCAAGAAGCTGGAGGTGGAACAGAAGAACAGACCTAACCCACACATGAGAAGGCAGTTGATCAAGATTAAAGCCGAGATCAATGAATTAGAAACCAGCAGACCAACGGAACTAGAAGCTGGTTCTTTTAAATAATAAATCAGATCAATAAGCCACTGGCCAGACTTATTCAAAAGAATAGAGAAAGGGCCCAAATTAATAAAATTATGAATGAAAGGGAAGAGATCACAACGAACACCAATGAAATAGGAAGGATCATTAGAAACTTTTATCAACAGCTTTATACCAATAAATTAAACAACCTGGAAGAAATGGATGCCTTCCTGGAAACAGATAAACTACCAAGACTGAAACAGGAAGAAACTGATTATTTAAACAGACCGATTAATTATGAAGAGGTTGAAGCAGTGATCAAAAACCTCCCCAGAAACAAGAGTCCAGGGCCTGACGGATTCCCCGGGGAATTCTACCAAACATTCAAAGCAGAAATAATACCTATTCTCCTGAAGCTGTTTCAAAAAACAGAAACAGAAGGAAGACCACCAAACTCATTCTATGAGGCCAGTATTACCTTGATCCCCAAACCAGGCAAAGACCCCATCAAAAAGGAGAATTACAGACCGATATCCCTGATGTATATGGACGCCAAAATTCTCAACAGGATCCTAGCTAATAGGATCCAACAGTACATTAAAAGGATTCTCCATCATGACTAAGTGGGATTCATCCTTGGGATGCAAGGGTGGTTCAACATTCATGAGTCGATCAGTGTGATAGATCATATCAACAAG
This sequence comes from Ursus americanus, assembly GCF_024610735.1. NCBI lineage: Eukaryota > Metazoa > Chordata > Mammalia > Carnivora > Ursidae > Ursus > Ursus americanus. The sequence continues at coordinate 15,236,509 of NC_142132.1, forward strand.
AAAAGAGTCAAGAACCTTATGATCCTCTCAATTGATGCATAAAAAGCATTTGACAAAATACAGCATCCTTTCCTGATTAAAACCCTTCAGAGCGTAGGGAGAGAGGGTACATTCCTCAATTTCATAAAAACCATCTATGAAAAGCCTACAGCGAATATCATTCACAATGGGGAAAAGTGAAAGCCTTTCCCTTAAGATCAGGAACACAACAAAGATGCCCACTCTCGGCATTATTGTTCAACATAGTACTAGAAGTCCTTGCAACAGCAATCAGACAACAAAAAGGGATAAAAGGATCCAAATCGGCAAAGAAGAAGTCTAAATGTCTCTCTTCGCAGATGACATGATACTCTATATGGAAAACCCAAAAGACTTCGCCCCAAATTACTGGAACATATAGAGCAATTCAGTAATGTGGCGGGATACAAAATCAATGCTCAGAAATCAGTTGCATTTCTATACACAAACAATGAGACTGAAGAAAGAGAAATTAAGGAATCGATCCCATACAAAAATGGGATCATACATTATCTCGGAATCAACTTAACCAGAGACGTAAAGGATCTATATTCTAGAAACTACAAATCACTCTTGAAAGACATTGAAGAAGACACAAAAAGATGGAAAAATATTCCATGCTCATGGATCAGAAGAATAAACATAGTTAAAATGTCTATGCTACCCAGAGCAATCTACACTTTCAATGCCATCCCAATCAAAATACCAATGACATTTTTCAAAGAACTGGAACAAACAGCCCTTAAATTTGTGTGGAACCAGAAAAGACCCCAAATTGCCAAGGAATTGTTGAAAAGGAAAAAACAAAGCTAACAGACACATGAAAAAATGTTCAAAATCACTAGCCATCAGGGAAATTCAAATCAAAACCACATTGAGATACCACCTTACGCCAGTTAGAATGGCAAAAATTGACAAGGCAGGAAACAACAAATGTTGGAGAGGATGTGGAGAAAGGGGATCTCTCTTACACTGTTGGTGGGAATGCAAGTTGGTACAGCCACTTTGGAAAACAGTGTGGAGGTCCCTTAAGAAGTTAAAAATTGAGCTACCCTATGATCCAGCAATTGCACTACTGGGTATTTACCCCAAAGATACAGATGTAGTGAAGAGAAGGGCCATAGGCACCCCAATGTTCATAGCAGCATTGTCCACAATAGCTAAATCGTGGAAGGAGCCGAGATGCCCTTCAATAGGTGACTGGATTAAGATGTGGTCCATATATACAATGGAATATTAGTCAGCCACCAGAAAGAACGATTACCCCACATTTGCAGCAACATGGACGGAACTGGAGGAGATTATGCTAAGTGAAATAAGTCAAGCAGAGAAAGACAATTATCATATGGCTTCACTCATTTATGGAACATAAGAAATAGCAGGAAGATGGTAAGAGAAGGACGGGAAGAATGAAGGGGAGTAAACAGAAGGGGGAATGAACCATGAGAGACTATGGACTCTGGGAAACAAACTGAGGGCTTCAGAGGGCAGGGGAATGGAGGATTGTGATATGCCAGTGATGGAGCACTAGGTGTTATAAGCAAATAATGAATCATGGAACATTACATCAAAAACTAAGGATGTTCTGTATGGTGACTAAAATAATATGTTACAAACTTATTTACAAAACAATAATAAGTAAATAAATAAATAAAAATAAAAAGACTTTTTTGGTTTTCCTAATGTATTTAAATTTTTTAAAAATGTTATTCTGAAGCAAATCTTTAATCAAAGTATAACTTCATGCCCATACCAAACATTAAATATCTACATGAAATTATATAATTATTTTGTAATGGCCTCTCTTTGTGATATTTAAAGTCTCAAGTTAGCCTTTCTCTGCCACACAGGAATATCATGTATACTAAGAAAATACAAACTTTTAACTTCGTTGTGTGAAAATAATTAATAGAAATAAGATTTTCATGTCAAGTGATTTTTGTTCATCTGCAGTTTTAGATTATTCAGGTCAATGCTCCCAGTTTGAGAATTAAATTTCTTACACTTATTTCAAGAAATACTCAGTTCATTTGGTTATAAACTTTCAGCTTCTATAAACACCTCTAATATGTGAGAAGGGTTTAAGATGAAAAAAATTCCCATCCTACTAGAGAGAAAGAGAAATTCATTCATATTCCTTTTACTACCCTCTTGTCTCTGAGGATAGTTGTGTCATAGCCCAATGTATTTATTAAAGTATTATATACTTCTGTAAAAGTCTGCTATAGGTAGATATCCACAATACACCAAAAGTTTTAAAAATAAATAAGTTTTGCTCATACAAAACAAATGTAAAACTAGAACTGTTACTGTGTTGAAAGAACTCTTTTTCCCCAAACTAGAAACGAGTAAGTTTCTTAATCACTATTAAAAGTAAAAACATAAAATAAAATTTTAAAAAGTATGTAGAAAGGAAAAAAATCAGGTAAGTATAATATTAAAAAGCCTAGAAAAAGAACAACAAAATGAACCAAAAGACATAACTTAATATATATAAAATTAGACTGCTAAACCCAATTATGAATGCAATGTTAAAGAAAAAATCTTATTGGGGCGCCTGGGTGGCACAGCAGTTAAGCGTCTGCCTTCGGCTCAGGGCGTGATCCCGGCGTTATGGGATCGAGCCCCACATCAGGCTCCTCCGCTATGAGCCTGCTTCTTCCTCTCCCACTCCCCCTGCTTGTGTTCCCTCTCTTGCTGGCTGTCTCTATCTCTGTCGAATAAATAAATAAAATCTTTAAAAAAAAAAAATCTTATTGATAATACCAACTAACCCATTAAACATCTTCCAATAAAATAACCAAAAAGAGTTAAGACCTGAATGAAGAAAACTATTGGTCATACATGACTGCAATTTTTTAAATACCTATATTTCATGATTTATAGAGTTTTTTTGTTCTTATAGTACATCTTTTTATGAATAATCAAATAAAACAAGTATATATAAATATTTTTAAACATTTCAGGGATTAATAGCATTATAGCTTAGTTGTCTTACATTTAGAACAAAGTATGATGAAAATCTTTTAACTAATGATAATCATATAAAATTGAAACTTATAAACTGAACTCAACTCCAAAGGGCCTACGCAGATCCTTCCATGAAAATTAATCTCTTTGTCCCTGATTCTATCATTCAACCTCTTCATAACACTATTATAGCACCCTTACCATGCATAGAAATTCAAGCCCTAGCACAGTGTTTTGCATATATTTAAGTACTCAATAACTGTTTGTGAATTTGAGAATATTCCTTCATTGCAAAGTAATGCAGTGTATAGAGTGTTGAGCTATTATAGTAAAGTGAGCCATTCTATTCAATGAAACTTTCATTTATTTTCTCTTACTAAAATTTATAAGTCAAATTAGAGATAATATGACAAAAATAATACTATTAGTCTAAATCATAATTTTTATTAACATACTTAAGTCTACTGATGCTACAAATTGTAGTAATAAAAATAATAGTAATAACGGCAATAGCATTCTAGAGTTAACATTTGCCAAAAACACATATTATTTCTTACGTAAAGTACCTCATTTAAGCCTCACAATAAATTAAATTAGTCACATAATTTTTAAGTGAGGAAACTGAGACAATAAGAGGTTAAATAATTACCCAAGGTGACAGTGGCATTGCCTGGATGTGGACCCAAGCAGTATGATTCCAAAGCCCAAGCTGTTTACAATGTTATACTCTTCCATAGCTACAAAGATTGATAGATAGATGATAGATAGATAGATAGATAGATAGATAGATAGATAGATAGATAGATGCTCCAGAGCAAATTTGTGTCAGAGAATTTTCTTGGTCATCAATGAGAAATAAAATAATTTTAATAATAAACCCCTTTTTAGAAAATTTTTGTTCCAAGTTCTTATTTAAACTCCAGTTAGTTAATATACAGAATAGAGTAGAATTTAATGATTCATCACTCAAATATAATACCCAATTCTCATCACAAGTGCCCTCTTTAATACCCATCACCCATTTAACCTATGCCCCACCTACCTCCCCTCCAGCAACCCTCAGTTTGTTCTCTATAGTTAAGAGTCTCTTTAATGGTTCCCGTCTCTCTTTTCTTTTTTTCCCCTATGTACATCTGTTTCATTTCTTAAATTCCACATATGAGAGAAGTCATATGGAATTTGTCATTCTCTGACTTATTTCACTTAGCATAATACACTCTAGCTTCATCCACATCCTTGCAAATGGCAAGATTTCATTCTTTTTCATGGCTGAATAATATTCCTCTCTCTGTGTGTGTGTGTGTGTGTGTGTGTGTGTGTGTGTGTGTGTGTGTGTATCAATCACATCTTCTTTATCCATTCAACAGTTTAAGACATTTGAGCTCTTTCCATAATTTAGATATTGTTGATAACGTTGCTATAAACATTGCGCATGCACCCCTTCAATTCAGTATTTTTGTATCTTTTGGGAAAATACCTAGTAGTGCAATTGCTGGATCGTGGGGTAGTTCTATTTTTAACTTTCTGAGGAACCCCCATCCTGTTTTTCAGAGTGGCTGCACCAGTTTGGATACCCACCAATAGTGTAAGAGGCTTCCCCTTTCTCCACATGCTCGCCAACATCTCTGGTTACCTGTGTTGTTATTTTTAGCCTTTTTGACAGTTATTTTTTTTTTAAGATTTATTTATTTATTTCAGAGAGAGAGAGGGAGAGAGAGAGCAGGGGAAGGGGCAGAGTGAGAGAGAGAGAATCTCAAGCAGACTCCATAATGAGTGTGGAGCCCAACACAGGGCTCAATCTCATGACCCTGAGATCACGACCTGAGCCGAAACCAAGAGTCAGATGCTTAACTGACTGAGCAACACAGGTACCCCCCTGAGTTAGTAGTAAACCACTTTTAATAGATAATTGTAATAAAAGAATAGCTATGAATATGCCATAGTCTAAAACAATCTGAGAGAAATCTACAAGTACATTTATTAATATCAGTAACAATGTTAAATTGACGTTAGTAGACGAAATTTAAAAAATAATCTCCGAATCTGCAGTACCTCTAAAGCCTCACATTCAAATATAAATCTACTTCCTTCTTTCCCTTAATATCAGCAGACTTTGAATCTTAATAACTGTATCTACTAATGAAAAATGAACTTTTCTCAATAAGGTGAACTAAAAATAAAGAAACAGCAGTAAATTTATACTTCTCATTTTTTATAAATTGATTTTAGCCACAGCTGCATTAAAAATAATTCACCAGATGTGACGTATTGTTGATTTAGTGAGGTAGCTAATGTGGCCCTAAGAAATAAAAATGACTTTCATATATTACATCACCATAGAGAAGTCAGAGACAGCAAAATAATATCTTGCCAACTTTCAGAAACAAGGAAACTATAAGGAATTATTTAAAGCTCCATAAACTACCAGAGAATGTGCAGTAGTGAATAAGATAGGCATTCATCTTCCATCCCCTTTAATTTTCCATTGCATTATGCCTCAGCTTGCCAGATGTGTAATGTCAGCAACAAAAATGAATATGGAATAACTGAACTTAGTCTTAAACCTAGCGGAGAAGTATCATCCCCAAAGGAGTACATATTTCTAAAAGCACTTATGCCTATTGGAGTGATAAAACTTACCATTCTAATTTAAAACATTTTGTAGCTAATACAGTTATTCAAATGTTCCTTTTGCCTATGTTGGCAAAAAATTAATATTTTGATAATCCTCATGACATTGCATTTGGTAGTGGATTCTTAGATATGCACCAAAAACACAAGCAACAAAAAAATAAATAAATAAACTGGACTTCATCAAAATTGGAAACTTTTGTCTTTCAAAGGACACTATAAAGAAAGTGAAAAGGCAACTTACAGAGTGGGAGAAAATATTTGCAAAGTATATATCTGATAAGGGCTCCATATATGGAATATACAAAGAGCCCTTACAATTCAATGACAACATCAAACAATACAAATAAAAATGGGCAAAGGACTTAATAGATATTTCTCCAAAGATCTACAAATTGCCAAGACACACATGAAAAGGCACAGGAACCTGAACAAGTATCTGTACGTCCATTACTCACAATACCAACAGGTGGAAGGAAGCAAATCAGGTCCATTAATGGATGAATGGATAAACAAAATGCATATATGCACACAATAGAATATTACTTGGCCTTTAAAAGGAAGACACTCTGACACATGTTAGAACACAAAAGAAAGGTGAAGAAAATTATGCTAAGAGAAAAAAGTCAGTCACTAAAGGACAAATACTGTACAATTCTACGTCTTTCAGGCTATCTAGAGAAATCATATTCATAGTGACAGAAAATAAAATGGTGGTTGCCAGGAGCTGGAGTAAGGGTAATGGGGAATTATTATTTAATGGCTACAGAGTTTCAGTTTTGCAAGATGAGAAAAGTTACGGAGATGGATGGTAATGATGATTTCACAACAATGTAAATGTACCTAATGTCTTTGTGCTACACACATAAACATGGTAAAAATGGTAAATTTTATGTTATGTATGTTTTACCACAATCAAAAAATAATAATAAATTGTTTTAAAATGGGCAAAGGACTTCAATAGACATTTTCCAAAGAACATATACAATGGCCAACAACTACATGAAAAAAATAGTTAACATCACTAGTCATTAGGGAAATGCAAATCAAAACCACAACGGGATATCATTTCATATACCCACAAGACAATTAAAATTTTTTAAAAATGGAATATAACAAGTGTTGGCAAGGATGTGCAGAAATGGGAATCCTCTACATTTCTGGTGGGAATGTAGAATGAGGCAGCCACTATGGAAAACAACGTGAACAATTGGGCAATTCCTCAAAAAGTTAAACATAGAATTACCACAATTCCTCTCCTAGTTTATGCACAAAAGAACTGAAAATCAGTATTCAAACAAAGACTTGTGCAGTAAGGTTCACAGCAGCATTATTCACAACACATAAGCAGTGTTAACATTCATATCTAGGCCAGGCCCTGGGCCAACTCTGTTTAAGTCTTCATTTTTTCATACCCAACAGTGGAGGCTTTTCTGTGGGTGCTGTATGGGCAATCTCTAAGCAGAAATAGATTAAAAACATAAGGGACAAGGACCAACCTAGAGATAAAAAAGGATTACTATAAAATTATATTTTAAAAGGACATTTTTAAAAGAAAACCTAAAAATTCCCTAAAAAGCAAGAGGAAAAAGCAGGAGGATAGAGAGGAAGATAGAGAAAAGTAGAGTTTAGTGAACAAAATAATGTGATGAGAATAGAACTATAAATGCTCTTTTAATGTACTTCAATTCCCTACGTGTGCCTCTATTATATATGATCTCATTTGATCTTTATCATTTCCCTTTTACATATGAGAACAATGCAGCACTGAGAGGTTGAGTGGTTATGGCCATATATGTGAACAGTAGCGGGTGGGGGGGGGGGGGCGGATTTCAGCCCAGGATTGATTCCAAACCCAAAAATATCTTATCTGATGTAAGGCATACACAAAACCTTTAATTATTTATTATATCTAAAGTCAAAACAATAACTTACTATTATTAAAAAACAACAAGCAGTGGTTATTTTTGAATAGTGAGACTACAGGCAATTTTTAACGTGTCTACATTTGCTAAATTTCCTATAATAAACATGTATTCATTTTGAAATAAGAAAAAAATTTTTTTCAGTATATCAGAGAATTGTTATAGTTCACATCACCCCTAGTAAATAAATTCTACCTTCTAAAAATATTGAAACTTAATAGAGGGCGCCTGGGTAGCTCAGCTGGTTAAACATCTGCCTTCAGCTCAGATCAGGATCCTGGGGTCCTGGGATCAAGTCCCTCATTGGGCTCCCTGCTCAGCGGGGAGTCTGCTTCACCCTCTCCCTCTGATCTTCCCCCCCTGCTAATAATGCTCTCTGTCAAATAAACAAATAAAATCTTAAAAAGAAAAAAAACTGAATGGAAAAAATTTTCTTTTATAAAAATATATTTTCCACCAAAGTTGTATCTTTCTCAATTTTCTTTTCTGTAGTAAAAATATACTGAAATAAAAGAAAATATACTTACCTGTGCACTGTCCTCCATTAGTCGGATCCCCATAATAACCTGGCATGCAGTCTTGACACTGCTTTCCTGTGGTAAGATTTTTACACTGTTCACACACATTATTATTGATGCAAGTGCTATGTCCATTACACTGGCAAGCTAAAGAAAAGAGTAAAAAATATTATAAATATCTATAAAACCATAGCAAGTATAATAGCTATTAAGACAAAGAATTTATTTTATAATTTTGAATGGTAGCAAAGTCTAAAGGACATTTCCCAAGTTTTTTTTTTTTTTTGTATAACATATGTGGCTCAAAATATTAATGCAGGACAATATATTCAATAAATTGTGTTGAAATTTTGTCATATTTCTGTAAAATGTAAGGGAAGGAGATAAAGTAAAACATAACAGTTACAGCTAAAAAGGGAATACTTATTACGTATTTGTTTTTGAGAGAGAGGGCGCATATGAGCAGGGGTGAGGGGCAGAGGGCGAGGGAGAGAGAGAATCTTAAGCAGGCTCCATGCCCAGCACGGAGCCCAAAACACAGCCCCATCTCACAACCTTGACATCATGACCTGAAACAAAATTGAGTTGGACACTTAAGTGACTGAACCACCCCGGCGCCCCAAAAAGGAATACTTTTTTAACACGTTCCTTAAAGATTCATGCGAATGTCTAGTAAGTTATAGAAACACAAGAATGAATAATATAGCTTTGGTAAAGAATGTTAAAATGCATCTTAATTATATTTACACATAATAACAAAGGATCAATATAGAAAACTATGTGGCTATAGGTCGTTACTTCATAAAACTCCATGTATGATTAACAAAAATAGCATTTTTAAATTAATTTGCATAAAAGTAAATTACCTTATCTTCTTTGGATAAGAAAAGCTTCAAAGCTTAATCAAAATTCTATTTGAATGTGAACTAAACAGAACCACATTTAAGGCATGAGACTTTTTTATGTGTTCATAATATAAGATTTAATAAGTTCTGGTATTAATTTTACAACAGAATTTCAGATGAGAGACAAAGTGCATATAAGAAAGCTCATGCCTTTCATACCTATTTGAAGCATAATGACTTAGTTTCATAACTGCTTGCCCAAACACCATCATCATTGCCACCCTCATAATCATTTTAAACATTATTACAACTAAGATAGCATTTAATTGAGCTTTCTCTTACTCAAGCCAGGGAAGCCAATATTCAATCAATTCGAATTGTTTGTGGCCAGCATCTATTCTGATTGGTCAGTGTACATATTGCATCAGTTTTAAAATATATAAATACCACCACCCTGCCAGATAGTATACCAGGTGGTAAACCTAAATTATATCATTTAATCCTCATGATTCTATATGGAAGGTACTACATTGGGGACCATTTCTAGATAAGCCTGGAATAAGTAACCACCCAAAGTCACACAGCTAATCAATGGCAGAAACAAACACACAATCAGAAAGTAAGAATAAAAAGACCAGACATTAAATACCATACCTCTCAAGAGACAAAACATGTAAATATCATTAGAATGACAACAATTTTGTTTTAAAATGTGTAAGTATGGGATGCCTGGGTGGCTCAGTTGGTTTAAGCATCTGACTGACTCTTGATTTCAGCTCAGGTCATGATCTCAAAGTCCTGAGATCCAGCCCAGCATCAGGCTCCATGTTCAGCAGGAGTTTTCTTTTCTCCCTCTCCCTCCCTCACCTTCTGCCCCTCCCCCTATTTGCTCTCTTGTGTGCTCTCTCTCTCTCTCTAAAATAAATACATCTTAAAAAAATAAAAATAGGGAGACAAACCATAAGATACCCTTAATCTTAGGAAACAGATCGAGGGTTGCTGGAGGAGAGAGGGGTGAAGGGGATCGGGTAACTGGGTGATGAACATTGGGGAGGGTATGTGTTGTAATGAGCACTGGGTATTATATAAAACTGATGAATCACAGACCTGTACCCCTGAAACAAATAATACATTATATGTTAATTAATTGAATTTAAATAAATAAAAACTAAAAATAATAAAGTTTAAAAAAAATAAAATGTGTAAGTATGCCTATGGAAAAGTTAATATTGGTTATCTTATTTTACATCATCAATTTTCTATAATAAATTCATATTACTTCTATAATAAGAAATAAGAAGAAGAACTATACTTTTTTTTAAACATTTGTTTAAAAGTGTAAGTTGTTGTTTCATAGAAGTTTTATTATGTGACACCACTAATTAATTCAGTCAGGTAAAACCAAAATTTATTGAGTGCCCACTACATATAAAGCATTACCCAAAAAATTTAAAATAAGAAATGGGTTTCTACATGTATTTTATGAATCTCCTGGTGACATATTTTCATCAGAAAAAGAAATGGTTAACTTCTGAATGAGATGTCTAAATTCAGCAATGACATCTAACATCCTCCTGTTAGCTTACCACTACAATAAGAAGGAAACTTGCCAGCAACTTACAGGAATTTGGGTACAGTGACAATGACACAAATAAAACTAGAAACTAGTAAACTACAATACCTCTGGAAATTAAAAGAGGAGCCCTGGTGTAATGCCAGTCACTGTCTCTTCCTGAAAATGAGAAGTTCAGAAGGCAGTTCTGAGCCATAGGGGAATCGCAAAGCATATTATTGGCATGATGCCATACAGCTCATGGAGAGTGTGATACAGGGAAGTCTAATGTTTGAGGTAATGAATATACCACAGAAAAAGCTGATACAATTTAGACCTAACTGCAGGCAGAATTTTCCAGGGGGAAAAGGGGGGGGGGGGGACATTGTCATAGTTTGTAACTAGCATGGTAACATTGGCAAAAGAGAAAGCATGTTACAGAAAGTAAAACCCAGGTTAATGGCTAAAGCAAACACAGACAAGAAAAGGATACACAATAAGCCTATGATTATGTTTTATTCCCACTAGCATCAGGGTGCTGGAGCAATGAGTAATAGAAACTTGCATCTAATAGTTCTTCCAGGATACACTGTTACTTAAAAGGTTCTAATAACAACCTGGCTGAGGAACATGAATAAAACTAAAGAGAAGCTAATCCATATTGTTTTGTCTAAATTTAAAACCGGACCAGATGGTTCTTTATCTATGGATACACAAACAGACAAAAAAGGAAGGAAGGAAGGAAGGAAGGAAGGAAGGAAGGAAGGAAGGAAGGAAGGAAGGAAGGAAGGAAAGAGAAAGAAAGAAAGAAAGAAAGAAAGAAAGAAAGAAAGAAAGAAAGAAAGAAAGAAAGGGAAGGAAGGAAGGGAGGGAGGGAGGGAGGGAGGGAGGGAGGAAGGAAGGAAGGAAGGAAGGAAGGAAGGAAGGAAGGAAGGAAGGAAAGAGAAAGAAAACGTTATGGAAAACTCAGCATTTGATATACAAACAAAGTGCACAGTTTTGAAAAATATGTACTCTCTAAAACAGATGTAAAACATTTAAAAATATCTGCTTGACATTCTCAACAAAATTTAAAAAATGTATACACAGAAAATTTACTCAAAACATTTTTTAACACATGCCCTATCTTAAAACAAAAGGGATTATCAGATGCTAGAAATCAGAGCTGGGATTCAATACAAGAATGTTGAAGAGAATTTTGAGGTAGTAGCAGAATTTCACTATACATAGGATGGACAAGCAGGAAGAAGGAGACATGGGTTTGAAAATCCAGCATAGCCAGCTGATATGACCTCTGGTATCCTCAAGGAAGACAGCTAAACTAAACCATATTCATAGTGCTTGAAGCCTTCAATTGCAGGCCCTATCTGTGGGGGGAAAAAAGGTACTAAAGCACATCACAAGCCCAAGGTAGCTGAAAAGAACTTTAAGGACACTGCAGTATGTGTATGAAAGAGAAAAAGTTATTTGTGAGAACTTAAAGCCTATGCCAGACATAGATGTTGAGTGAAATTCACATTGTCCACATGGTAGAGAAACTCCAACATCAAACATTAATGTAAACTCTGTTCTATAATCAAGAAAAGCCTTGCATATACCTTGCGAAATCAGATGTAAATGGCCCCTTGAAATACTTCTAAAAACTCCGGTCATACAAATACAAGACAGAATATACACGGAGAAAAAAAAAAATTTTTTTTTTTTCTGTAAAGGGCTAGATGGTAAATAATTTAGACTTTGTTAATGATATAATTTCTATCACAATTACTCACCTCTGCATTAAAGTGCATTATAGTGCAAAAGCAACCACACACAATACATGAACAGTTGAGCATATCTGCATTCCAATAAAACTTAATTTACAAAAATAGGCAAGGGACCAGGTCTGGCCTTCAGGCCTTGCTTTGCAAACCTCTGACTTGGGGGAGGGTGGGGGCAAGCAAACAAACAAAAACACTTATAGAGTTAAACCTCAAAGAGAAAATTTACAAAGCATCAAAAAGAGGACTCAGAACAAAGAAAGAGATAATAAAAATAAGAACTGATAGCCAAAGAACAGGACTCACAGGAAAACTAGAAGACAATGAAAATATTCAAAATAATTAAAAACAGAGAAAAATAAAACTATGCTTAAACAAGTACAAGTAGGTATGATGACAATTTCTGATCAAATAGAGAATAGTAAAAACAGAAATTTTTAAAAAGTGAATGAATATTAATGAGTAGAATAATAACTAAAATAAAAAATACAATAGAGGGACTCAACAGTAGATTAATACTGGCAGGAGAAACAATTAATAGGTCAATAGAAACTATGTATGTACAGAAAGAAAAAACAGTGAAGAAAAGTGAACAAAACCTCAGATAAATGTGGGAAACCGTCAAGTACTCAAGCCTACGTGTAATGGGAGTGTTGAAAGGATAAGAGACAGAGGAGGTTAAAATTTACTTGAAGAAATAATTCTGAAAACTTCCCTAATTTAATAAAAATGTTATCTACATATTCAAGAAGCATAACTCTAAGTACAAAACACATGAAGAGATTGACAGACACATTATAATAAAAATGATAAAAAACCAAAAACAAGGAGAAAATCTTGAAAGTAGCAAAAGAAAATATGACTTCTCACAAAGAAGCCCAATAAGATTAACAAATGACTTTTAATCAGGAGCAGTGGAGGCCAGCAGGCACTGGATAATATATTTAAAGTTGTCAAAGAAAAACTGCCAACCAAACATTTCATATAAGAAAAGTTACTTTCAAAAAATTTAAATGAAATAAAGACATTCACAGATAAACAAAAACTGACAGAATTTGTTGCTAGCATATTTACCTTATAAGGAATACTATAGGAAGTTCTTTAGTGGGAAACTACATGATCCCAAACAGTAATTCAACCCCACACAATACAATAAAGAGCGTGGGTAACAGTAATTACACCATTATAAAAGACAGTAAAAGGATATATTTTGTCTCCTTTCTTATGTTACCTAATTTTTAAATTATATTTTAAAAGACATAATGATATTGTTGGCTTATAACATAAAAATATATTTCCCAATAAGAGCACAAAGGAAGTGGGTGGAACAAAATCTATATTGCACAACAGACATGACATGGTTTTAACAGATGGTGACTTGAATGCACAGGACTGAATGAAGAAAACCGTAATTCGTAAATGTAAAAAATTAATATAATGAAAGCTATAAATATATATTCACCCTCCTTCCTTCTCTCAGAGTCTTTAAAAAACAAAATTTATAAAGTATTAACTATAAAACTGTATTGTTGGGCTTGCAACATATATGGATGTAATCAATATAACAATTCCAAAAAAGAAGAAAGAATAGACCTATATGAGTAACATTATTTTATCTCATTGAAATTAAGTTATTATGAACCTGAAGCACGTGTTAATAGGCTAAGTTGTATATGGCAAACATGGGAGCAACCACTAAGGAAATAACTCAAAAATATAGTGGAAAAATCATTAAATAAATTTAAATGCGACATTAGAAAATATCCACTTACCACTAAATAAATAAATAAATAAGCAAGCAAAGGAACAAAAATGTCATGAGACATATAGGGAAAAAAGTACAGTAGCACACATAAATACAATTATATCAATAATAACATTAAACATGAATGTAGTAAACAATTCAATCAAAAGGCAGAGATTGACAGACAGACTGGATTAAAATTAAGATCTAATTATGTACTGTGTATAGGTGACACATAAAGATACAAATATATTTAAAGTGAGTAAATGAAAAAAGATATAAAAACGGCAACCATAAGAAAGCTACAGTAGCTCTACAAATTTCAGATAGACTTTTAAAAATTTTACTAGAGATAAAGAGGGACATTTTGTAACAATAAAGGACAATCCATGAAGAACATATAAAAAGTATAAATATACATGCACCTAATAACAGATCTCAAAATGCATGAAGAAACACTGACAGAAATTAAAATATAAATATACAATTCAACAATAATAGTTGGAGGCTTTACTACTTTCAACAATGAATATATCAACTAGAAAGAAGATCATCAGGGAAGAGAAGACTTGAACAACACTATAAACCAACTAGACCAAACAAACATAAATAGAAGATGCACACAACAGCAGCAGAATATACATTCTTCTAAAGTGCACCAAAACATTCTCCATGATACACTACATACTAGGTCATAAAACAGACCTCAAAAAATTTAAAAGAACTGAAGTCCAGGCACCTAGGTGGCTCAGATGGTTAAACGACCAACTCCTGGTTTCAGCTTAGGTCATGTCTCAGGGTCATGGGATCAAGCCTCCAGTTAGGCTCCACGCTCAGTGTGGAGTTGGCTTGGGATTCTCTCTTTCTCCCTCTGCCCCTCTCCCCTTCTGTCTCTAATATAAATAAATAAATTCTTTTAAAAAAAATAAAAGTAAAAAATAATAAAAGAACTGAAGTAATTAAAGTATGTTCTCTGAAGACAATAAAATGAAATTGGAAATCAATAACAGAAAAAAGTCTGAGAAAATCATGAATATGTGGAAATTAAGCAACACATTCCTAAATAACCAATGAGTCAAAGAGCAAAACATAAGGAAATTAAAAATTACTCTCAGGCAAATGAAAATGAAAACATAACATACCAAAACCTACAGGATGCTGTAAAAACACTGCTCACAAAGAAATTTATAGCTATAAAAGCCTACATTAAAAAAGAAAAAAAAAAGCCTCAAATCAACCTAAATTTTCACCATAACGAAATAAACAATCTAAACTCAAAGCAACCAAAAGAAAGGAAATCATGAAGATTAGAGGGAAAATAAATGAAATACAGAGCAAGAAAACAATAGGGACACCAGGGTGGCTCAGTCAGTTAAGTATCTGCCTTTGGCTCAGGTCATGATCCCAAGATCCTGGGATCGAGCCCCACTTCAGGTTCCCTGCTCAGCAGGAAGTGTGCTTCTCCCTCCCCTTCACCCTCTGTCCCTTTCCCTGCTCATGCTCACTCTCTTTCTTTCTCTCTTGCTCTCAAAAAAAATAAAATTAAAAAAAAAAGAATAAAGAAAATCAATAAAGCCAGAAGTTTGTTCCTTGTAATAATCAACAAAACTGACATAACTTCAGCTAGACTGACCAATAAATAAGAGAGAAAAGACACAGATTATTAAAATTGGGAATGGAAGAGGAGACATACTACTGACAAAAGGTAGGAAAGAAGAATTATAAAAAAAATGAACAACTGTATCACAACAAATTAGATAACTCAGATAAAATGAACAAATTCTTGGAATGATACTAACAATCAAGAAGAAACAGAAAATATGAATAAAGTCAAACAATAAAGAGATATGGGGTTCCACTTAGGGAATGAATTAGTTAAGGGGATGAAAGGTGCAGCACAGAGAATAAAGTCACTGTATGGTGTCAAATGGTAGCTACACTTCTGGGGAATACATACAGTATAGTGTATAGAGTTATTAAGTCACTGCATTGTGCACCTGAAGCTACTGTAACATTGTATGTCAACTACACTTCAAAATAGATAGATAGATAGATAGATAGATAGATAGATAGATAGATAGATAGAGTTAACAATCAACAAATTACCAGCAAAATATAGCCCAAGATCAGCTGGCTTCATGAATTCTGTGAAATGGTTAAAGAACAATCAACACTGATTATTTCAGAACATTTCCATAATAGAGAAGCAAAGGGAAAACTTCCTAACTCATTCTATGAGACCACTACTAACCCATACAAAAACCAAACTCATCACAAAAAAAGACAACAGTCCAATATCACTTGTGTTTATAGGTGTAAAATCCCCCCAAAATACTAGCAAACTGAATCCACTAGCATGAAAAAGGATTACATATCATGACAAAGCAGAATTTATCCCAGAAATTCAAGATTGTCTAAACACATTTTAAAAAAAAATCAAGTAGATAGAGAAAGAGGGGGAAAAATACGATCATCTCAATACATGGAAAATATGCAACAAACTGGAAAAAGAATGGAATTGCCTCTACCTGATAAAGGGCATATGAAACATACATAACTAACATCATATTCAATGGTGAAAGACTGAAAGTTTTCCTTTTAATATCAGGAACAAGATAAAAATGTTTTCTCTTGTCACTTCTATTCATCATTGTTCTGGAGGTTCTGGATAGGGCAATTAGGCAGAAAAAGAAATGAAAGGCATCCAGATTTTAAAAGAATGTTTAAAACTAAGTCAAATTTGCAGGTGACATGATCTTACATATAGAAAACTCTAGGGATCTACAAAAAAAAATATTTTAGCTAATAAATGAGTTCAGCAATATGGTAGAATAAAAGATCAATTATAGAGAAATCAGTTTCATTGAATTTCTATAAACTTACAATGAACAATTCAAAAAGAAAATTAAGAAAACAATTCCATTGACAGTAGCATCAGAAAGAATAAAGTACTTGGGAGTATATTTAACCAAAGAAATGTTAAGACCTGTACTTTGAAAACTACAAAACACTGTTGAAAGAAATTAGTTGAAAGACCTTCTATTCACAGATTGTTAGACTTAATATTAAAATAGCAATTCATCCCAATTGATCTGCAAATTAAATGCAGTATCTACCAAATTCCAAAAGACTTTTTTTATAGGAACAGACAAGCAGATCCTAAAATTCATAAGAAGTTACAAAGAATCCCAACTAGCCAAAACAATCTTGAAAAAAAGAACAAAGAGTATTGCTGACACTTCCCAATTTCAAGACCTACTACAAAGTTATAGCAATCAAACTAGTGTAGCATTAGCATAAGGAGAGACATGTAGACCAATAAAATAGCATTAGGTTCAGAAATAATCCCATACATCTATAGTTTACTGATTTTCAACAAGGGTGCCAAGACTATTAAATGGGGAAAGAACAGTCTTAAAAAACGGTGTTGGGATAACTTGATATTGACATGTGAAAGATCAAATTTGGACCTGTACCTCATGCCATATATAAAAAAGGAACTCCAAATGGATCAAAGATCTAAATGTAAGAGCTATATTATAAAAATGTTAGAAGGAAAGTGTAAATCTTCATGATTTTGAATTAGACAACAGTTTCTTAGATATGACACCAAAAGCAAAAGCAGCCAATATTAAAAAAACATATATTGGACATCATCAAAATAAAAAATCTTTGTTCCTCAAAAAAAACAAAACAAAACAAAAAAACAAAAAACACCATCAGAAAGTGAAGAGACATCCCACAGAATAGGAGAAAATATTTAAGAATCATATCTCTCATAAGGATCTATTACCCAGAATACATAAGTAACTCTTAAGATACTATAATTTAAAAAATGAAAATAGGTAAAGGATTTGAATAGGGATTTTCCAAAGAAGATATATGAATGGCTAATAAGCCCATGAAAAGAGCATCATTAGTCATAAGGGAAATGCAAATCAAACCCACAATGCGCTACTACTTAATATCCACTAGGATAGTAATAATCAAAATAATGGATAAAAAACTAGTGTTGGTGAGGACAGAATAAATAGAACCCTCAAATATTGCTGGTGGTAATGTAAAAAACTGGTGAAGTATCTCTAAAAAATAACCTTAAAAGCTTAAATACAGATTTATCATATGACTAAAAATTCCTCTCCTATGTATATACCAAAAAAATTAAAATATGTCTATATGAAAATGTTCACAGCAGCATCATATGACTAAAAATTCCTCTCCTATGTATATACCAAAAAAATTAAAATATGTCTATATGAAAATGTTCACAGCAGCATTATTCCTAATTTCCTTTGGAAATAAGCCAAAGACCCATCAACTGATGAATGCATAAACATGTGGTATGCATAACAGAATATTATTCAGCCATAAAAAGAAGCAAAGGACCAACAACATATGCTACAATATTAATGAACCTTAAAAACATTATGCTAAGTGAAAGAAGCCAGACACAGAAGCCCACATATTGTATGACTGCATTTAAATGTCCAGAATAAACAAATTCATAGAGAAATAAAGTATATTAGTGGTTTTTGGGTGCCAAAAGAAGGAAGAATAGGAAGTGACTATTAAAGGGTATGAGATTTTGTTTCGGGGTAATTAAATTATTCTGGAGCTATATTCTGGTGATAGTTATACACCTATTGATTATACTACAAACTATTGAATTATATACTTTAACATGCTGGACTTTATGCCATATGAGTTATATGTCAATAAACAAGCATACAAAAAAATTAGAACTAAGTAGATGAGCTGAAAAGTAATTGACACAAATTCTTTCCATATCTATATGTATAACCTTCATAACATTATTTTATCCTTGTTTTCACCAAAAAAGTGGGGTTTTTACCACTCTCTGAACATGGATTGGCATTAAGGCTTTCTCAAAACAATAGAATGAAGAAGTGATGGTATACAAATTCTAAGCTTAGGCCTCAAGAGGCATATATACTCTGCTCTCTCTTTAGAATTCTAGCAACATGTATAGAGCACAGTCTATAAAACTGGAGGATGATAGGACAGCAGAAAAAAGTCATCCATAGCAGAGGACCCCTAGACCAGCCAGCTCAAACTACTAGACATGTTAGGGAAACATTTTGAGACCAGCCAAAGCAAGTCAAGAAGCCAGATAACTGTAGTCACATAAAAACAAAACAAACAAACAATCCCCCCAAACACAAACACAAAACAAAACAAAAAGGAAAGACTAACAGAAGAACTGCCTAGCAGAATTCAACAAGAGAAAAGGTAATGCAAAATCGTGATAAAATTGCTTTAATGCTGTGAGCTTGGGGTACCATGTTAAATAGTAATAAATAATTGAAATGTTAAGTTTAACAGAAAACTGGAAACATCTAGGGAAAGAATTAGTGAATTGAAACACAGATCAAAGGAGATGCAAGAATATAAAATACAGAGAACAGTAAGAGAAATCACGGACATACTGAAAAAGCCTAACATAAGTAAAGCAAACTCCTAGAAATAGAAGAAAGAATGGTATGATGGGACAGATGCAATATTTGAAGAGATAATGGCAG
Organism: Ursus americanus; assembly: GCF_024610735.1. NCBI lineage: Eukaryota > Metazoa > Chordata > Mammalia > Carnivora > Ursidae > Ursus > Ursus americanus. The sequence goes on from NC_142132.1 coordinate 15,256,012, forward strand.
AAAATAACAAAAATGATGAAAAAACCAAGCTATAGAGGAAATAAACCATATAACTCATAATCATGATAAAAAATAAAACTGATCCTTAGGTATATCATATTAAAATTGCTGATAGTCAAAAACTAAGAAAAAAATCTATTTAAAAAAGCCAGAGGGAGATTTAAATAAAAATTAAAAAAAAAAAACATACTGCTTTCAAAAGAGAAACAATAAAACTGATAAAGAAATTCTTAAGAGAAACAGAAGAAGCCAGAAGAAAAGGGAATTACATCTTCAAATTATTGGGGGGGGGGGAACATATCTGTCAACTAAGAATGTTATTTCCAATAAAAATATCCTTCAAATATAAAGACATGCAATTATACAATAAAAACATTTTTCCAGCTATATGAAAGCAAACATCAATTATAGTCACAATTGAGAAACAGTATTTATAAATGTTAAATAAATTTCATCAAGCTAAAGAAATATAGCAGAAATAAATTCAGATTTATAGAAAAAAATGATCACAGAAAATGAACACTACATGGGTTAGCAAAAGGATTTTTTTCTTATGATTTCTTTATATGAAAATCATGTTTAAAACAAAAATGAATAATGCATTGTGTGGTTAATAACATATACAGAAGTAAAATATATGGCAATAATTACAAAAAGGACAGAAAAAGAGCAAATGGAATTACACTATTGTAATATTCTTACCTTATACATGAAGTAGTATTATATTGATTCAAGGTAGACTGTGATAAGATAAAGATGACTATTACAATCACTACAGCAGTCACTAAAAAAAACACAAAAGAAGTATAGCTAAAAATCCAATAAAAGTGATAAAAATGGACTTTAAAAACAGTCAATTAATCCAAAAAAGGCAAAAGGAAGAACCAACAATGGAAGAAAAAATAAAGGAAATTTTAAAAACGAATACCATGACGGTACGACTAAAACTCAATTATACCAGTATTGTATTAAATCTAAATTGACTAAACACTCTGATAAAAGGCAGAGATTGTCAGACTAGATTAAAAAAAAAAAAAAAAGCAAGACCTACATGTTGTTTACAAGAGGTTCATTATTGTAAATAAAAACAGATAGAAGACTTCCACTTCTGCCCATGAGGCATTAACCACTCTAAGAATTGACCTCCACTTATAAACAACAAAAACATGAAACAGAATACATGAAACAACTACTTTCAAATAATAGGCAGCTCAAGAATGGCATCTGAGAAAAATGGAAACATGAGTCTATGACTCCCCTGGCTTGCTACCCAGAGACAGATTTAAGGAAGCAGCCCAGGGCGGGAAACCCAAACAAAGGCCAGAGAGCTCCTTTAATTGAGAAAACAAAGATCCAAGACTGGGGAGGCCATGGTGCCTAGAATTTGAGGGCAAAAAATGAGAGGAAAGAGAGCCACACACATCAATCTGCTGAGATTTCTTAACTCTTTGGCTGAATAATGATTGAACACAGAGTGTGAAACTCCATGAAGGTAGAGAAAGTACCACCAGAAAACAATAAGTCAAATAATGCCAGTAGCCTACATAGGACTGGAATACTTTCTATTCCAAGTAGAGTGGAGAGACCTCATAATACAAAGAGCACTCTATACAGACCACAGAAAGGCACTGACTTAGCAGTGGAAATAAATTAGCACTGAACTTAGGACTGCTATGTACAGGACCTTAAAAAAAACCTTAAAAACAATTCTTGAAATGATCATACAGATTCTAAATAACTGCATGCCAGAATAAAGTACAACACACTAAAAGAAATAGAACAAAATCATATAATAAAACTGGAAAATTCACAATGCTAGAATACCACAAAAAAATAACCAAGCTGGAACATCTGTTCCGTAATCAGTAAAACAAACAAACAAATCAACAGAACAAACAAAAAAGAAAACATCACACACGATGGAATGAGCAGAGAATGATTTTTAAAACATCTATTAAAAGTATGCTTTATTGGGGTGCCTGAGTAGCTCAGTCAAGTAAGTGTCCAACTCTTGATTTCAGCTCAGGTCATGATCTCAGGGCCTTGAGATCAAGCCCCACATCAGCTCCGCACTGGGCATGGAGCCTGCTTAAGATTCTCTCTCCCTCTCCTTTTGCCCTTACCCCTGGGTCTCTCTATAAATAAATAAATAAGCTTTATATGTTCAAGAATATAGAATAAAACATGAACATAAAAAGGAGAGAAATGGAAAATACAGAAATGACTAAAATGCAATTTTAAACGATGGAAAATAAAATATGTAAAATAAAAAATAAATTCAATGGGGAAAAAATAGTCTTTCAACAAATGGTGCTGGGACACCTGGATAGACACACGTTAAAGAATTAAGTTGGATCCATATCTCAAATCACACACAAAAATTAACTCAAAATAGATCAAAACCTAAATGTAATAGATTAAAACTATTAAATTCTTAGAAGAAAATATAGGCGTAAATCTTTGGGATCTTGTGTTATGCATGGTTTCCCACACAAATGCAAAAAAAAAAAAGAAAAAGAAAAAATAGATAGGCCATCATCAAAATTTAAAATTTTTATGCAACAATGGACACTATCAAGAAAATGAAAGGACAATTCAGAGAAAATATATTTGCAAATCAATCTTTGATAAAGGACTTGTATTTACAGCATATAAAGAACTCTTATAGTTCAATAATAAAAAGATAAATACCCCAATTAAGCAGTGGACAAAGAATACTGTGGACATTTCTCTGAAGAAGAATGGGAACAGTGAAAAGGCACATGAAAAGATGCTAAACATTATAACCACTAAGAAACTGTATATCAAAACCACAATGAGGTACCACTTCACACACACCAGGATAACTATAATTAAAATGACATGAAAAAACCACTGTTGGCCAAGATACAGAGTAATTAGAACCCATTGTGCACTGTCAGTGGGAATGTAAAATAACGCAGCAGCTTTGAAACAGTTTAGCAGTTCCTCAAAAGGTTAGATGTAGTTGCTATTAGACCCAAAGTAATTGTATCTGGTGAAGACATACCACTCCACAAGTAATGAAAATAGGACCACACATAAATTCTTACATGAACGTTCATGGAAGCAGTATTCAAAAGGCCCCAAACTGTAAACATCCAAATGTAGATCAAGTGATAATTGGATAAACAAAATGTGGTATATTCATAAAATTGAATATTATTTGGTAATATAAAGAAATAAAGTACTGCCACATGCTGCAAAATGGAAAAACTTTGAAAACATTATGGAATGTGAAAGAAACCAGTCACAACAGACTACGACTATATGATTCAATTTATTTTAAATGTCAAGAATATGTAAATCCATAGAAATATAAAGATTAGTGTTTGCCTACAGCTGGCAAGGGTAGGTGGGGGTTTAGCAGTGAGTGTAAGTTTTCTTCTGAGGATGATAAAATTTCTTTTAAATTGATTGTGGTGATGGTTGCATAACTCTGAATATACTAAAAAATAATTGAGTTATATACTTTAAATGGGTAAATTGTATGGTATGGTGGTTAATCTTTGGTGGAAATGAAACTAGGTTACCGTACTCGGTTTTTTAATCAGACACTAATAGCCTCCTCTTGAGTGTGGTAGGGACCTGTAGATATGATAAAAGGGTCACCAACTTAAGCTGGTGATTACATTATATAACATGGCACGGTTGACTTTAACAAAGGAAAATCATCCTGATTGAACCCAATCAAAAGATCCCTTAAAAGGAACTGGTCTCTACTAGAAGTATGAGATTCAAAGTGAGAGATTCCATTTGAGCATTTGAGATGACGTTGCTTGTTTTAGAGATGGAGAGGGACATGTGGGAAAGAATGTGAGCAAAGTTTAGGAGCTGAAGTGGTTTACTAACCAAAAGCCAGCAAGAAAACAGGCACTTAGTTATAGAACTGCAAGGAACTGAATTCTGAGAAAAATTTAGATGAGTTTAGAAGCACATTTTTCTCCAATGCTTCCAAACAAAGATTCAGCCTGACTGACACCTTGATTTCAGCCTTTGAGACCTCGAGCAGAGAAGCCAACCAGGCCACATCCAAGATCTGACATACAGAACTGTGGGGTGTAATTGTGTATTGTTTATGCCTCTAAGTTTGTGGTAATTTGTTATGCTGCAATAGAAAACTAATACACTCTCCAAAATAAAGCAGTGAGAAAAAAACGAACAAACTGATGCGGTGGCAGGTAATTCTCTCAAAGTAGGAAGTCGTAACCTACAATATCTCTGGAAATCAAGAGAGAAGCCTTATCATACACTGTTGAACCTTCACCTATTTTGAAAGTCTATTATTAGGTAGAAATGTTTAGGGATGTTATGTCCTCTTGATGAATTCACTTTTTTATCTTTATGAAATGATCCTCTTTATTCTAGGTAATATTTTTTGCTCTAAATCTATATGTCTGGTATTAATGTCACCAATTCAGCTTTCTCTTGACTTGTGTTAGCATAGTATATCTATTTCCACACTTTTGCTTTTACAGTATGTGTGTCTTTGTATTTTAAATGGGTTTCTTAGAGGTAGTGTATAGTTGGGTCTTGCTTTTTTAGCTAATATGAAAATCTCAGCCTTTTTATTAGGATGATTAGATCATTTACATTTAGCATGATTACTGAAACAGCTGAGGTTAAATCTATCATTTTGCCATTAGTTAACTATTTGTCCCATCTGTTCTATATGGCTCTTTTTCCCTGATCTTGCCTTCATTTGGATTATTTTATCTACTTCCTTGGTCATGACTGTGTTATTTCAGTTGTTGTTTGAGGGTTTAACACTTCTTATACAGCAGGTCCAGTGGTAATGAATTTTAGAGTTTCTGTAACTTTGAAAGAGTCTTTATTTGACCCTTATTTTTTTTTAAAGATATATCATTAAGTATTCTAAGTTAAATTTTTCCTTTTGCTATTTTAAAGATGCTGCATTTCTATTGCTCCACTGTTTTCTGACTTTCATTTTTTCTGATGAGAAATCTGGTTCGAACTTGTCTTTGTTCCTTTGTACATACTGAGTCTTATTTCTCTGATCTGCTTTTATCTTTTTATCACTGGCTTTAAGCAATTTTCTTATTATGGGCATTGGTATAGATTTCCTCATGTTTCTTGTGCTTAACATTTATTGACATTCCTGCCTCTTTGGATTGACAGGTTTTATCAAATTTAGAAAAATTTTGCCATTATTTTTTCTGATTTTTCTAAGCCCTTTCTCTCTCCCCTCATTCAGAGTATCAAATAACAAAAATATTAGGCTTCATGCCCCACGGCTCATTGATGTGCTACCCATTTCGCTTTAGTATTCTTCCTTCCGTGCTTCATTTGGGTACTTCCTATTGTTTGTCTTTGAGTATACCAATCTTTACTTTTACAATGTCTAATCTGATATTAATTCCATTCACTTTTCAACTCAGAATATTTTTCATCTCTGTAAATTCTATTTGTTTTGTTTTGTTTTCTGTGGCTCTACATAACATGCTCAAAAGTTTAGTTTTTAATATCTGAAATACCTTTATAATCATTGTTTCAATATCCTTGTCTACTCTTCACATCTATTTAATTTACAGGTTGGTTTCTATTGGTTGGTTTTTCTTTTTCAGGAGGGGTCAAGGTTTTCCTATTCTTTGCATACACGCTAATTTTTTTATTGGAAGCCAGACATAGCAAATTTCAAATATTACATTTTGGGTGCTGGAAACTTTTTGTATTCCTATAAATATTCTTTAGCTTTGTTCTGAAATTTGGCTTAGTTGAAGATAGTTTGATCCTTCTGGCCATGTTACACAGGACCATTGCAGCATTTAGTCTAGTGCTAATTTTGCCATATTAAGTAAAGCAAAATCCTTCTAAAGTACTCTACCTGATGTACAATGAATAATGCCCAGGCAATTCCCAGTCCTGTATGCTATTTGCTGACTATTCCTTTTATTCCACTCATGTAATTCTTCCTGCAGAACTCAAGTAGTTTTCTACAATGTTGCACTTATTTTTGAGCTGAATATTCAGAGGATACCCCTCAGTGGTTTTCTACAGTTCTCTCTCTCTGTTAAAGTCTCTCTTCTTTGAACAGCTAGCCACCTTGGCCTCCCCTCCCCAGATTCCCAGTTCCATCTCTCCAACTCAGGATAACCAGACTCTATTTGTGTCCCCGGACGGCACCACCTCATGCAAACTTTCTTCCGGCACTAACTGGGGACAGTGGTAAGGCTCACGTGATTTCCAATTTCTGAGGGATCATTAACTTTTGCTGCTTGTCCAATGTCAAGCAGGGGAAGTTAAATTGGGTCATTTTTAGAGTCATTCCAGTTTTCCCAGGACTATCCTGGTGTTTGTACTGAAAGTCCCACATCTCAGGAAAGCCCTCAGTCCTGGACACATTCCAGGATAGTTGGTCCCCCTACTCACTGTTACTCCATTTCTGCTTGATGATAAAGTTTCTTTCTTATTTTAAAAACTATTTAAAAGATAACTTGCCATTTAAAGCAAAATAATGAGTATACTATGTGGCTTTTAACATATTTAAAAGTAATAAGGCTCTTATTCTACTGTGAAATCATAATATCACTTAAATGTAGACTGTGACAAGTTAAAGATGAATAGAAATCCAAGAGCAAGCATAAAAAGAAGGTAATATAGTCATTAGACCAATAAATAAAATGAAGCATTAAATATATTCAATTAATTCAAAGGAAGGCAGAAAAAGAAGTAAACAGATACAAAGGACAGATGGGAAAAAGAGAAAACAAGTAACCAGATGGAAATTTAAGTCAACCAATTTGATAAAACATTTAATTTATAACACTCAAACACATTAATTTAATGGCAGACACTATCAAATTGTATTAAAAAGAAAGAACAATGTGTTGTCTATAAAAAAATACTTTAAATACAACATAGGTAGCTTGAAGTAAAAATATGGAAAGAGAGTATCACAAAACCACTACTGAAAAGTAGTTTCTAGAGGAAAATTCATAACATCAAGGCTTATATTAGAAAAAATTATCAACCCAATTATTTAAGGTTCAACTTTATATAACTAGAAGAAAAGCAAATTAAACTATAAGCAAGCAAAAAGAAGGAAAAATTAAGAGCAGAAATTAACAAAATATTAAATGGACAATAGAGGAAAATCAATACAACAAAAAGCTATTCATAGGATCAATGAAAACTGACAAACCTCAAGACAGACTGATCAAGAGAGAAAACACAAATTATCAAAATTTAAAGAGAAGCTATCACTAAAGATCCTTTAGAGTAAAAGGATAATAGCAATTATTATGAACACCTTTCTGTCAATAACATCTTAAATGAAATAAATTCTTCAAAAGACACAAACTACCAAACTCCCTCAAAAAGAAAAAAGAAAAAAGAATTTGTAGTTAAAATTCCTCTCCCAAACAAAACTCGAGGCCAGAATCTTCATAGGTAAATTTCACCAAATATTTAAGAAATAATGCCAGTTTTACATAAACTCTTCCAGAAAATGGAAGAGGAAAAAGTATTTCTCAACTCTTGAGACTGATACCAAACCATACACTAAGAAAACTACAGGCAAATATTCTCATCAATATAAATGCAAACTACTTAACAAGATTTAAACAAATTGAACCCAGCAATACAGTAAAAGGATAACACACCATAAGTGGAGTATATCCAGAAATGCAAGATTGATTTAGCATTTGAAAATCAATCAATACGAGTTAATGATATTAATTAAACCAAAAAATAATCATACGATCAGTTTAATAGATGCATGTCTTTGGAAGAATTACACATCTGGTCATGATTTAAAACAAACAAAAAAAAACTAAGAAAACAACCTCAACTAATTAGGAACAAAAGGGAAGTTCCTCAATCTGTAAGGACATATATGAAAAACCAATATTAACAATAAACTTAAAGGTTAAAGGCTAAATATTTTCCAATTAAGACTAATGTCCACTCTCACTAATTCAATCCCATGTTGCACTGTAGGGACAACACAATAGGGAAAGAATAAAAATAACGGCATGATTTGGAAAGGAAAAAAATAATGCTATGTTTATTGAAAAGCAACATGAAGAAAATCTTAAGGAATCTGTAAGAAAAGTACCAGAATGAACAAAAGAAGTCACCAAGGTCACATAGTACAGGGATAATATAGTAAAATAAATTGTATTTCTATAAAATAGCAAGTCAGGGCACCTGGGTGGTGCAGTCAGTTAAGTATCTAACTCTTGGTTTCAACTCAGGTCATGATCTCAGGATTGTGGGATTGAGCCCCATGTCAGGTACTGCACTCAGCACAGAGTCTGCCTAAGAATCCCTCTTCCCCTCCCTTCTGCCCCTCCTCCCACTCCATGCGTGCTCTCTCTCTCTCATAAATAAATCTTTAAAAAATAAAGATAATAAAATAAAATAGCAAATTATTAGAAAATTATGTCTTTAAAATCCCATTTGTTCCAGCATTAGGAAACACAGTAGAAACTTTTGAAAAATGAAAACAGTGAAGGCTGCCTAGGACTCTGCCTCCCAATACATCCTCCAAAAGAAGTACAAGAATAGAAAAAAAAATTATCCAAAAAGTACAACTTCATCATAACCTGACAAGAAGAAGAAAAAAATCCACTGAAGCAATTTCATATGCTCCCATCTCACTGCAAGATTTTGTGGTAAGCAAGTGCTTCCAAGATAAAACAGAAGAGAGAAGAGGGAAGCTAGTAACAAGATTAAAATTGATATAAAATCTCCCCTAAAAAGAGTAAATCTATCCTAAGAATGAAAATATCAAGACAATGTCACTGTAGATCAGAGCATGTTATATATGAAAAGGTCTTAGGAATGCCTGGCTGGCTCAGTCAGTAGAATGTGCCACTCTTGATCTTGGGGTTGTAGGTTTGAGCCCTATGTTAGGTGTAGGTATTACTTACAAAAATAAAATCTTTTAAAAAAGTGACTTAAAAGCAGGGATAATTAGAAGAACTACTCTTGATTAAAACTTCCAGAAGAAAAAAAGGTGGGAAGTAAAAAAGGTGCCCTTTGGGACCAGGTGGATAAGAGATAAAGAAAAAAAGTGGAAAGTTAAATTCTTACAAGACAAAAAAGAAAGCCACAAATTCAGAGGACACATAATCCTTACGCTGGCCACCAAAACTCTGCTGTTCTGACAAAAGTGAGACCATAAAACCAGAAATCTTACAAACTACACCAATGCAGAAAAAGGAAGAAAAAAAAAAAGAAGCTACACAGTTATTATTTAAAGATCAGAAAACAAAAAAAATCAGGAAAACAGATCCAACATAGCTTAATGGATGAAAATTCCCCTGAAAAATATAACCATGAAGCAGGAAACTATGACAGCTCTCTAAACAGAATAAATATAGTCAAACCAGCATTTGAAGAGCTTAAAAAACTACCTTAAATCAGAAATTCAGTTAAGAATAGAAATGGAAATGAAAGAGGAAGAGATGAAAAAAGAGTTGATTGAACTAAGGAAAGGAATGAACACAAGCTCAGAAATGGGCACTGAATTATAAGATGCCCAAGGGAAAACAGATAACCTTCACAATTTAATGAGGCATTAAAGCAAGGCAGAAAAACAACCAAGAAAGTAAAAAGGTGATTCAGAGAGAAATAAAGAGGGTCAGAAATGGAGAATTAATATTTAAAAATATAATCTAAGAAAACTTCTTAGAAATAATTCCTTTGTACCCCCTTCCAGTCACTAGTTGCTGTCCCCCAAAAGTAACCACTTCCCTGACCTATAATACCATAAAACAGCTTCCCCTGTTTTTGAACATTAGGTAAACTGAGTCAGAGTGTCTTGTTTGTGTCTGGCTTCCTTCCCTTCACACTATGTGTAGGAGAGCCGCCATATTGTCCCATGCAATTGCAGGTTAATCATTCTCATGCTATATGTTCTGTTGTGCATAATATCAACTTCTTTAATCATCCAATTGCTGATGAACATTTGGATGAGTTCTAGGTTGGCGCTATTAAAATAGTGCTGCTATGAACATTCCTGTGCATGTCCTGCAAGTGAACATAAGTATGCTCTCTGCTGGGTTACTGGGCCTAAACCAGGGGTCAGCAAACATTTTCTGTAAAGGACCAAATAGTAAGTGTTTTAGACACTGTGGGCACATATAGACCATCAAAGATTCTTCCCTTCTTTTGTTTCTCCTTCCCTCCTATACTCCTTTCCCTACTCTTCCTTTTCCTCCTCCTTTTCAATTTTAAAAATGTGAAATTACTCTTGCTCACAGGCCATGTAGAAACAAGCCACAGGCTAAATTTGGCAGCAGACTAGTTTACCAGCCATGGCCTAGACGTACAATTCTGAATCACTGGATATGCATTTGTTCAGTTTTAACAGATATTTCCAAAATGTTTTCCAAGTGCTTATACCATTTAGGCTCTCAAAAAGCAAAATATGAGATTTCCATTTGCTCTACCTCCTTGCTAACATTTAAAATTATCTTTTTTTCATTTTAGACATGCTGGTGGGTGATTAGTGGTATCATTTTGTGGTTTTCATTTGCATTTCCCTCAAGACCAAAAAGATTAAACACCTTTTCAGATGTTTATTGGCCTTTTAAATATTCTGTTTTGTGATGTTCAACTATCTTGCCCAATTTTGGTTTGTGTTGTCTTTCATTACTGGTGTATAATAAATATCAATTCTGGATAAAAGGCTTTATTATATTGTTAGTATTGTAAGTATCTTCAATTTCGTAGCCTTCTTTGCTCATTTTCTAAATGTTTTTTATAAAAAAATTCTTAAATCTTAATGTAGTACAACTTATCATATTTTCCTGTATGAGATCTGTTTAAGAAGTGACTGCTAGGTGGGAGTTAAGATGGTGGATTAGTAGGAGGAACTTATGCTTGCCTCATCCCTCAAACACACCTAGATAAATATTAAATCATTCTGAACATCCAAGAAATCAATCTGAGGACTGAGAGAACAAACTGCACAACTAGAGGGAGAAAAGAGGCCACGTCATGGAAGGTAAGAGGTGCGGAGAAGTTGTCTGGGGGAAGAAAAGAATCATGGGCTACAGAGGAGAGGATCTCCCTGATCATGGAGAGAGGAGAGAGAGAGAGAGAAGCAGCACACAAGGGATTGCACAAGAAAAACACCAAAACCACTGACTGGGAAAACAAGAGGGGCTGATTATTGTGAGTTTTTATAACCAGCGGAGCTCGAAGACCGAAGTTTTAGAAGTCTGCGCTTGTGGAGATTCACAGTGCCTGGATCGATAAAACCCGACTTGTATATGCCTCCCTGGATGAGACTAATTGAAAGGCAAAGGAGGAGTGCCCGGAACGCTAGGCGTCCTTTGAAGTTTCTTGGCTGAAAGCAGCCAGAGTCTTACTGCGGCTCAAGGTTCTCATTCAGGGAGTAGATGTTTAAAATACAGGCACCTGTAGTGGTCACGTATTTCAGGAACTCCTTGCCTTGCACATGGTATATTAATTAAACTCATAATAAAAGCTGAGACAGAGCTTGGTTCGAGGCCTTTGGCCACTACAGCGTCTGGTTCCCAGGCCTCTCCTTTCTCCTACTAAGGTGTTGGGAGTAATCCTTTCATTTGCCATCTCAGGGTTTGCTGGCCAAACCCAACACACACTGCAGACAGAGCAGAGCCTGGTGGGCACAGCAGTTCTCCTATGAAGAAGAAGGGCAGAGGCCGGAGAGAAGTTAGCAGGATCAGAGGATCCCTAGGGATGCACTGGGAGAGCTGTTTCCCCATTCTTGGAGTGCATCTGGGAGAGGCTGCTCTGCCTCTCAAGGGACAAAAGAGCCAGCAGGCCCCATATCGTGTTGCCCTATTCCATAGTATAAGGGTAGAGACACTGAGGGCAGCTAATCTGGATGACGAATTTTAGTGAGCTTTTCCTTCACTTCAAGCTGTTGTGCATTCCCACGACTACCAGCACCAGCCCCCGTATGGCGAGATCCTCCCCCAGAGGACCAGCATGGATCCACACCATGCTGGGTCCCTAAAGTTTAGAGATTTGAAACTCGGCCAGCATACCTGAGATAAAACACAGGTGAACTGTGCTACCAGATGGGCAGATGGCTGGGACACAGGGTGAAGGCTGAGGAACACCTGGAACACATGAGGGGAGATTTTATTCATATCATAGGAGTCCCAGAAGAAGAGAGAAAAAAAGGGGCAGGTTTATTTGAGCAAATTATAGGTGAAAAATTCCCTGATCTGGGGGTAAAAAACAGACATCCAAATCCAGGAAGCACAGACAACACCCATCAAACTCAACAGAAGCAGGTCAACACTAAGACATATCATAATAAAATTTGCAAAATACAAATAAGAAAAAAATCCTAAAAGCAACAAGGGAAAAGCAATACCTCACTTACAGGGAAAGAAAAATTAGGTTAGCAACAGATCTCTCCACAGAAACTTGGCAGGACAGACAGGAGTGGCATGATATATGCAATGTGCTGAATGGGAAAAATACGCAACCAAGAATACTTTATCCAGCAAGGTTGTCATTCAGAATAGAGGGAAAGATAAAGAGTTTCCCAGAAAAAAAAAAAAAAAAAAGTAACAGAGTTCACGACCACTAAACCAGCCCTGAAAGAAATATTAAAGAAGAGTCTTTGAGTGGGAAAGAAAGACCATAATCAACAAAGACTAGAAAGGAACAGAAAAAGTCTCCAGAAATGATGACTTAACAGGTAACACAATGGCACTAAATTTATATCTATCAATAATTACTCTGAATGTAAATGGACTAAATGCTCCAATCAAAAGACATAGGAATCAAATTGGATAATAATAATAAAAAAAAGACCCATCTATATGCTGTCTATAGGAGACTCATTTTAAGCCTAAAAACACCTGCAGATTGAAAGTGAGGGGATGGAGAATCATTTATCATGCTAATGGATATTAAAAAAAAGCCGGAGTAGCCATACTTGTATCAGACAAACTAGATTTTAAAACAAAGACTATAGGGGCGCCTGGGTGGCACAGCGGTTAAGCGTCTGCCTTCAGCTCAGGGCGTGATCCCGGCGTTATGGAATCGAGCCCCACATCAGGCTCCTCCACTGTGAGCCTGCTTCTGCCTTTCCCACTCCCCCTACTTGTGTTCCCTCTCTCGCTGGCTGTCTCTATCTGTCAAATAAATAAATAAAATCTTTAAAAAAAAATAAAAATAAAAAATAAAACAAAGACTATAACAAGAGATGAAAAAGAGCAAATATCATAATAAAGAAGTCTATCCAACAAGAAGATCTAACAGTTGTGAGTAGTTATGCCTCCACTTGGGAGCACTCAAATATATAAATCAATTAATAACAAACATAAAAAAGCTCATTGATCATAATACAATAATAGTAGGGGACTTTAACCCTCCATTCACTGCAATGGAGAGATGATTTAAGCAGAAAATCAACAAAGAAACAAGGGCTTTGAACGACACACTGGACCAGATGGACTTAACAGATATATTCAGAACATATCATCCTAAAGCAGCAGAATATACATTCTTTTCGAGTACACATGGACATTCTCCAGAATACATCACATACTGGGTCACAAATTAGACCTTAATAAATACAAAAAGATTGAGATCATACCATGACATATTTTCTGACCACAATGCTTTGAAACTTGGAAGTCAACCCCAAGAAAAAATTTGGAAAGACCACAAATACACGGAGGTTAAAGAACATCCTACTAAACAATGAAGGGATTAACCAGGAAATTAAAGAAGAAATTTTTTAAAATGCGTGGAAACAAATGAAAATGAAAACATGACAGTCCAAAACCTTTGGGATGCAGCAAAAGCAGTCCTAAAAGGGAAGAATATAGCAACACAGGCCTACCTCAAGAAGCAAGAAAAATCTCAAATACATAACCTAACCTTACACTTAAAGAAGCTAAGAAAGGAACATCAAACAAAGCCTAAAGCCAGCAGAAGAAGAGAAATAACAAAGATTAGAGCAGAAATAAACAATACAGAAACAATAAAAAACCAGAACAGATCAATGAAAGTAAGAGCTGGTTCTTTGAAAGAATTACTAAAATTGATAAACCCCTAGCCAGACTTATCAAAAAGAAAACAGAAAGGAAACAAAGTCACAAATGAGAGAGGAAAGATCACAAACACCACCACAGAAACACAATTATAAGAGAATATTACAAAAAATTATATGCCAACAAACGGATAATCTGGAAGAAATGGATAAATTCCTAGAAACATATAAACTACCAAAACTGAAACAGGAAAAAAAATAGAAAATTTGAACAGACTGATAACCAGCAAAGAAATTGAATCAGTAATCAAAAAACTCCCAACAAACAAAAGTCCAGGGCCAGATGGTCTCACAGGGGAATTCTACCAGACACTTAAAGAAGTGTTAATACCTATTTTCCTCAAGCTGCTCCAAAAAATAGAAATGGAAGGAAAACTTCCAAATTCACTCTATAAGGCCACCATTATTTTGATTCCAAAACCAGATGAAGACCCCACTAAAAAGGAGAATTTCAAGCCAATATTCCTGATGAACATGGATGCAAAAATTTTCAACAAAATACTAGCAAATTGAATCCAATAGTACATTAAAAGAATCATTCACCACAACCAAGTGGGATTTATTCCTAGGCTGCAAGGGTGGTTCAATATTCACAAATCAATCAATGTGATTCAACACATTAATAAAAGAAAGGATAAGAACCATATGATCCTCTGAATACATGCAGAAAAAGCATTTGACAAAATAGAGCATCCATTCTTCATAAAAACCCTCAATATAGTAGGATATGGGGAGTATAAGTCAATATCACAAAGGCCATATACAAAAGACCCACAGCTAATATAATCCTCAATGGAGAACAACCGAGAGCTTTTCGTCTACAGTCAGGAACAAGACAGGGATTTCCACTCTCACCATTGTTATTTAGCATAGTACTAGAAGTCTTAGCCTCAGCAATCAGACAACAAAGAAGTAAAAGGCATCCAAATTGGCAAGAAGAAGTCAAACTTGCACTATTCACTGACAACATGATACCCTATGTAGAAAACCCAAAGGACTCCACCAAAAATATTTGATAGAACTGATACATGAATCCAAAAAAATCACAGGATACAAAAATCAATGTACAGAAATCTGTTGCATTTCTATACACCAATAATGAGCAGTAGAAAGAGAAATCAAGGACTCGATCCCATTTACAATTACACCGAAAACAGAAAGCAAAATGAACTATTGGGACTTGAGATAAAAAGCTTCTGCACAGCAAAACAATTAACAAAACTAAAAGGCAACCTTTGGAATATGGAAAGATATTTACAAATGACATCTGATAAATGTTAGTATCCAAAATTAATAAAGAATTTATCAAACTCAACCCCCCCAAAAAAAATCCAGTTAAGAAATGCGCAGAAGACATGAAGAGGTATTTTTCCAAAGAAGACATATGAAAAGATGTTCAACATCACTCATCATCAGGGAAATACAAATCAAAACCACAAGGAGATATCACCTCACACCAGTCAGAATGGCTAAAATTAACAAAACAGGAAACAACAGATTTTGACGATGATGCGGAGAAAGGAGAACCCTCTTACACTGTTGGTGGGAATGTAAACTGGTACAGCCACTCTGGAAAATAGTATGGAGTTTCCTCAAAAAGTTAAAAATAGAGCTACCCTATGACCCTGCAATTGCACTACTAGGTATTTATCCAAAGGATACAAAAATACTGATTTGATGGGGCACATGCACCCTGATGTTTATAGCAGCATTATCTAACAACAGCCAAAATGTGGAAAGAGCCCAAATGTCCATCAAGTGATAAATGGCTAAAGATGATGTGGTACACACACACACACACACAAACACACACATAAAATGGAATATTACTCAGCCATCAAAAAGAATGAAATCTTGCCATTTGCAGCAACATGGATGGAGCTACAGTGTACTAACCTAAGGGAAATAAGTCAGTGAGAAAAAGACAAATACCATATGATTTCACTCATATGTGGAATTTATGAAACAAAACAGATAAACATATGGGAAGAAAAAAAAGAGAGAGGGAGGCAAACCATAAAAGAAACTCTTAACTATAGAGAACAAACTGAGGGTTCCTGGAGGGAAAGTGGGCAGGGGAACGGGCTAGATGGGTGATGGGTATAAAGGAAGCACTTGCTGTGATGAGCACGGGTGTTGTGTGTAGGTGATGAATCCCTAAATTCTGTTCCAAAACAAGTATTACAATGTATGTTAGCTAACTAGAATTTAAATAAAAACTTGAAACAATGAAAAAAAAGAAAAGAAGTGATTACTGAGAAGCTTCAAAGCTACACAAGTACCCTATTTTTCCTTAAAGTTTCATTCCCCAATTTCAATATTAAATGTATTATTCTTATGGCAATTCTTACTGTGGGGTTCTAATAGGTTTTTTTTTTTTATTTCCCTCATTCCTTCTACATTTATTAAGAATTTTCTGTAAGGAATTTTTGTTCATTCTCATCCATTTATTATTTATTAAATCATTTAATCAGTGTAGAATCAGGATATTATTTAGGTTTTTGAATTATAATGCAATACGATCATTATCTTTTGCTCATATTTCATCCATTGAGAACTCTTTTAGGTTGGCACTGTGTCCCTTTGGCATGATAATGATCCCATCCTCTTTTTTTTTTTTTTTTTTAAGTTCTTTCTTACTTTCTGGCACCAAACAATGCTCCAGGCTAATCATGTATTCTCCTTGTCCCAGCACAAGAATTAGCCATTTCTCTGTGGTGCCCTGGTTCCTTTCACTGGAAAACAGTATTTAGAAACCAAGATGCAGGCACTAGATGTGCTAGTTGCTACAGGGATGTCATGGATTCTAGACCCTCCTGATAGACAGAACTAGGAAATACATGTAGATATATACTAACCTATGTATACACGCATATCTATATTTACTTCTTGGTATATATATATTAAAATAAACATGAATTCAACTATTATCTCAGACCCTAATCCAACACCACAGGGTTCTCTATAGTCTTCAGTCCTTGCTTATTTTTAACTTCTTGCTCTGACAGTAGAAAACCTGGTTTAAATCAAACACAATCTATTTGTCCAAACCTAGTAAACACATAAAGTGTCGTTAGAAACGTTAACTTATACCACGTGATAAACAAATTTACTAACCAGAATACAATCTTATATACAGTTTTTTTTTCCCTTAACTTTACAGTATCCAATCAAACTGTTTTCCAAAGTTACTCAGGTCAGCTCTTCTTTTTTTTTTCTTTTACGACATTATGGCATTTGTAATATAGTTAAATTTAATTGTCACAGTTTACTTTATATCCTGGGATCCCCTGGTATTCTAGTTGACTTTTCTTTTTAATTTGCATTCAGGAAAGTTGGTTCTTTGTGGTATACAATATGGGTTTTGACAAATGCATGGAGTCATGCATCAGCCTAACACAGTATCATAAAGAACAGTTCCATAACACAAAAAATTCCATTGTGAGGCCCTCTTGAAATCAATCCCTACCTTTGCTACTCCTGGCAAATAACTGATCTGTTTTCCATCCCCACAGTTCTGCCTGTTCCAGATCATTTTATAAATGAAATAATACAACATTTAGCCTTTGGGTCTGGTTTCTTTCACTAAGCAAAAAAAAAAATTTAAGATTCAATCATGTTGTTGTACAAACCAATAGTTTGTTCATTTTTGCTTTTCATATATTTCAAAGTTTATGTAGCAAGTATCATTGCACTCTGTGCCACATTCCCACAAATCCATCTGGTTTCAGAACAGCACACTGTCAGTGACTCACCTAAAGCAAATTCTGTAGTGTCTCTCTACTTTTCAGCCTCAGAATTTTCAATAGTGCCAGGGAAAACTATAGACCAGACATGCTGGTACAGCTCAGAAGTATATTACCTCCAAAGGTATCACTCAACCAATGAGAATCCATAGATGAGTGCCCTACCCTCCCAGTCCCTCAGTGGGTTAACTCTGAGAAACATTCTACATGGTTCTTCATAGGTCCCTAGTGGGTGTGAGCCCAAATTTCCAAGTACAGTAGCCAGCTTAATAATATTATTAGTTTTTCTCCCTTCTTTGAAACTCTCTGTTCCCTCAGTTGTGTCTCCTGGATTCATCTCTCAAATAAACTCTTTTACCCAAGTCCTTGTGTCAGACTGTTACCTGTTCTAGAACCCTTCCCCAGATATCCCTATGACTCACTCCCTCATCTACATGAATTGTTTATTGCTACTTCTCAGTGAGCTCTTCTCTCACTACCCTTTAAAAATGCAAGCTTTGGGGCGCCTGGGTAGCACAGCAGTTAAGTGGCTGCCTTCGGCTCAGGGAGTGATCCCCGCGTTGTGGGATCGAGCCCCACACAGGCTCCTCCGCTATGAGCCTGCTTCTTCCTCTCCCACTCCCCCTGCTTGAGTTCCCTCTCTCGCTGGCTGTCTCTATCTCTGTCAAAATAAATAAATAAAATCTTTAAAAAAAAAAATAAATAAATAAATAAAAATGCAAGCTTTATCCCCCTTCCTTGTTTTATTTATTTAACAGGACTTTATTCAAAAGCACATAACTTCATATATGTATGTGTGTATAATTAATTTTGTTAATTTCAGGTAGAATACAGGCTTCATGAATGCAGTGATTTTAGTCTAATTTGTTAATTGTTGTGTCTCTAGCACTTGAAACGCTCTTTGGCACATAGTAGGCACTCAATAAAAATATACTGAATAAGCTAATTTTTCCAGGAAACTGGTTTTATTCAGTTTAAGAACAGACTTCCTATGGGGAAAAAAAAACAAACCTGAAAACTATTGACCTTCAAAATCAAACGGTATTCAAAATGAGGCCCACTGATTCCATCACAAATACCATTTAAAACATTCCCACACTAAGCATGAAGTTTGACTGGATCTTCTGAATTGCCTTGAATTCTAAAGTATTATAATACTATGAACAATAAAAGACTATAGTACAAGGTAGAAAATTGGCATGAACGCAGTATTTTTCCTCTTAGCAATTCACGTGAAGCCAAATATAATAATTGTATACCATGCATTTGGTTAGCCTATTTAATGATTCCAAACAGAATGCCATCTGCACAATAGAGATGGATATAGGGAAGAATATTTTTTCATCTGTGAAATGTGAGTTTCATTATTTTTTTTAAATATTTATTATAAGAAAGAATAAATCATTCTTGGTTTCCAAACTGGAATCATTTTCATCACATTTTTATTACCTGGACACTGGATAAAGGACCACTCATAGTTCTTTTCTTTAGGACAAAGACTGGTATCAAGAACCATCTCATTATTGTGCATCCCAACAAGCTTCATTGGTCCCCGTGAAGATCCTTCAATGCAGTGTCCTCTTCCTGTATTACTAGGATCATTGCACCAGCCACATCCAGGCTGTTCCAAACAATGTCCACAGGTTCTCAATCCAGAACAGTTTTGAGCTGCATGACAGGAACATTAACAAAATATGTTAAATGACTTTATATTCAAATGGAATTGTAAGCTAATGGAAAAATAAATATGATCTGGAAAAAAGACTGTAAAAAGTTGTCTATAGTTAATGTAAACATTTTTTGTAATAATATCTACGAGACAGCAACTGCTTAAAGGAAATAAAACTTACGTCATGAGCAAAGAGGACATAAATGAACTAACTTAAAGGTGAAAAAAGGTATATGGTAACCATGACATGAAGAAAAATGAAGTCAGCACTTAAAGGTTCCTGAGAACTTTACCTGTTTTTAGGACCTTTTGGAAGCTCATCCAGGGCCTATAGACCACATTTACCCTTGTCCGTGATGTAGAATCATGTTAGCTGTTCTTGTGCCTAGTGAGGGCATTCAAGGAAAAACTCTGCACCTGCCTGTGAACATCCAGTGTAATTGCTGCCTGTCCATCCTGACACAGCTGAGCCCCATGTGTACTGCCTTTCATTGACAATGCTCTTCCCAAGGGTCCAAGATACTAGCATTTGGCTATTATGTGATGAGTAAACTCAAACTCACCCAAAGAGCCAAACTGAATGGGAACTTGGGCACCAAATCACTATGTCAGCCAGACAACCAGCAAAGGCTCTGTCTGACTTTGAGGGCTACAGAATATCCCTCCAATATTCACATGCTGAAGCTCAACCTTGTGTGCTTAATTGATGTATAATCTATGAGCTTCAACAAAGCTTATGAGGACTGTGATGGCCTTTCCAAGTACGAACATAGTATAGTTTGCATTATATTCACTATAGTTGCTATGTGCTGTTTTAAATTTTTAATTCATAACCAGAGTATTCTATATTGGGCTGAGACTTTAATTACTTTACTGATATTTTGCTAGAAAAGGCACTCTTTGTGTTGGAAATTGTTTATCCATAGAAGATAGTGAGAGTGGTATAAGATATCATGAATGATCTAGCCACATGCTAGTAAAAACCTAGAGGGGGAAGAAATTGTCATTTCTGGCAGACCAAATTTCATTGTTATGGTGGTAATAATAACTTAATTGCCACTTAGTGTTTTAATATTACTGGAAATAGAAATATTCCTCAGATTGCTGCCAACAAGAATGGCATAAGTTTCTCAGTGAACATCAAGAACTCAATACAGTGAACTGTGCAGGCATAAGAGAGTATTGGATTAAAGAATTCATCAATTACAATATGATTTCTTATGAAGAATTTTTTGCATGCTGAGCATTGTAGAGAATGGATATAAGAAGGTGGAAAATGAGTACTGTCTCCTTTATTTCCTTAATAATAATAATAATTTAAAAAGGAAGAACACTATTTGAATCTTTGAATACAACTGACTAATGTTATTTCTATAGACAAATAAATCATTGAATGAACATACTTCCTTTTGGAATTTATATTTGTTCAGCAGTACTAAAAGATCCTTAGATAACTGAACATTTCATCTATTACCATACCTCTTCTTAGCCATCATGCTTTGAAATAGTTCTCTTACATATATGATTGTAGCTACCCCACAGTATTGTTGATTGGGTTATTCTAACTATCTTCAAAACTGTACAGGGTTGCTACAAAATCAATAGGAAATCATGGAAAATATAAAATTAGGTATGTTATCTTGACATTCCAATTATTTACTATCATGTGATGATTTGAAGTAGATCTTTACTAGGTCTCACCCAGAATAAATCTATTTTTATATTTATAGTCCATGGATATCTCCTAGGAAAGTAAATTTTATTTTAGGACTATCTTTTAAAGGAAATATAACCAATAAAATGTCTTAAAGAAGCATTACATACAAAATAAGTCTAAACTATTCTCAAGTACAGCATTCTTGCTAATGCTTTCCAAACAACTGGGGAAATCTTAGATGAAAGGATGCTGGGTATCTTGCACTGACTGAATGACAAGCTATTAATCTTCTAGTTCTGTTTATCTACTTGATTTTGGGTTTTAATAACAAGTTACAAAATGTCATGTTCAGAGCAACATTTTTTCTCAGATTTTATTTTACATATGAAACTATTACATAAGGAAATGTTGGTTTTCCTTTTGCTCAAGAGTGGAAAGCAACAGGCATTGCTGAAAGATTAACAGAAAATTCATTCTTTAGTATTCAATAATGATTCAAAACTTGACAGATTCTAATGTTTCTTAGACAATAATATAGGAAAGCTTTTGTATTGTCTATGCTATTTTTCCTACGTTATGAATAGTAGAGAGACTGTATAAACTACAAGCAATTAGAGCAATCATTTTAATTTATTTTTGGCTTTTTGAAAAATTAAGTTGTAAAACATTCAATATGGTTTTTGAAATGTATAAGAATTTGAAAAATCAATCTGTAAGAAATTACATCATCAGATGATTACTGGAGATTTCTGATTCCTGATCCAGCATGTCAGGAATTCAGAGGTTACCACTCCACCCTAACAAAAAGTAAGAAGCAGCACAAAATGAAAAGTCAACAACTCTTCTTAGATCTACCAGAGAAGTGAGGTCACAGGGCAAATCCCCTGCCTGCAAGATTGGAGAGACAGGTAGGAGGATACAGAGAATCATAATGTACCAAATTTGAAACCTCTGCAGGATCCAGTGTCTAGGGAAGAAACCCTGAACCATAGCTGATCAACTGCTTGAAGTTCAGTGTGGACAACTCTGAGAGTTAAAATTCCCAGAGGGACCCAGTCATGGGGGCACTCCCACACTTGGGAGGTTTACCTCCAGGAGCTCTACAAGGTCCTCACAGTGAACATCAAAGAAAAAACATCTTGTGCTTCTAGCAGGGGAAGACAAAAAGGAACCATTCCGAAACATGCCAGAGCATTCTGTTCTTCTTAACAAGGCCTGGAAAAACTATTTAACAGAGCCTAAACTGCTGAGGTTTTATAAGAGCTCACTTGACCTGTAAAAGGGAAATGCCCAACTCTAGCCTGCTCTGGCCTTCCACGTGGAGGAAGAAATACACAAATCCAGCCAGCCACCCTGTACCACCCGGGAGAGGGGAAAAAACTGAGAAGCACTAGTGAAGTTCACAGCATAAAGCACAAGTTCACCAAAGGACTGAGACTTCATCAATCAGTTACAGAACACTTCCACTCCTTCCACACCCTACCACTACATTACGAAAGGCCTATTTATAGCAGTCTCTTTTACCTGCAAATCATATCTGGCTATCAAGAAAAAAATTACAAGGCATATCAAAAGGCAAAAAACACAATGTGAAAAGACAAAGCAAGCATCAGACCAGACATGGTAGGAATATCAGAATTATCAGACCAGGAATTTAAAACAACTCTGAATAATATGCTAAAGGTTCTAATGGTAACATGCAAGAACAGATGAGCATTGTAAGCAAAACTATAAAAGTCCCAGGAGATAGCATGTAAGATCTAGATGACCTTGAGGTTAGTGATGATGTTTTAGTTATTACATCAAAGGCACAATCCATGAAAGAAAAAATTGATAAACTGAACTTCATTAAAATTTAAATTCAAATTTAAAATTTCTGCTCTGGAAAGACACTGTCAAGAGAATGAAAATACAAGCCATAAGCTGAAAGAAAATATTTAGAAGAGACACACCTGATAAAGGACTGTTATCTAAAATACACAAAGAACTCTTAAAACTCAATAATAAGAAAACAAACAACCAAAATTTAAACATGGGCAAAAAACCTAAACAGATACTTCACCAAAGAAGATATACAGAGGCAAGTATGAAAAGATGCTCCATACCATATGTTATTAGAGAACTGCAAACTAAAACAACAAGGAGGAACCCCTATTAAATGGCCAAAATCCAAAACACTGACAACACCAAAGCTGGCAAGTATGCAGAATGCAAAGTAACAGAAACATCCATTGCTGGTGGGAATGCAAAATACAGCCACTCTGAAAGACACTTTGGTGGTTTCTTCAAAACTAAACATATTTTACCATACATTCCAGGAATAACACTCCTTGATATTTACCGAAATGAACTGAAAATTTATGTCCACACAAACACCTGCACACAGATGTTTATTGCAGCTTTATTCATAATTGCCAAAACTTGCCAAAAGCGGCAAGATTTTAGTAGGTGAATAAATTGTGGTACAACCACACAATGGAATATTATTCAGCTCTAAAAATAAATAAGCTACCAAGCCATAAAAAGACATGAAGGAAACTTCAATGCATATTACTAAGTGAAAGGAACCAATCTGAGAAGCTACATACTATGTGATTCCAACTACATGACATCTGGAAAAGACAAAACTATGTAGACAGTAAAAATATTAGTGATTGCCAGGAGTTAGGAGAGAGAGAAGGATGAACAGGTGGAGCTCAGAGGA
Source organism: Ursus americanus (assembly GCF_024610735.1). NCBI lineage: Eukaryota > Metazoa > Chordata > Mammalia > Carnivora > Ursidae > Ursus > Ursus americanus. The sequence goes on from NC_142132.1 coordinate 15,279,838, forward strand.
TTTTTAGGCAGTAAAACTACTGTGTATGATACCATAATGATGGATGCATGCCATTATACATTTGTCAAACCCTACAGAATGTATCACAACAAGAGTGAACCCTAATATAAAGTATGGACTTTGGGCAATTATGATTGTCTGTGTGGGTTCATCCACTGTAGCAAATGTACCCCTCTGGTGTGGATGTTGACAGTGGGGGAAGTTGGGCATGTGCAGGGGCAAAGGATATACAGGAACTCTCTGCACCTTCCTCTCAAAATTGCCGTGAACCTAAAACTGCTCTAAAAAATAAATTTTAATCAGTTTAAAAAATATTACCTTCCCTAACTGCCGAGAAAAAATGTTTAAATTGAACATGTACATAAACCTGTAAAATACCGAAATACAGATTTATGAGATGTGTACTATATTCTCATGTTTCCTATTATTCCATTTTCACCGTATCAATTTAATTACATTTTTATTTGTAAAGGTTTATTTTATAAACCTTCTATTATTGCATTAAATTTTCCTTTTGAAGCTCATTTCACAAAAAGAATAACCAATATTTTAAGTAAAAATGTCAATTATTTATAATTGCAGTTATTAATAAAGCTTTCTCATAAAACATTAGGCTAAATTTGTCTTAAGATATATTTCTTTTCTTCAATTTGTGAATTTTAAGTACTAATATAACAATATTACAACTAAAAAAACATTGGGGAATATTATAAAATCCTTATTTGTTTCTCGTTAGCAAAGAAAAGTTTCCTTCAAGTTCCGTTTACCAGAAAACCTAAATTGATCACTGAAACAACTTTCTAAAAGCAACATAAAATGTATGCCATTTCTAATATAGTCTTATTTATAAATCTAAGAATGTTTTTAAAGACTTACTACTGTTAAATGTTTAGTGAAGGACCAGACACATGCAGTAGAAATGATCGTGTAAATTCATTATGTATAATTAATGCTAACAAAACATAAAGTTAAAGGCAAAAGTACGACATAAACATTGCCCAAAAGCTGACATCTTTGAAACAATAACACTCAGCTACTTTCAGCACTCTGACTTTGACCAAAGATGCCACCTTTATTCCTAGTCTTTATTTTATTTCCTAGCATTTCCTTATAGCTTATTAAAAGCCTGTTGGTTAAAAACATGGAAGAATGACATAATAGAGAAGGAGTTTGTTTCTCACAAGGAGGAGATCACTGTGACATGAATACTACTTCCAAAAAATACAAGGTCTCCTTGAAGAGAAGTTCAATGGCCCTCTTCCCCACAAGGATGCAAAGGGCATATATAATTTAAAGGGCTGTGGAACAAATATAACCATTATCGGACACCATCATTAAAAATGGGCTATAGATAGCCACCAAGAAGGCAAATATGACAACAGACATAAACAGTGAAAGAAAAGACCTACAGAAAAGAAAAATCCAGCACACTAGACTAACTTCCCAAGAACAAATGGTTGAAGTAGAAAACAAAACCCTCAAGAAATCAAAATCAAGAAAACAAAAAAAGAAGAGTCAAAAATAAAAGTCTTAACGGTAGAAGTGAACAGCTGGCGTACGCACCCCCAGCGGACAGCCCTACCAGTATACGTATCAGCCAGTGCTGAAGATGCACTTCATACCAGTGTTCATACCTTCTCAAAAAACACAGCTACAGTTTTTATAGTGGAAATACAGGTTTTCAAAAATATCACTTTAAAACAAATAAAAATCCCCAAATAATCAACCATGAAGAAGAAAAAAACATCTGAATTGTAAGTAAGAGATGGAAAATATAAGTGAATTTAAGACATACTGAGCTTTAGCTAGAAATTCCAACCGTTATTTTAAGATTTCTTTAAAAAGAGTAAATAGAATAAAGCATTTCTTTAAAAAGAGTAAATAGAATCTAAGCATTAAAGACCATTTTTAGCAGATAAAGAAAGAAACCACTCTTCAGATTCAAAGAGCCAATGGGACTCCATTTTTAAAATCCAACTCAATTACTGGAAAACTGAATTGAGTTACAAAATTTGGAATCCCAAGGATAAAGAGAAAAAAAACTTAAAATCTTTTACTTCTTAAAGACTTCTTTTAAAAAGATGCCCCACAAAGGAATGAAAATCAAATTCACATGAGAATTCTCACTCAAAACAGCAAACGCTACAGGGTCTGAGGAAAGAATAACTTGGAACTCCCACATCCAGCCACTTTGTCAGTCACGTGAACATAAAACAATTACATTTTAGACATACAAAAACTCAAAAAGTTTACTAGCCATGAATTTATTTGAAAGAATTACTGAAGACTATTCTCTAAAAGGTGAATAAATAAAGATACGGAATACAAGAAAGATTTGTGAGAAGTAAATACGACTTAGATTTAACTCGAAGTAATTTTTAGAAAATTCTTAAGCATATAAGAGCTTGGGAACTTTACGAGCTTCTTTTTCCCTACCTTTTACCCTTTTATCCTATAACTCACATAGAGAAGTCCATAAAGAAAAATGGGAGATTAATAAGTTATTGTACAGAAACACTCTGTGAATGCACTCAGCCTGGAGGTGGAATATTGCCTCCCTTGCACGCCTGTCCTAGTCAGCACCTCAATCTTCTACCGGCAGCATCCACTATCTGTCATGTGCATTAACTTTCACCTTACTCTACAGTTTTACCACCTAGATATTCATTCCTAAATAAGAAACCTTAGTTTTGCCTATTTTTGAACTTTATCTGAATGGAGTCACACAGTATATAATCTTTTGTGTCTGGCTTCTTTCACAAAACATTAATGTTTGTGGGAAGACAAACATGACTATGGAGGCAGGAGAGCCTGAGTACTGTCTCTCAGTTCCCCCCAAGTCTGCAGTACTGGTATGCAGCTCCCCTGGGCAGCTGACTCCTAATAAGATGTTTTCTGTGGGAGTAAGACCATTTCATGCCTGCAACAACCCCAGTGCCATGCACCGAATGAGGTCCATCCCCATTCTCTATCAAAGTTCCTAAAAAAGGACAGCAACAAGGAACTCAACACCTACTGTACCCAGCCATGCCCATCCCAGGAACACCTTTCCACTTGATGCTGAGAGCCTGGGAAAACAAATATATCCAACAGCCACAGCCTAGAAGTTGTAGCCTGCATTGTGGCACTTACTGTTTTGTCTCAGCTCTTCAAGCAACAGTGGTGCCTATATGGAGCAAATATGGGTTTAGCTGGGTTGGTAGGCTAGGGGGGTATCTCTGGGAGTGATGTAAGCTCTGGAAAGACCATTGAGTCTCCACCTGCACTATCTTAAGCAGCTGGCTACCTCTAAATGAGAAGGTTGCTCATCCAAGCAAGAAGAGCTTATAACTGGGTGGCCATGTTGTCTGTGGGCCACTAGATCCCAGAAGCAAGCCTCAGAACAATAGATTCACCACCAAATGGTATCTCAGACTTAGGAAGCTCCTCTTAAAAGAAGCAGCTCTTAGAGATCTCAGGGGAAGGATGGAAGGAAGAATGGATGGGCAGACAACGCATGTTGCTGCTAGGATACTTATCCATACATCATTATAGTCATGTTGGCAGTGGCTGCTCTTATGGAAGGAAGGTAAGGAAGCCAACAGGCTGATAAGAAAGTCCAGAAGGAACTTTAAATAAAGTTGCAGGAACAAGCTGTGTTAAGGCCCAAACTCCCAGGAACCCTGCAAGTGCCTGCTTGCAGGAGGGAAAGAACAGAGGGAAGCCAGTGGACTGATGCAAAACCTGAACTGGACCTAAAAGAGCTGCAAAGATTGGGTGAGAGAAAGCGTAACAGTGCATAATTTAGAGCAATTAAGAGAAAAAAAACTAGGCTTGGGATGACAAGATCCCCTGAGGAGTATTCCCTTAGAAAGATTAAAACTGTCCCTTCCCTAGCCCATTGAACACTCTTCAACTACAACATATTCCTGAGTTTAACCCATACAGGACTTCAAGTGGCTACTATTCTATCTCCTTTCACTGCACTGTAACTGCAGTTCCTTTGGGACCTGGCACCTGGTAACCGGATTCACTCATTGCAAACCCAGCTTATTGCAGGTAAAAGTATTGGGAAGAAAAATAACACAAAACAAACCTAAGGACTCCTGATTCTTCTGTTCTAGTGAGCTTCCTAGACATTCAGGTGTTGGGAAGTGGGGAACTGAAGAGGAACAAAACATTCCTCTCATTTCATCTGTGCCTGTTCGGATTTAGCAAGTAAACAGATGTTTTGCTTTGCTTAAATAAAGGACTTCTGGATGAATACACACTTGAACTCCAACTTTATCTAAGGTGATTCTGCAGCTAACTGTGGTTGTGGAATGGTAACCCCGGGCACCTGCAGAGTATATTCCCCAAAAAAGGACGTAAAGTCTGGATCAGTCACAGAAGGGACAGACACCAAAAGTGTGGCACGAATGAATTGATTCAATATTGAAAAGGAGGTGGTGGGAGCAACGGAAGTAAATGATAGTTCCTACCATCTTATTATAAATCTGAACAGACCAATTACTTCACATCCCTGTTGGAAAGGCATTTTTTGATGAGCCCCAGTGTCAGAAGGTAGATTGTGGAAAGATAAATCATATTTTCTGCTAGCACAAAGCTAGCCGAGACCAGCAGCTTCTACATTTTCCGAAGTGAAAAAAAAGCTGTATGTGGCTTCAGATTCCTACAAGGAGGCCAGGTGCTACCAGTGGTGTTATGCATTTCCCTTGGCAGCAGCATCCTGATGCAATTTGCCTTTGCAAGAAAGGCCATTCTCATAACGACACACTACCCAGTATCATACACGCAGGCAAGTGCATCTTGGTCCTCCAGTCCTTACAAAACATGAGACCAGCAAGGGGTAAGATCTTCTCCTGAAGTACAGCCCATAGCAAGTCCAGTACCACCCTGCTGACGTAACTCTCCATGTGATTCCAAGCGCATCCTGCCTTTGTAGTAGATGCAGCACCACTGATATGATTAGTATTCTTGCCAAAAAATGCCTAACTTGAATCTAATCATGAGGAGAGAATTAGACAAATCCAAATTGGGACACTTACAAAACAAATGGTGTAGCTTCTTTAAAAACATCAGTTGTGTAAGGCATGGAAACTGTGCTAGATTAAAGGACACCAAAGCAATATGTGACCTTTGCAACAATAAGCACTTCCGTGAAGCGTTAAACTATCTGCAACGTACACTCAGAGTTGGGGAGAGCACAAATGTGGCAAAATGTGTGTGTGTGTGTGTGTGTGTGTGTGTGCATGTAGGATAAAATAATTAGAATTCAAAATGATGGTACGGTATAAATCTGCAGCTTATACAATTAATAGGTTTTAAAACTAGCTGCAACACTCATTCCCATCTTTTAAAAACTTCTTCAAATGTTTAATTCCTCCTTCCGTCACAGAAAATTTATTTATGTCACCTTTAAATGAAAAGTCACTCCAGATAAACACTTACGAGAGCAGGTGGCAGTTTGCCACTCCAGACACTGTCCATATGGAAAAGAGATTATGTAAGCATTCGAGTCCACACATCGTCTCGTACTACTGCACCACATACACTCCATGCCGTTGCTGGTACAGTTGGAGCAGGATGTCCGTAGAGAACATGGCTTTTTGCATGGCCTTGCATTTTGATTTGGACTAACTGGAATAAATCAACAAATATAATTATTTTATTTGTTAACTCCATTTTAACACAGATACATAGGTTTCATTTGTTTTGTGGTTTAGAGAATGTATCAAATAAGCCAAGTGTGGGATAAAAATTATAACAAAAAATATGTGATAAGGTAAATGAAAATGAAGATGAGATGTCAATACTTCCTAAATTTATTATCACATTTGAAAATTATGCTTCTTTGGAAAATTTGAATCCTTTATTCAAAGTACATAAAGTTACATAATTTAAAGCTTATAAATAGAAATGTAGCCCATGATCTAGTTTTCTGTCTTTGGCTAATTACTGCATACACTATCATTATTTACTTTCCCGCTAAAATTTTTTCCAAAAACAGTCCACACCTATCAAAACAAATGCCCTGTCAGTGAACATGTTCCTGATATAAACAAACAATAAAAATAAAACAATATACTATAAAGTCTTTACATGAAATAGAATATCACAACCATTAGGATAAAAGCAATTTTTTTAATGCAAGCAAGGATATGAAGAAATTGGAACATTTGTTCATTGCTAGTAGGAATGTAAAATGGTACAACTTCTATGGCAAACAGTATGGCAATTCCTCAAAAAATTACACACAGAAAATACCATATGAGACAGCAATTCCACTTCTGCCTATATACCCAAAAGATGTAAAGCTGGACTGGAAAAGATATTTGTAAACCCATGTTCATAGCATCATTACAACAGCCAATAAGTAAAAGCAACTCGGGGGTACACTGATGGATGAATATAAACAAAATGTTGGATATACATACAATGGATAATTATTCAGGCTAAAAATGGAAGAAAATATTAACATATGCTACAATGTGGATGAACCTTGAAGACATTATGTTAAGGGAAATAAGCCAGCCGTAAAAGTTCGTACACCTTATGATTCCATCTATGTGAGGTAACTAGATTAGTCAAACTCATAGACACAGAAAGTAGAAAAGGTGGTTGTCAGGGGCTGGGGGAGGGAAGTATGGAGAGTTATTGTTTAATGGGTATAGAGCTTGGGAAGATGAGAAAGTTCTGGAGATATATGGTCTTCATTAATGCACAATAATGTATATGCACTTAATAACACTGAACTCTACATTTAAAAATGGTTAAAATGGTAAATTTTATATTATGCATATTTCACAAAATAAAAAATGTTTAAAAAACAAAAATAATTCAATATTCCTTTATCACTTAACAAAAATCTACTTCAAGACAAATACCATATGACTTTAACCCATACGTGGAATTCAAGAAATAAAACAAATGATCAAAGGGGGTAAAAAAAGACAAATGAAAAAACAGACTTTCAACTATAGAGAACAAACTGATGGTGACCAGAGGGGAGGTGGGTAGGGAGATGGATGAAATAGGTGATGGGGTTAAGGAGGACACTTGTGATGAGCACCAGGTGTTGTATGGAAGTGTTGAGTCACTATCCTGTACACCTGAAACCAATATTACAGTGTATGTTAACTAACTGGAATTAAAATAAAGACTTAAAAAAACAAGAAGTGGGCACTTCTAACATTTTATACTGGCTAATAAAACCAAATAAAAAATTACAACACAATTAGTCCACGTTTGGGGTTTGAATGTCATGACCAATATAAAAAATAATAAAGGTCAATCACCACAAAATGATATATTGTGCAAAAAAAAAAAAGATACAACAGAAAAGTTTCTTCTTACTTGCCAAATGAAATAGATCTATAAGATGAAAATGATTCTAAATTAGTTGTGAATCTTAAAAACAAATCTTTCTTCCAAACACTATTATTATAAAAGATGTTAACAAAATTAAAAACAGATTCAACCAAGACATAAAGATTGCATAAAACAATAAAATTTTGGTAGTTTCACAAGTTAATGCTGAGGTCACTAGTAGTAAGCGGGGAATGTGGGTAAAGATAAAATTTACCAAAATTATCAGGGAATCAACATCATAAAAAGATGGTGAAAGTTACCTCAGGCACATAGACTTCCACAAGTGGAAGGGGGTGGTAAGAAGAGGAGTTGGAAACATAATATTTTTAAAGAAATACTAGTTTACTACTTACCAACAGGCTTTTCACAGACGAGGCCATCTGCCATAGATGTACAAGGATTAGCTTTTAGGCCTGCCACTGCGGCCTTTTCTAGATAGGCACAGAACCCAGAATCATTTGGTTCACCTGGAAGCCACTGCAGTGTGGTGTTTGTAAAAGGAGACATGTCTTCCCATCCCCAGTAGGATATGTTGATTTTGCGCAAGCCTACCCACGGTGATACTTTCTGTAAACAATAGCAAAAAGAGCATGAAACAAGTTAGATATACAAAATTGTATTCCTTAGAAAATAGCTCATTATCATTAAAAATTACATTTATAAATACATAGAACTGCCTTTCTAAAGATTTCCTGTACCAGAGATAATGACCATTCCAGCATATTTGGAGAATGATGTAGAAAAGAACACTATTTTTCAAACATAGATTTTGCACTCATGCTACATAATTGCGGTCAGTTATTTAGCCCTAGTGAACCTCAGTTTCCTCTTCTACAAAATGAGATTATAAATATCTGATATAAATACCTACCTTATGAGGCAAGGTCATTAAAAAATAACATATTGCTGCTGCTGCTGCTGCTGCTGCTGCTCTGTTAACTGCTACTACTGTCACCAATTAATCAGTTCTGGGGGTAAGAACCTACAGCTAAGTTACATTACATGCATGTGAGAGAACAGGAAACAACATCAACAGACTGTATACAGAGGTGAGTGAAGACTTCTTAACATGTTCACAAAAGGACTAAGAAGAATAACTGCCTCTGTCCTAGTTCAGACTTCTACTAGTACATCAGGACTTTCATTCAATTTTAGATAAAATTATGTCATCTACTTTCATTATGAAAGAGATCAAGAAAACTGATAACACCTGACTCCTTTGCCTAAAATTTAATAGATTGCCAAATGCCACAAAACTAAATACTCCTAGTGCTCTCAGTAATATTTCAAAAGGAGCTGAAAAAGAAAATACATTCTGTATACATAGATCTTATTTTAATCATTAATCAATTTTAAAATGTGTTTATTCACATGATATTTAAAAAATGATACATTTTTGGTCCAAGTTACTCTCTTTACAAAATTCTATTAGATTATAAACAACTCCTTCTATTTTTTGTTTCTGCTTTAGAGTTATGTGGGGTTTCTCAAATTTTTTTATTTTTTTCTAACTTTCTTAGATATAATTGACAAATTAAAATTACATATATCTAAGATGTACAGTTTGATGTTTTGGTACATGCATACAACATGCAATGATTACCACAATCAAGCTAATTAATGGACCCATTACCTCAATTACCTTTTTATTTGTGAGAACATTTAAGATCTAGTATCTTTAATTTCAAGTATACAATACAGCATTATTAACTATAGTAACCATGCTATACATTAAAGCTCCAGAACTTATTTATCCTGTATAACTGGAACTTTGTACCTTTTGACCTACATCCCTACATTTCCCTCACCCCTGCCCCTGGCAACCACCATTCTACTATCTGCTTTTACGAGTTTCACTTTTTTAGATTTCACAAGTACAATCATGTAGTATTTGCCTTTCTCTATCTGGCTTATTTCACCTAGCATAATGTCCTACAGGTTTATACATGTTGTTGCAAATGGCAAGATTTCCTGCTTTTGTAAGGCTACATAATACGCCATTATCTATCTCTATCTCTCTCTCTCTCACACACACACACATATATAATCTCACATATCACATTTCATCATCTTTATCCATTTACCTATTGATGAAAACAGGCTGTTTCCATACCTTAGCTATTGTGAATAATGCTGCAATGAACATGAGAGTGGAGATATCTCATTGATATCCTGTTTACATTTCCTTTGGATATATACCCAGACACCAGATTGCTGGATCACATGGTAGTTCTATTTTTAATTTTTTGAGGAACCTCCATACTGTTCTCCAAATTGACTATACCAATTTGCATTCCCACCAACAGTGTACAGGGTTCCTTTTTCTCCACATCTTTGCTAACTTCTCTCTTTTCTTTTTGTTAACAGCCATTCTAACAGGTGTGAGATGATGTGTCACTTTGATTTTGATTTGTATTTCCCTGATGATTAGTGATGTCCAGCTTTTTATCATATACTGTTAGCCATTTGTATATTCTCTTTGGAAAAATGTCTATTCGTATCCTTTGCCCATTTCTTCACTGGATTTTTTTCTTTTATATTGAGTTATTTGAGTACTTATGTATTTTGGACATTAACTCCTTACCAGATGTATGGTTTACAAACATTTTCTCCCATTCCATAGGTTGTCTCTTTACTGTGCTGAATGCTTCCTTTGCTGTGTAGAAGCTTATTAGTTTGATGCAATCTCATTTGTCTATTTTTGCTCATTGCCTGTACTCTTGGGTTCATTTCCAAAAAATCATTGCCCTGACCAATGTCAAGAAGCTTTTTTTTCATGTTTTCTTCTAGAATATTTACGGTTTCAGGTCTTACATTCGTCTCTTTGATCCATTTTGAGATTTTTGTATATGATGTGAGATAAGGGTGCACTTGCATTCTTCTGCATGAGGATATCCAATTTTCCCAGCATCATTTATTGAAGAGACTGTCCTTTCCCCATTGTGTGTTCTTGGTACCTCTGTTGATGATCAATTCATCATAAATGCATGGATTTGTTTCTGGGCTCTCTGTTATGATGTGTCTTGGTGAAGGTCTCTTTATGTGTTCAATCTGTTTGGGGTCTCATGGATCTGGATGTTCACTTGGGAAGTTTCAAATTTGAGAAGTTTCCTGTTATCATTTCTTTAAAGGAGCTTTCTGCCCCTTTTCTCTTTCTCTATGCCTTCCAGCACTCCCATAATCCATATATGGATGCATTTGATCGTCTATCATAAGTCTCATAGGCTTTCTTCACTTTTTTTTTCATTCTTTTTTTCTTTTTCTACCTCTGACTGGATAATTTCAAATGACTTGTCTTTGAGCTCACTGATTGTTTTCTTCTGCTTGACAGTGTCTGCTATTGTAGTGCTGTATGAATTTTTTTGTTCAATCACTGTGCTCTTCAGCTCTGTAATTTGTTTGGTTCTTTTTTATGATATCTATGTCTTTGTTAAACTTCTCATTTTGTTCACATATTATTTTCCTAATATAATTCAGTTGTCTATATCTCTTTAAGCTTACTAAGCTTCTTTTAAATGATTATTTTGAATTCTTTGTCAGACAGTTTTTAGTTCTCCATTTATTTAGGTCAGTTACTAGTATTTTATTCTGTTGCTTTGGTAATGTTATATTTCCCCGATTTTTTGTGAACCCTATGGCCTTGAATTGGTGTCTCATTTGAAGAAGTAACTACTTCTTTCAATCTTTATAGATGGAATTCAGAAAGGAGAGCCCTTCATCATCCAGCCTATCCAGAAATTCTAGAGGGCTATGTAGTAGACTCCATAGGCGGGTTTACTGCTGGAGTACTCAGCTAGGCTATCCTGGTGGCTAGGTCAGTGGGTAAGCAGGTCTAGAGTCTGTGTCCACAGGGGCCTGCCTGGTACCTGGATCCAGACGGGCAAGTCTGCAGCCTAGGACCAGTGCAGTAGGTCTGGAGCTTGTGTCCACATGAGCAAGCTAACTGCCTGGGTTCATGGAAGTGGGCCTAGAATCTGTGCCTGTAAGTACAGGACTGGATCCTGGGTGCATAAGGGTCACCTGGTACAAGGGTCCATTGAAGTAGGCATGGTAACTAGGTCCATAAAGGCAAGCCCAGAGCCTGCGGCCATGGTGGCAGGCCTGCAGCCAGGTCCACAAGGGCCAATCTGGAGCCTGAAGCTCTTGGGCCAGACCGAAGGAAACATGGAGGTTAACCTGGCACTGGGATAATTTTCGATCCTGAATCCATGGATGCCACCTTAGTGCTGGGGTGAGCCTGGCACCTGGACTCATGGGTACGGACCTGGTCCTGAGTCTTCGGGAGCTAGCCTGGTGCCAGGGTCCACTAGGGCAGGCCTAGTGACCAGATCCATGGAGGCAGGCCTGGTTCTGAGTCCATGAAGGATGGGCCTGGTACCTGGGAGCACATGGGTAAGCCTGAAGGCTGCGTACACAGGAAAGGGCCTGAAGCTTGAGTTTCCAGGGGTGAGCCTCGTCTTGGGTCCACAGGAACCAGTCCAGTGCTGGAATATACTGGGGAGGCCATGGAACGTAGGTCTCCTGGAGCCTAGGGCCACAAGAGGCCAGCCTGGAGTGTGAGGCCATGGGGAGCAGTCTGGAGCATTCCTGGTAGGAACCAATCAGGCACCGGGGTTCACTAGAGAAGACCTGGAGCTAGGGTCAGCAGCAAAGTCAGGTGCTCATTTCACTCTCCTTCCCCTTTGCAGAAGGTCTCTCTCACCATGCTTCACTGCCCTGAATGGGCTTGGGGGAGGGATGATGCAGGTGATGTAAAACTGTCCTTTCTTATTTCTGCACTTCTCCCAAGTGCTATATTCTTTTACTGAAATTACCTAGTTCTTGCAAAGGTACTTGTGTATATGAATGGTTGTTCAAACCAATGTTTCTGTGAGGGGACAAGAGCGGGAAATTTCCATTCTGTCATCTTGCTGACATTATTCCTAAACACTTCTACCTTAATATAATAATATATTTATTTTCCAAGTTACTAAGTTAACAATATTATAATGTGAGGTGATTTCAAAACTCCACATCACCCTCTTTATATTGTGTACTGTCAGGACAGAGAAAAATACGTGTCTCCATTTGAGTATTTAACATACAGAAATAAGATAGATATAGCCAGTGTTTATTCTGTATATATGTTACACAAATGGTCCTACAGAGCTTCTAAAGATAGCTATAAACCTAGAAATTTGCAAGGTGTATAAATACAATAAATTTCAGAGTAAACACTCAACGAATATTTCTTAGATATAATTAAAGTATCCTTGAATATTCATTATGACAGATCTCATATCACCTAGTAAAATACTGTACAGATAGTGGGTAGTCAATAAATTTTGTGAACAAAAGTTCATTAGAACAGATATGGTTATTTTCCACCATCCAACTCCTGAGACAGAGATAGTACTTAATAAATGTTTCTAATTATAAAAATACACATGCTGCTTTGTCTTGCAATCACCATATATTTCATACATTATTCTGAAAGATATTTTGATAACCAAAAAACTATAACATCTTTATAGTTCTTGATAATAACAGCAGGAGTCAATCCAACATAGATATTTCAGATTAATGACTATGCTTCACATTACAGTGACTCTGCCTACATTTCCGACTATCCATAGTAAAGACAAGTCATTTAAAATGAAATATTACTCCCTAACTCATCATGATAAGGATCTGAGAGGAAGAGGAGAGAAACAGAAAAATGAAGCCGTTGATAAAACATTTAAAGTAACTATTACCCAGTAAATGAACTGGACAGGCAGTTGAAAATCAAAGATAAATTACTATATTATGAAAATTTACTGCAGCACACCATAAATCATTACAATATTTCATTAGCCATTTCCAATAAGTAAATGATTATCTGACCCAGGATCTCTCCTTAAATTGCCTGAATTTTTCTGTCTTTATTTGCCAAGGAAGGGTTATCGTACGTGTATACAACTGGTATGACTCAGGATAGAAGTCATTTTACATAAAGGGATGCTTACTGGAATGTCACCTCGCAGAGGCATCCACCTTTGAAATTTTGCTAAAGCTCAGCTTTCTAATGAAACAAAACATTTTTTTCTTTTCTAGGACATGCTAGTCCACAAACTCTCAAATCTAAATTCCTCACACATCCAAAATAACTGTTAGTCCAATCTTCATGATCTATAATAACAAGAAAAAACGAGGAACTAACACACGAAACCTTGAAATATGCATCTTCTAAAATACCACATTTCAAGATTATAGTGTAAAAACTAAAAATATTATATTTTGAACAAGGAAAAAGCAAGAGAGCTCTGATGCCAAATACTAGTACTTTCTAAAGCTCAAAGAATGTGGATCTACCAATAATAAGCTCTTTATAAGTGATACATATTCAACAGAACTAATTTTCAAATGCTCATTTGAACTGTCCCCCAATTTTATAAATGAAGAAATGAAGCCCCTGGTATCACAAGAATATAACAGATCTTAATTTATGTTATACAATAACCATATAATTAAAAATAAAACTTTATAAATATACTTTCTCACATTCTTCTGAAATGTTTTTTTAAAAAATCAATTGGTGTCTCTTCTGCATGAACCCACATACATCTTACCTTCCGGCCATAAGGCTGGTAGCTCTCCAACAAGACCAAAAAAAAAAGTTTCTATTACCTCCTTACAAATATTTTCAGGTGCTGGCCAACTCAAAGTCCTATAAACGTTAACTAGGGCATTACTCTAGGAAACTCCTTAGGTCCACATTACTAAGACATCCACCTTCTTTCTTCATATATCCCATGGCCATCTATTATTGCAATTATCACACTACAGTATAATTGTGTTTGTCTTCCTCACCACTAAACTCTTTGAGAATAGTGATTGTCTTTTGATCTTGATTCTCAGCAAGCAGACTGACAACTACATTGAAGGTGCCCAATAAATGTGTACTAACTGAATGAATATTGGCCCATTCTTCACAGAAAAATAGCTACAGTTCACACAAAAATGATTTCACAGATTAATTTTTCATACAAATTTAATTATAATCGTTTTTTCTTTATTCTATTAATATCAGGCATATAACAAATGTTTGACAGCCAGCAAGTATATTATGATAACCACTTCGGAATTTTGAATATTTATAAAAGCCAGGGATACAATTAATTTAAACGTTTTATTAATGCGTGGGAAAGGGCTCTACAATTAGAAAATAGAATTATAAGTTAAATTAACTGATATTGATACTCATAAGAAATATAGATGCTTATATCACCAAAAGTGTTAGGGTAAGCAGTAACAGTGAAGTGAATGTCCATACAAAAATTTCAAAAGGGAGTGTGCATAAGTCCCCCTAATCTTTTTTAACATTTATAAGAACTGTTCTTATATCACTTTTTAAACACTAGATGCATACTCCTCTGTTACTAGTAAAATTAAAATCAGTAACCTATTCTTCATCAAAAATCAGGAATGATCTTTAAGGTAAAAGGTCCTAGTACAACTCCCCAGGGTAGCTGGGGGGATGGGGGTAGTGGTGGCGGAGAGTGGCAGGGAGGATTTCTTATTCACCATGGAAAAATTAAAATAGTAGTCTGGGGAAAATATTTTTAATTAGTTAATTATATTAATTAATTTAATCAATACCAGTATTAACTATTCATCAAATAAATTCATTTAGTTACCTAAGAATTCTAAATGATGATTCCTGGAAATAGCAGTAATAGCAGCAGTGAGAAAAGAGGTACAAAAATAACAACGCTTAAAATTAAAACAATAATGATAATTACTGTAAACACTCAAATAAATTTATATTCTTTATATGCATTATCTTATTTTTTTTCACAATAAACCTACAAGGTAGCTATGATTATTATCCCTGTTATAGATGAAGAATATAGAGCTGGAGAGATTAGCTTACTATTATTAAGTTTTAAAGATAAGCATTACGTCCAATTGTGTACTTGCCACCACTTTGATGATACAGTCCTCAATGTTTCTTTAAAATCAGCTATACCAAGAAAACATTACTTAAGTATTTCTATAGCAAGTAATTGGCAATATTTGCTCTAAAATATTTTCAAGCCAAAATTGTCTTCTCTGTACTATATAGAGTGGAGTTTTGAAGTACCAATAGATTATTTGTCCAAATAAAAATCATAACTGAAAGTCAAAATAAACTCTTTGAGATCTGCCCTAATAGAGTTTTCAAAGTAACAGCTGAATTATAGACACATCTACATTATTTGTATAAAATTATGCCACTTTGTGCATTATAGACCATAGGGTGTCTATGTGTGTGCTGTGTGTTTTTATTTTAATGAGGCCAAATCTAATACAAACTACAGATTTAAGGCATTTATTATTGTTTAGTCTTATCACTTACCTGATCTATATTGAGTTCTAATTTTATTTTCGAAACAAAACACAAAAATCTGCTACGATATGATAGTTTATATTAGTACATTTCAAGGAAGTACATGAACTAAATAAAGTATGTCTAAAACTAGGTTTAGTTTAAATTATTTCCAAATTTTCTTACATAATCTACTCTTAAGAGTTGACTATATTTTAACAACCCAAGAGTAGAAAACACCATAAATTCCTCTTAGAAATATCTTATAAAATAATATTTTGATACAGTTTTCATTTTTATTATGTTTTTATTATGTTCAATTAGCCAATATATAGTGCATCTTTAGTTTTTGATGTAATATTCAACAATTCATTAGTTGCATATAACACCCAGTGCTCATCACCACATGTGCCCTCCTTAATACCCATCACCCAATTTTCAAAGAAATATTCCACTTTTTATGGAAATATTTTCCATATAACCACCTTAAATATTGAATCAGTTTCCAAGTGCGGTATATGTTCCAATATCTTCTACACACTTTAAAAATTGGTTTTATTTCTGCTAACACTTATTATATTATTTCAAGCAAATCTACACCTAAAAAAATAGCATAATTCAAAAACTCAACTCACAACTGACATACTCACTCACAAAAGATATATATACACAAATGAAACCAATGTGTTGGTCTAGTGTTTTAATTATTTTTATTATTTATTTATTTGAGAGAGAAAAGGAGAGAGCATGAGTAGGGGGAGGGATAGAGGGAAAGGGAGAGAATGCCAAACATACTCAGCCCTCAGCATGGAGCTCAAGACAGGCTCAATCCTAGGACCCATGAGATCATGACCTGAGCCGAAACCAAGAGTCAGATGCCCAACCAACTGAGCCAACTGACTGTCCCTCTAGTGTTTTAATTATAAGGGACATCTCAACTTATGAAGTCAATACACTTCAAAACAAATTCTTGGGACACTGGGTGGCTCAGTCAGTTAAGCAGCTGCCTTCAGTTCAGGTCATGATCCCAGGGTCCTGGGATCAAGTCCCTCATCGGGCACATTGTTCAGCGGGGAGCCTGCTTCTCCTCTCTGCCTGCTCTGCCTGCTGCTCCCCCTGCTTGTGCTCCCTCTCTCTCTCTGACAAAGAAGTAAAATCTTAAAAAAAAAAAATTCTTAAATTTTATACACATGTATTTTAAGTATATTTATTCATATGAAATGATTTCTTGGTAAGAAATGCAATGGTTTACTATGCAAAACACAGGAGGAATAATTTAGAAAATCTTATTCCCAAACACATATACAGATTAAGTCCAGTGCCAACTGACTTTTGAAGTCAGTTCCACTTTACTTCCAAGATTTAGTAAAAAATAATTTATTTAAAAACAAAAAGAATGAACCATTGCTAGTGATTCTAGGACTTTCTACATATTTCCACAATATAAACAAGAAGCATTGTTACCTGTTGTGTATACTTCTGTATTTCATCCAGAACAAATTCCACTTCTTTTGAGGTTGTTAATGAAGCAAGATTTCCACTGAGATTATAGCAATAAAGTTTTGCACTGTCATAGCTTTCTCTACTGGAATTGATTCTAAGACAAGCATCACCAATATGATTCCATCCTTCTCCACAAAGATGAGCTAGTTAAAAAAAAAAAAAAAAAAAAACTATATCTTATTTTTAGATTACCAAGAGGCATATAAACTTTTCAGTTATTTTAGAATTCTAAATACAGGGGCGCCTGGGTGGCACAGCGGTTAAGCGTCTGCCTTCAGCTCAGGGCGTGATCCCAGCGATCTGGGATCGAGTCCCACATCAGGCTCCTCCGTTATGAGCCTGCTTCTTCCACTCCCACTCCCCCTGCTTGTGTTCCCTCTCTCACTGGCTGTCTCTATCTCTGTCAAATAAATAAATAAAATCTTTAAAAAAAAAATTAAAAAAAATAAAAAAAAAAGAATTCTAAATACAACTTTTGTATTTTTTAAATAACTTTTAATGATAAAAATTCTAAGGCTATCAATATAATTAACTAAAAAAATTTATCTAATAGCTTGGTGAAGAATAAAAACAGAAGATCTTTTTTTTGTCTTTAATTCTTAAGCATAATATAAGCTATGGCTATAACATCTGCTAAAATGTGTTGACTGTCTGCTAGGTTTTCTAGTATATTGGCATATGGTCTCTCAACTAATAAAATCACTACTGTATTTACGTCTCCAGGTCCAATTTCTATTATACAAGATCACATAAAAGAAAAATAACCAGCACATAAGAAAAGCAATTTCAAAGTTATTCCTCCTTTCCATATCTAATTTCCATAGCCCAGTACACTATTTTGATATAAGTTGGGTTCTTTGATTCTTTAATTGTAACTGTGGGGAGAGAAGTCTCATTTCTTTTATGTTTAATGAAGAAGCTATAATTTTTGCTTTCTAATGTTTATTTTTATACAGGTATTCAGGTCTTTCTACCATTTAAACATACTATTCAATAACGGTTTATTCTTAGAACACAAGTTGACCTTAAAACAGTGCCTATTTTCTAAAACACGAATTTACAAATACATTATAAAGTTATGCTCTAGTGTGTACTAGTTAATAATGCAATGCTTCATTAATACATTGATCTATAAAGTTTGACTGCATTTTACTTTCCAAACCACATTAAATGTATCAGTGCCTTTTGCCCCTTTGGCTTTAGATGCAGCAGTGCAAATTTTCTGGAATTGTTCCAAAGCTGCAATTCTCAAACATTTTAGTCTTGAAACCCCTTGATTTCTTAAAAATTATTGAGGACCTCACAGATCTTTTCTTTATGCATTTTTTATCTACTGACTTTGACCATATTAAAAATTAAAACTGACCATTTAAAAATATATTTATTCACTTAAAATTGTAATTTTTTAATGTGTTTTTTATTATATTATGTTAGTCACCTCAAGAAGCTGGAACAGCAACAGAGGGACAGACCTAATCCACGCACGAGGAAGCAGTTTACCAAGATTAGAGCAGAAATCAATGAATTAGAAACCAGGAGTACAGTGGAGCAGATCAACAGAACTAGAAGCTGGTTCATTGAGAGAATCAATAAAATTGACAGACCACTGGCAAGACTTATCCAAAAGAACAGAGAAAGGACCCAAATTAATAAAATTATGAATAAAAAGGAGAGGTCACAACCAACACCAATGAAATTGGAAGGATTATTAGAAACTTTTATCAACAGCAATATGCCAATAAATTAAGCAATCTGGAAGAGATGGAGGCCTTCCTGGAAACCTATAAACTACCAAGACTGAAACAGGAAGAAATTGACTTCTTAAACAGGCCAATTAACTATGAAGAGATTGAGTCAGTGATAAACAACCTTCCAAAAAACAAAACTCCAGGCCCGGATGGTTTTCCTGGGGAATTCTACCAAACATTCAAAGAAGAAATAATACCTATTCTCCTAAAGCTATTTCAAAAAATAGAAACAGAAGGAAGGCTACCAAACTCATTCTATGAGGCCAATATTACCTTGATCCCCAAACCAGGCAAAGACCCATCAAAAAGGAGAATTACAGACCGATTTCCCCAATGAACATGGATGCCAAAATCCTCAACAAGATCCTGGCTAATAGAATCCAACAGTACATTAAAAGGATTATCCATCATGACCAAGTGGGATTCATCCCTGGGATGCAAGGGTGTTTCAACATTCACAAATCGATCAGAGTCTTAGATTTTATCCAGAAAGAAAAATTTAAAAATCATATGACTCTCAATAGATGCAGAAAAAGCATTTGACAAAATACAGCATCCTTTCCTGATTAAAACCCTTCAGAGTGTAGGGATAGAGGGTACATTCCTCAATCTCATAAAAACCATCTATGAAAAGCCTACAATAAATATCATTCTCAATGGGGAAAAGCTGGAAGCCTTTCCCTTAAGATCAGGAACACGACAAGGATGCCCAATCTCGCCACTATTATTCAACATAGTACTAGAAGTCCTTGCAACAGCAATCAGACAACAAAAAGGGATAAAAGGTATCCAGATCTGCAAAGAAGAAGTCAAACTGTCTCTCTTCACAGATGACATGATACTCTATATGGAAAACCCAAAAGAATCCACTCCCAAACTATTAGAAGTTATAGAGCAATTCAGTAATGTGGCGGGATACAAAATCAATGCTCAGAAATCAGTTGCATTTCTATACACGAATAACGAGAGTGAAGAAGAGAAATTAGGGAATCCATCCCATTTACAATAGCACCAAAAACCATACGTTACCTTGGAATTAACTTAACCAGAGACGTAAAGGACCTATATTCTAGAAACTATAAATCACTCTTGAAAGACATTGAGGAAGACACAAAAAGATGGAAAAATATTCCATGCTCATGGATCAGAAGAATTAACATAGTTAAAATGTCCATGCTACCCAGAGCAATCTACACTTTCAATGCTATCCCGATCAAAATACCGAGGACATTTTTCAAAGAACTGGAACAAATAGTCCTTAAATTTGTATGGAACCAGAAAAGGCCCCGAATCGCCAAGGAACTGTTGAAAAGGAAAAACAAAGCTGGGGGCATCACAATGCCAGATTTTGAGCTGTACAACAAAGCTGTGATCACAAAGACAGCATGGTACTGGCACAAAAACAGACACATAGACCAATGGAACAGAATAGAGAACTCAGAAATGGACCCTCGGCTCTTTGGGCAACTAATCTTTGATAAAGCAGGAAAAAACATCCGGTGGAAAAAAGACAGTCTCTTCAATAAATGGGGCTGGGAAAATTGGACAGCTACGTGCAAAAGAATGAAACTTGACCACTCTCTCACACCATACACAAAGGTAAACTCCAAATGGATGAAAGACCTCGATGTGAGACAGGAATCCATTAAGATCCTAGAGGAGAACATAGGCTGCAACCTCTACGACATCGGCCAAAGCAACCTTTTTCATGACACATCTCCAAAGGCAACAGAAACAAAAGATAAAATGAACTTATGGGACTACATCAAGATAAAAAGCTTCTGAACAGCCAAGGAAACAGTCAAAAAAACTAAGAGGCAGCCCACGGAATGGGAGAATATATTTGCAAATGATGCTACAGATAAAATATTGGTATCCAACATCTACAAAGAACTTCTCAAACTCAATACACGAGAAACAAATAAATCACAAAATGGGCAGAAGATACGAACAGACACTTTTCCAATGATGACATACAAATGGCTAACAGACACATGAAAAAATGTTCAAAATCATTAGCCATCAGGGAAATTCAAATCAAAACCACACTAAGATACCACTTCATGCCAGTTAGAATGGTAAAAATTGACAAGGCAAGAAACAACAATTGCTGGAGAGGATGTGGAGAAAGGGGATCCCTCCTACATTGTTGGTGGGAATGCAAGTTGGTACAGCCACTCTGGAAAACAGTGTGGAGGTCACTTAAAAAGTTAAAAATTGAGCGACCCTATGACCCAGCCATTGCACTACTGGGTATTTACCCCGAAGACACAGATGTAGTGAAGAGAAGGGCCATATGTACCCCAATGTTCATAGCAGCATTGTCCACAATTGCTAAATCATGGAAGGAACCGAGATGCCCTTCAACAGATGACTGCATTAAGAAGTTGTGGTCCATATATACAATGGAATAAAATTGTAATTTAAAAATTCATTACAAACACACTTTCAGCTTTTGGAGTGTCTTGTCCCTTTATGCTAGATACAGGCCCAAAAGAGATGTGTCATCAAATTCTCTCCCTAAGAGAAGCTGACAATTCAAATCAGGCCACTGGCATCAAAAAATTAAGATAACCAATGAATGAATAGGGGGATGGACAGACAGATCAGAGATAAAGCAGAGCAAAATGTTCATTGTAGAATCTGGGTGAGGGTATTGGGTGGGTGTCCTCTCTATGATTCTTTCCAGTTTTCTGTACATTTGAAAGTTTTCATAATAAAATGTTGGGGGGGAAACATTACAACTTAAAATAAAAAGCAGATTTTATTTTAAAACAGAAAAAAATAGTGAAAAGCATAGCACTGTTTTACATTTTTGCAAATCTCTTAATGTTGGTTTAATATGAGACAATTGTATTCTCATATCTACTTCTCCAATCTGTTGGAATCATATATTACATAGCCTTTGGAAAACTCCATAGTAAACCCATGACCAAATCAGAATTTAAAAAGCAAATAATATCTTAATATTACTAGTTTTGACCTCAGGGACCCTCTGAAAGAGTCCATGAGCACGGGACTCCTGTTCTTTAATAACTGCTATCCTATTGAATTGGGTACTATGAATAGTACCTAGAACATAGTAATACCTCAATAAAGTATAATTATCATTTAATAAGATTGTTTAAAACACATTTTTTTTTCAGGCTACACCTATAGCAATATAGCAAAGTACCTAATCACTTTAAGGAAACAGTACAAAAGTTTTGTTTAATTATGGCTTCTGTTACCTTACTGAATCAAGAAAGGATTTAGGAGACAAAAACACCTGGTTGACAAATCGTACAAATGAAAACAAACACATGGGTCTTTGGGGCTAAACTAAAGCGTACCGCTGACCTGAATGTAAGCTTTCTAATATTGAGCATTAACTCAGCTTCAAAGTTAAATGGGGAGCAGTAAATTTTTAAAATGAGTTTAGTGAGATAAATTCACATTGCCAAGTTTATACGAGATCAATGGAAAACTGCAATTCACAAATGTTCATGGAAAAATCCAATTCTGGATAGACGGGGTCCTCCATCTAGAGCATTCACTTCCAAGAGACAAGCTTAGTGGAAAACAAACTATATATACCCAAATTGCTGCCTAGTAAATATAAACATAAAACAAGGGAAGTTAGTTTATAATGTAATTTTTATTGCATTTACTGTATGGTATTTATTATTCTCCAAAATAGCCTGGCCAAGTGGAGCCCTTACACCAAACCAACATTCTTTCCTGGGAAATGAGTAAATGGGTAGTACCAAATGTGACTTCACTTCTTTTCCCAAACTTCTATTGGCAATCAAATTCCCTTCTTATTGTAGCAATCCTCCTTTAAATATATATATTCCTTCAGTCAAATCTTATTTTGGTCCAAGATTTTTTAAAAACATTATTTGAGAGACAGAGTGTGCATGGAGTAGGACGGGCAGAAGCAGACGGAGAGAGAGAATCCTATGCAGACTCCATGCCCAGTACGGAGCCTAGGTAGGGCTCAATCTCACGACCCTGAGATCATGACCTGAGCCAAAACCAAGAGTCGGTTAGACTATACCACCAGGTGCCCCTTGGTCCAAGATTTTTAAAACAACTTTGTATTTTTACTGATCTACATGCTGATTTTAGAATTTAACACTTAGATATCACAATTACTTTCAAATTTAGTGTCATCTCACTATTGCTTCTCAAACTCTGGAACTGGATTAATATTCCATAATTTTTTCAAAGTGAACACACGTGCACATATCACTGTTTAAAAATTTTAAAGGTCAGTAAATAAACAAAACCCAAAATTTAAGTAAACATTCTAAAATCTGAATGGTGCTTTTAAAGGCATTCTAATTTTTATTTTATTAGATGAACTTCTATGCATGACATAAATCCCTTGATGGCATTTTCGAGGACTTTTTAGAATTATGTAGGCACAGAAATTTTTTTGAAAAAAATATAACAAAACAAACAAAAACCACTGGATAGAGAAAGGCAAAAACTGAACACCCAGTTAGTAGTTAAATCTGCCATTTACAAGCCTTGCAGCTTTGAGCAAGTCACTTAACCAGTGTATGTCTCAGTTTACCTGTATAACAAGAAGATAGAACTAGTTAAATACCTATATTACTCCCCTATTTTCTGATTTTACCTTTATATTTAAAAGGAAGAGTTCTTTTTTTTTTTTTTTTTTTAAAGATTTTGTTTATTTATTTGACAGAGATAGAGACAGCCAGCGAGAGAGGGAACACAGGCAGGGGGAGTGGGAGAGGAAGAAGCAGGCTCATAGCGGAGGAGCCTGATGTGGGGCTCGATCCCATAACGCCGGGATCACGCCCTGAGCTGAAGGCAGACGATTAACCGCTGTGCCACCCAGGCGCCCCTAAAAGGAAGAGTTCTTAGTGTCTACTAAGAAGAGTGTTATGTGTAAAAAATAAATTGAAATTGCTTTTTTAAATGGGCTTTTCTCTGGTTTACACAACATAGATTCTCATTAAATTATATAAAACTTATAAAAATTATCATTAATAATAAGGTAGTCAGTAAAAAATGGTTCCCAGTATTTCAAAGATAAAGGGCACTTTAAAAACAATCAAATAGGTTGAAATGTTAATATTCATTAAATCTCGATATTAGTCTGAGTGCTTATTATTTTGTTTTTAAGACATAATTTTTTTTAATTGAAAAGAATTCTGATGAATGCACTAGTATAATAATTACAAGAAATCCTGAACATCTTAAAAGAATCGGAAGAAAACATACAAATTTTTCTTACAGAAATAATGTTATTGTTACTCCAATGTTATTGTTTATTTGCTATTAATTTAATTTTAGAAACTGGAATGTTCTTACTAAATGCTCTTTATTTTAATGGTATTCATCTGTGGACCATCAAATTCATTTACCAAGTTGAAATCTTTACCTGGTAAAGCCTGGCATTCTTGTTGTCGCTGATCCCACTGGCAATTCAAGTTTAGCGAACAGCTTTTACAACTGGTAAGTTTGTTACAAATCTGCTCATTTCTCACATGACATTTGGTGTAGTTTTTCACAGACTAGAAAGTTAAAAGATAAAGCATGTTATTTTTCACCTTTGTGTAGCAATAATTCTTAAACTTCATTGTATATATAAATCATCAGTTGAATTTTGTTTTTTTTTAAGATTTTATTTATTTATTTGACAGAGAGACAGCCAGTGAGAGAGGGAACACAAGTAGGGGGAGAGGGAGAGGAAGAAGCAGGCTCCCAGTGGAGCATGGAGCCCGATGAGGGGCTCGATCCCAGGACCCTAGGATCATGCCCTGAGCTGAAGGCAGAGGGACTGAGCCACCCAGGCGCCCCCATCAGGTGAATTTTAAAATTCAGATTTCTAACCCCAAATCCAGTTCAGAATCTTTTTTACTCATTTCTTTAAACTATAGTTGTTGGAACTACGATATATGTTTATTGGGAAAAAATGTGCAAATTCTGCAATTTGAAACAGAAACCATCTAATGAAAACCTTTTCTACTGAATCTGATAATGGGCTTCCAATTCAATAAATAAAGCCAATGCAGAGAGTCATTTCTCTTCATGATTACACGAAAGAATTCTAGTCATAATAAAACTATCATGCAAACCCCTAGAAATGAAGTAGAAATAAGTAGTAAAAAGTACAGAGATACTTTATCAAAATCAAATACAATCTAAGATTAATTATTTTTGCAATAACTCAAACTAATTTTATTTCTACAGACACTAAATAATCATTTTGGTTAATTGACATTTCTCCTGTATTTGTCACATTTACTTTATGGTGGCTGCAAAGAAGCCTCAGAAGTCAGACTTTGATCAAACCTACCATACAACATAGTCAGATGTCAACTAAATTTCAGTATTAAGAGATTAAAGATTGAAGGTCAAAAAAAAAAAAAGAGAAAGAAATAGGCGACATAGGAACTTTGGTGGGAGTTCCCTACATACACCAGGGTTCAGATATTTCACATGATGTCATCAATATCTATGATAAAAATATTTGACTCAATTCTTTCCATGATTCTTGAAAAAAAAACATAAAGAACTTTATGCTGAACCCTGAGCCCCACTTCAATCTTTTTTTCTCTATAGATACAAATGCTTAACTCAGGCATTAACTAAAGGAGCTAAATATTTCTTTTCAGTCAATAAAGTTAACAGTTAAAATTTAGTTATACTTATCCCATATATAAAAATGGTTTAAGCAACTTTTATCCTCTTAATTTAAATGTCACTCATCAAATATTTTTTTATAAACTGCTATACTTTCCCACATAAAATACATTGCAGTCACCTCAGTTCCAAAGATGTTAATTTCTTTAGAGCAAATTACATATACTATAAGGTAAGAGATAAAAAGTAGATAAAGTTTGTCTTTATTCATTCTAAAAAAAATCAGAGAAGATACATTTTTTAAATCTCAAATTACTTTGTGACTCTTATTCAACCACCATATTTTCATTCAGAACATATATATTTTTTATTGTTACTTTTTCTAATTCGTAGCTTTCTTTCTTCTTATAGGATATAAATCTTAGCATTATTCTATATAGTAATTAGTGCATAGCTCCAAACATTTGTCAGCTAATGGAAAGGGAATAAATTTACTCGAATCATCTGATAAATAGAAAAACCTGTAAAAATGACAGGAGAATGGCTAAACAACTTGTTAGGATAAAAGAAAGAACAGTTTTAATGCCAGTCTTTAGACTAACAATAGTGTCATTAGAGCCACCATCCAAATAACTCCACTGCTCTTCATTACAAACAATAGTCATTACACTGAACCCGTATAATAGGTGAAATTATATTTCAATCACACACAGGGCCAATTTAATCAATGATGAAAGAAAGCTGACTGTTATTCTGAAACATGGCTGATATTTTTTGGCCTAACGAACCAGATAAGTAAGCAGGTTATTTGAGCTGCTTGAGCACAAAATGTGCAACTTGGAATAAATACGACTAAATAACAAAATAGGGTATCAATGGACACCATTTACACTAAAATCTCACAGACCTTTCTGTAACCATTAGCATTTGGTTTAGCTTAATCACCAGACATTCTGATAAAACCATCTAAAAGACATTACATCAGAGTCTAAATTACAAATGAGTACCATCTGCTCACTTATACTATCTCACCCAGTGCTTTCCTTGTTAACACATCATTATAAAAAATAAAATATAAAGTCTAAGGTCACTTCATGAGACGAATACTTGATAGCAATTTATATAACACAGTTTTTGAGGTATGCATATTTTCACTTAGTATAAACGTCTAAACACAATGTCTAAACTCAGGGTTATCCAACAAAGCTTTAAACACAATCTGCTTACAATTTTTTATTTAATAACATTCTTCATTTTACTCCCTTATTCACATGCTTTATTTTACTTAATTCCTATTTCCACAGTACTCACTAAAATAACCCCCATTAAATAAACATTAATGCAAATATAAAAAAGTAATTCAAATTTTCAAAGCAGAGTCATGTCCTATTAACGTTAAAAGTCATAAAATTGAAGTGGATCTGTCTTTAAAGCAACTTATATCGCTGGAAAGTATATACTTAACACAATATGTATGAAAGCAAAAGTTTCAATCTGATGAGTTAATAATAGAAAAATTTCCTGCATTTAAGTTTTGAATATTATTTTAGTGTAGAACCATAAAACAAATATTTGAAATAGGACTTTTTACTGAAGAAAATTTTTGATGACATAATAAAAATTTTTTACTTAGTTTTCAAACTCCCTTTTCTTTACCTTTTACCTCCACGTACAAGTGAATACTTTCGGTGATTAAAAATTTGAAAAAAGAAATGATGTATGTTACATTTAGTTGAAAATAGGTAAGCACACCATTTAATTGTTTAAGGAATAACCCAGTAACAGAATCCTTGGTCCTACTACAGTTTTTAATCCTTTTAATGCTATACTTATTAATACTTTTTGAAATTTTCTTTCAAACTGTTGACATCTTAAAAACATGTGATATTTTGATAGTACCCACTTAAAAGGTTAACTTTGCTGCTCTTAATCCATTTTCATCTACCATAAAAATTAATTTTGTAATTTTTTTTCAGTTGTCTACCTAAAGTAGGGTTTCTCAAACAACACTATTGACATTTTGAGGCAGATACTTGTTTTTTGTGGAAGAGTTCATGCATTACAGAATGTTAACAACATCCCTGGCCTCTTCTTGATGCCAGGAGCAGCCCCACAATTGTGACAACCAAAAATGTCGACACACATTGCCAAATGTCCCTTAAGGCACAAAACTGCCTCTGGTTGAGAACCACTGATCTACAGAGATAAAGGGAAACTACCACTGTCAACCTCAGGTTAAACTTACATACGAAGCATGTAAACAAAGCATCAGACCACACCACTATGGGGCATGTACATGTCTGACCAGAATCCCATGGAAATCATTCCAACACTTACCTAAATAATATGTCTATCAGCACAGAAGACTACATTTATAGTTATAGTCTTTTTTTAAAAGACATGGGAGGAAGTAAAAGTTACTGGAATCTAGACTGACAAATGTGAACAAGAAACTAGAGTGAATTTACAACAACACAGTGAGGGATTCCCTCCATATTTCCTAAGTGTCTTGATATGTAAAGTGCTATCTGTGCAGTGCTAGAAATGGCAAGCCAGTGATTAGAAAGCAGCCATGTTAACCACGTCACCGTTAAGTACTAACCACACTGCAGTTACTGTTTGCTGAGATGCATTTCTTGTCATCACACCACTGGCACCCGTTGGTATTGGCAGCACAGCTGGCACAGTCTGCGTATCTGTAACATCTGTCGTCAGGAGCAGCTGCAGTACAAATGGGAGATGAACGCATCAGGTTGAGAAAGAAAATGTCACACTTCCTAGTTCACACATTTTTAACATCTGTTTAAGAATCACTAAGACTTTTTACACCATAAATATGACCAATATCAAAATAACATCTTCAATATGAAGTTTACTTCATATTGAATTTGAATTGTGTTTCCAAGTTTTGAGATACCTCCTAAAGTCATTTTAATTATTCAATCTACCAGGATCCTACTGCCATTTAAAATTTATCCAGTATGGAGGGGGAGGGAGACTTATAGGTATTTTACTAAAAAAAAAAAAAATTACTACACATCTAAAAGAAACATTGTAACAAATACTCATTGTTTATCATTCTTCATAAAGATATTTAGAGACATCTGAGTTATCATAGACTAGCAAAATTTGAAAATACGTCGCTAATTGTAGCATAAAAAAATGCATAAAACCCCCACCCATTTAAAGAAAATTGAACAATTTTATCCAAATCATTCACTCATAAGTAAATATTTACTACAATTTTTCATGTTTGATTTACTTATTCAGTATTTTTTTAATTATGATATCTCAGTCACCATACAGTACATCAGTAGTTTTTGATGCAGTGTTCCATGATTCATGGTTTGTGTATAACACGCAGTGCTCCATGCAATACGTGCCCTCCTTAATACCTTTCCCCGGGCTATTTTATAAATAAGTATTAAACAAAAACATTAGTCATCAAAATTCTAGGAAATCTTTTAACTCTGTGGTTGGTTTGGCAATATTAAAGAAGGAAAAAAACTACTAAATGCAGAATAAATTTTTTCACTGTATTTCTTAGAAACACAGTATTTCTTAGAGTACACTTCAAAGCATTTTTTACAGGAGCATTTTACAAAGCATTTTATATAGGAAAATAGTATATATAAAAATATATGTACATGACCATGTTACACATAAAATATTGATACGTATAAAATTACATATAGAATTAAAAAGAGAAAACTAAAAATAGCTAATAAAAATATTAAATTATTAATCATTGCTAAGTTCAAACATTAAAATTCCTAATTAGAGGACTATGAATTTTTAATTTCTAAAAGCTATACTAAGGTAAATCTTAAAAGCAAAATGTATTACTACTTCTAGCCAAGTAGAGAAGCTTTATGCCAGAGAGGGAAGAAAAAGAAAAACTACCTGTTTTGGGAGGGCACTCTGCTCTAAGGATATTATTAGTATTCCCAGATTCCCAAGATTCACAGTGATTTTTATTCCAAATACATTTTATTCCTGGACCAGCATTCTTACAAAGTTCTTCATCTCTGAAAGCCTTGCAATTTGGAGGCTTGTAAACAAGGATATCATTAAGAAGCACACTAGAAAATCCTCCAAATATATACATGGACCTGTCAAAAAAATGAAAAAAATAGAAAAGAATCTTAAAGAAACAATATTAAGAAAAGTCTAACATATGTTTCAAAAATAAATTTAAATACACATTTTACATTTTATCAAGGTAGAAAACAATTATTTTTAGAAAACAGAAAATTATTTTTAGAAATAGAAAATAGAAAAATACATGAATAAGATATGCTTTAGAACAGCTATCTAGAATTACACTTTTTGAATATTGACAATGAATTTAGATATTAGATACAGAGTCTGTGTTTCAGTGTTTTACTATCCTCTTATGAAATAGACCAGGAGTAAAATATCAAAAAGACATTCAAAACTTCAATTTGGAAAGGTAAGTCCAGACAATTACTAAATTAATTCAACTACCAGTGCCAAAGAAGTCTGACATGCCTTAAAAGAGCATAATTTTTATTTCTAACAATATTATTAATAAGTGGAAAAGATGAGAAAATCCTTCAATATTATCTTTTATTATTTAAAAAGAGTAAAATAAAAGTCAACTAAACAGAGCATTGCAACAGAGAAGCCTAGAGGTTTTACATATAAATCTGAATTTCATTTATTACTGTTTTGAAAACAAACTGATATGAATTACATAGTTTCATTGTAGTTAACTCTACCTGCTTTTAGTATCATATTGAAGAACTTTTATATAATTAGAATAAGGTGGTGATAAAATAAACTTATAAAAATGTCATTATGAATTACAAATTTTAAGCTAATGAATGAGCTTAGCACATGTCGTTTCCTGCCACATTACCAAATTTTTGCTATGGAAACAGAAAAATGAGGGCACCTGGATGGCTCAATTGGTTTAGCATCTGCCTTTGGCTCAAGTCATGATCCCAGGGTCCTGGGATCAAGCCCCACATCAGGCTCCCTGCTCAGCAGGAAGTCCGCTTCTCCCTCTACCCTCCCCTCCCAACCACCACTCGTGATCTCTCTCTTATGGTTACCCTCTCTCCGATAGATAAATAAAATCTTTTTTTAAAAAAAAAAAGTAGAAAAATGATACTAACTTAAAGGAAGGAGTAACTTAATGATCATCCCATCCAAAATCCCAAGGGATATAAAGATATTAAAGTCCAAAGAGGTTAAGGGACTTGTCAAAAATCAAATAGTTAATGACAGAACTAGAATGAGACTCTAATTCTTCTCACTTTCCTTGTTCTCCTTGATAGAAATATGGGGCTAGCCTTTCTATCATTTCAGTTTGATCTTTTTTAAAGAAGTCATTCATTGTCTGATCTCTACAAAAAGAAAAGGCAAGATGATTTTTTTAAAGTATCTTTTAGTTTTATATCAGCACTCTGACTGCTCTCTTTCTCTAAAATATATTTGAATACAAAAGAATGAAGGATATGGTTAATGAACTAAAATGTATTCCATGATAGACTAGGGATACCCAATGCCATTAAGTACAAATGATAATTTTTAAAAAGAGTAACAGAATATATGGATAGTATGACTGAGAAATGTATGTTTTTTACCCATTAATAACAACTGCAGAGTGTCCAAATCTGTTGACATCTCTATGAAGATTTGGTTTCGGTAATATTTTCCATTCATCGCAAGCTAGAAAAGAGAACAGCAAAACAAAAAATGAAATAAAACAATAAATTAAGATAAATACTATAAAACCATCTTTGGTCAAATTAAAGATACAATAATTAAAATTAGGAAGCCTTTCCTTAACTTGCCATGACCTACAATTTAGTTTCATTACTCACTGGCATCATTCCTTAAATAAAAACAACTTCTGCATAAAATTCTCACAAATAAATTTAAATGTATGAGAATAATCAAAATGAAAAAAAATTAGGTATATAGTTTATATTGAAGGATAATTCCAAAGACATATCTCTATTAAATAAATCAAGACTCATATAGTAAACTGCATGAACGCCAATACTGGGCATATTAGAAAATTAGAAAATTAAATCACTAAACCAAATTTTACATGCATGCTTACGAAATTAAATGGAATATATAATATTCAGTGAAGTAATGCCTAAAAATGGAATCATTGAAATAAAATATTTAAATCATTTTAATGATTCGATATTTCAAAATAATAGTGTTCATTTTATGTAAAAGAGAATGACTTCAGTTGCAAAAATCTAGAAAAAATAAAAAACCTAAATAATTCATGAACTATATAAAAAATATGGAAAAAATGGTAATAGAAAACTATGTATCATTTCAATATAACCCAGCCTCAAAACTGACACATACAGTAATGTAGCTTTTGAGATGTCAAGTGATTCAGTTTTCAGTGACTAGGAACATTCTCAGGACAGTGTTTTAGATTTCATCTACTTAGACATGCCATATCTAAAGGCAGGCAGTGGTATTAAATAAAAACACACAG
Source organism: Ursus americanus (assembly GCF_024610735.1). Classification (NCBI taxonomy): domain Eukaryota; kingdom Metazoa; phylum Chordata; class Mammalia; order Carnivora; family Ursidae; genus Ursus; species Ursus americanus. The sequence goes on from NC_142132.1 coordinate 15,311,861, forward strand.
ATATAACAAGATTTTAAAAACAAATTTTATTTTTAGGTAGTTTAGAACCCCTCTAGGAACAGGAAAATAATCTAAAATACAGTTAGTTTTCAAAGTTAAAGTAATAAATTACTTGTTTTCCTATTTATGTAATTATGTCTATAACACTAGTAATAAAATAAAAATTTGATTTTAATTCACTATCACTACTAATGAAGATCAAAGAAATTAAAAAAACCAAAATCATAGTTAGAAAATGAAACTAGGAAACAGACAGCAATAAAATAAAACCCACTTGAATTTATATCTCCTAAAGTGAATTCCAAAGAACACAAATACCCCCAAAAGAGGTTCTTCCTTAGTTTGTATAATTTCTCTCTTTAGTTCACAAAATACATCTGTCTATGAAATACTCTCAAAAGAGAGTGTACGGAGGTATAAAACCCTAACTATACCTAACCCAGTGCTTTCCCAATATTTTATCCACAGAAGCACTTCTCATGTCATACTTTTCACATTAACATTTCTAAGAGCCAATGCTCTGAATATCACATTTTGGGAAATACTATGAAAGTGGCCTATACATAGGATTAACAGTCTGGTCAATTATACATGTTACAGTTCATGTAAGAAGTGTGCTTACATGTGTGTAGTACCAAATAGCTTCCAAGTGCATTCATCTACATAATTTAAAATGGTCTTTGTAAGAATCCAATGAAGTTGATTGAGCAGGTATTATCACATGTTGAAAATGAAAAATTAGGGGCACCTAGGTGGCTCAGTTGGTTTAAGCAGCTGCCTTCGGCTCAGGTCATGATCCCAGGGTCCTGGGATACAGCCCCGCATGGGGCTCCCTGCTCAGCAGAGAGCCTGCTTCTCTCTCTCCCTCTGCTGCTCCCCCTGCTTGTGTGCTCGCTCTCTCCCTCTCCCCCCCCGCCCCCCACCCTGGTCAAATAAATAAATAAAATCTGAAAGAAAGAGGGGGGGGAGGGAGGGAGTGAAGAAAGAAAGAAAGAAAGAAAGAAAGAAAGAAAGAAAGAAAGAAAGAAAGAAAGAGGAAAAAGAAAATGAAAAATTAGATCCCAGAGAAGTTAAACAATCTGCTTGAGGCCCATTTGATTACCTTTGTTTTTCTATAAATTATGTTTACAAGTATTTGATATTTAAAAGTATATTTGTAGCAGATTCTGAAAGATTACTCCCATTTGGAAAGAAAGGGTGACCTGTAAAAGGCACAGACTTTGAAAAAGAAAGAGATGGAAATCTTAGAGAGAGTAAATAAGTTAGGCCAGATAGATTTCAATCATTCCACCCAACACACACACACACACACACACACACACACACACACACACACACACAGAGCCAGTGATTTACAAATTGTGTTGTCTGTAGTATTCCAACAACAGAATTAGAAACCTGAATATGCTTCGAAGAAATGAAACAGAAAAGAATAAGAGTAAGACTGCCAGATACCAATTTGTTACAAAAATCTCCAAAGAAGAATCTTTAAGATCATTTAGGTACAATGTGGAGTCCAGAAAAGAAAGTGACCCAACAATCTGAGCTAATCTAGGCCTAAAAGGTAAGTAATTTGGCCCAGCATCCAACACAAACCGGGCAGAAGGAAAGCACCTCTTCCAGGTGAGAACCATAGAAATGCTCAGAAAAACTAAGGAGTTAGGAAAAAAAGAGCTAAGAATAAAGACAAGCATTAACTAAAAATGTGGCTTCCTGAAGTTTTTTTCTAACTCCATAAGCCAATTTCTTTTGGTAAAAGACGAAATTTTTTCAGTGCACAAAACAGCCTAAAAAATGGCATTTGTCAACCTTAGTACTTGACCATGTTTACTATAGATTATTTAAAGAAATAAATTATTACAGATGACTTAGGCTCCCTGTGTACTCCCATTCCAATTCAAGCTTCTTTAGGTCTTCCTTCTTTGGATGCAAATACTATTGTGTATTCGCTTATCAATGTTTCTATATGTATGATACATATATAGCAATTTTCATAGATGGGAAATCTTTGTATTAATACAAATGTATATTATATTATACAGCACGCGTCCTTCTGCAACTTGCTTATTTTCAACCCATTAAGTTTTGCTTTATTTCTCTTCACCATTTTAACCATTTCTATGGTGTGCAGTTCAGTGACATTAAGTCTATTCACATTTTCACAACCATCCATCTCAGTACTTTCTTATTTTGCAAAACTGAAACTCTGTACCTGTTAAACAATAATTCCCCATTCCCCTCTCTCCCAGCCCCTGCCAATCACCATTTTACTTTTCTATCCATAAATTTGACTAATTTAAGTACCTTAGATGAATGAAATCATACAGTATTATTCCTTTAGTCTGACTTATTTCCCTTACCACGTCTTTAAGGTTCATCCATGTTGTACTATGTGTCAGAATTCCAACCTTTTTAAGCCTGAATAATATTTCATTGTACGTATATACCACATTTTGCTTATCCAATCATCCATCAATGGACACCTGGGTGGCTTCTAATTTGAACATAGGTGTACAAATATCTGTTCTTGTACCTGCTTTCAATGCTTTTGGGTATATACCCAAAGTGGAATTGCTGGATTATATGGTTAAGTCTTGTTTAAATTTTTGAGGAACTCCCATACTCTTTCCCATAGCAGCTATACCATTTTACATTCCAACAAAGAGCGCACAAGGGTTCCAGTTTCTCTATATCCTTACTTACACTTGTTATTTTCTATTTCTTGATAATAGCCATCCTAAGATGTGAAGTAGTATCTCAATGTGGTTTTGATCTGCATTTTCCAAATGATTCATCATGTTGAGCACCTTTTTGTGTCCTTATTGGCCATTCATATATCTTCTTTGGAGAAAAGTCTCTTAAACAACCCATTTAGACTTACATACGTGGTGCTATGTTTTCGTTTTAATCATGTTATAGCATTCCATATTATGATTATACCAAAACATATTTATCCTTTTAAAGGTCATTTAGACTTTTTTTCAGATTTTTCCTACCACAAGTCATGTTGGTTTGTTCACTGTTACACACATCTTCTTTTGCAAATTTTGAGAGTTTCTCCAGATAGATTTCTAAAAGGAAAATTACTAGGTTTAAGGAAAGACACAAGTTCAATTTTACTAGATTTTACCAATTCGCTCCCCAAAGTAGTTGCACTGACTTAAATTCACACTAGCCGTGCATGACGGCTCTTCTTATTTCACATTCTCTCCATTATGTAGCTCTCTCAGACTTAAATTTTTACCCATCTGATGAATGGTTTTATTATTTTTTTTCCTACTTACTGGTAAGATCAAGCATCTTTTCACATTAATAGGTCATTTTTTTTCACCCTCCTGCAAAATCACTGTTCAAGTCTGTGCCCATTTTTTATTTGATTTTGTTTTTTGGGTTTTTTTAATAAAGATTTTAATTTTAAGTAATCACTACACCCAAAGTGGGGCTCAAACTTACAACCCCAAGATCAAGAGACTTGTGCTCTTCTGACTGAGCCAGCCAGGTGCCCCCAGAATTTAGGTTTTTTGATAATTTTAAGAATTCTTTATTAAATGTTCTAAATATCAATCCTTTGCTAATTATATGCACTAACATATACTCTCCTATGCTGTGATTTGTCTTTTCATGTAGTTTATAGCGTCTTATTTCACAAAAGTTTGTACATAAACCTGATCAAACTTATCATTTTCTTCATGATTTATTCTTTTGATTCTTAACTCAAGATTTTAAAGATAATCTCTAATATTATTCTAAAGGATGTACAGTTTGGCCTCAACCATTTTGATCTTCAATCCATTTAGAACTTAGTTTTGCATCTATTCCAGGGATCTAGTTTAATTTTTCCCATATATCACATTTCCGAGATCTTTCTGTGTATTACCATATACCAATCTTTCCAGAACCATTATTTTAATACTTATGCCTGACCCACTAATTTGTGCCTCACTTAGTTTCTGTACTGCTTTGGTATGTTCTTATTTTGTTTGTTTTCAACCAAAGATATGTATGTGCAAAGTTCAAAAGCCAAATTATCCTACAAGGTTTATCACAAAAAACTCTCCTGCTCCCTAATCTTCCCAATGCTTGTTTTTTATTTATCTCCTTATTCTAAATGGCATACTTAGTTCTTAGTTTCAGATATCTTTCTCTTTAAAAGATGAATTTTTAACTCTTATGCAGACATGTACACACATACTTCCCTCCATCCTCGTCATGTACTTATAATTTTGTTTAGACGAATATTCAGTATTTATTAGATATTATTCTATATACAGATGAGCCATGGAACATATTATAATTCATTTTTCCTTGAACAACTTTTTATTTTCCCGGCAAATCATTTTTTTCTTTTTTTGCTTAGGTTTCTATAGATCTGCTAATTCATCCCTGACCCTTTACCAAATTTGTATGCCTTTTCACAATATTTTCTAGTCTATCAAGCTATCTAACAGCTTCATTTACTTCTTGAAGACATCCCTACTAAAACTCCATCTTTCTTCTGCAATTCAAACTTGTCTCTAGGCCTGCTGCAGCATCGTAAGGATTCCCTGCACACCTCTTATTATTTACTCTATTTCTTCAATTTTAATTTTTATCAACTGTATTTGTTTATTTAAACAAGTATATTAGTAGGAAACATAATTCTATAGCTTCCAGAGAAAGTGTACATTGGAAGTAAATTTTTGAGAGGCTGCAATCCTGAAAGTAACTATTCCACTGCAATACTTACATGATTATTTGATGGGGCTTAGAACTCTCACTTGGAAAGCATTTTCAGATACTGAAGGCATTACCCTCCAATCTTCTGGCTTCTGGATTTGCTTTTGCAAGGCCCTATCCTATTTCTTTTCTCTATATATAAGCTCTTAAGGTCTTCTTTCTATCTCCACTTTTCATGATAGATTTTGTTGCAAGTCTCTTCTGGGGCTTAGTGAAATCTTTTATTCTGAAAATTCATGTACTTGAAGCCCAGATATTTTTGTTGAATTACTCATGATAATTTCCCTCTCACCTAAAGTTTTCTGTTCTTTATTTTGGCCACTCCTATTACTCAGACACCAAATTTCTGGAATGATCATCTAAATTTCATAAATTTTATTCTATTTTACATCTGTCCTTTGTTCATAATACTTTTGGAACATATTCTTCATTTTATCTTAAAATCTATTAATTTGTTATCCTAATTTTAATTTCAAAAGCTCCATTTTTTTGTTTTCTGAATGATCTGTTTTTAAAAGTCACCTTTTACTTCATAAATGTAACATCTTATGTCCATAAAGACTGAAGTTATAATCTCCTTCCAGTATTACCTCAATTTCCTTTGATTTCTCATTTTTTCCTATTTGTTTGATATTTTCATCAAATTTAGCAGTTTTTGCAAATATCTATGATAACTAGCTGTCGTTTCAAATTTAAGAGTGAAGCACAACAGGGGCGCCTGTGTAGCGCAGTCGTTAAGCATCTGCCTTTGGCTCAGGGCGTGATCCCGGCGTTCTGGGATCGAGTCCCACATCGGGCTCCTCCTCTGGGAGCCTGCTTCTTCCTCTCCCACTCCCCCTGCTGTGTTCCCTCTCTCGCTGGCTGTCTCTCTGTCACATAAATAAATTAAAAAAAAAAAAAAAAAGAGTGAAGCACAACAAAACTGTTTGGAAATTCTGTGGTTGGCCAAGACACATCGTTGACTCTTGGAATACTTTTTGTTTGTTTTTTGAAAATATAACTGATATACAACACTATATAAGCTTAAGGTGTACAACATGACCATATATATATATATAACATGAGTGTGTGTATATATATATTTAGTGAAATGATTAAACATAATTAGTTTACTTAACACCAAAAAAAAAGAAAAAGAAACAAATGGTTTTTTCCTTGTTGTAAGAACTCTTAAGATTTACTCTCTTAATAACTTTCATATGTACTATACAGCAGTGTGGGGATTTTGATCAGTTGGGAACATTTTCGTTGAAGACTCCAAATGTTAGTTTTTTGCACATGCCTTTTCTTGGGCTGGTCAGATTCTTTGAGGTAAATCCTCCAATCTGCTGCCTAGGAAGCTATAAATCTGGGTAACAGTATTCTGGACCTAAGTAGAAGAAAAAAGCTAGAGATTTCATTCATAAGTGTGTATACTTTCACTTAATCCCACTGTTTCCAAAATTGTACTGACACCCTCAACCATGCTCTGGTACGTGGGTCAACATCCACAGAGTGTAAACCTCTATCTTCCAGCAGAGTAGAGGCAGGGCAGATACTCATCTGCACAAGCTGAAGAAGGGGATTTGAGAATTTAACAGCTAATGATATAGGTTTTTAATCAACCTTTCTGTTTCAGGCCCACAAGCACACCCCATTTTCAGAAATACTTAAAAACTCAAAGTAAATTAATTAATTAATTAATTAAAAGCACATGAGAGATAAACAACTCCAACTCAACTCCTAAACAAATGGAAAGAATATTGGGAGTGTGTCCAAGACAGTGAAATAGTGGGATTTAACTGATCAGACCACATATCTCCTGATCAAATCACCCAGCTAACATAAGTGAGCAAGGCTCATAAACTCGAAAACATGGGGTTTCCAGATTTATCCACTGAGTTTCTTCCTATGAAGGTAATAGTTGTTTACACATTTAAAAACTGAATATCTCAGGAGCACCCGGGTGGCTCAGTCGGTTAAGCATGTGCCTTCAGCTGAGGTCATGATCCCAGTATCCTGGGATTGAGCTGTGTGCATCAGGCTCCCTGCTCAGTGGGGAGCCTGCTTCTCCCCCTCCCTCTGCTGCTCCCCCTGCTTGTGCTCTCTTCTATATTCTCTCTCTTTCTCTCTCTCAAATAAATAAATAAAATCTTAAAAGAAAAACAAAACTGAACATCTTAACCTAGTAACAATGCTAAAGATCAGGCAGTTCTCCTCTGAATGTTCTCCAAACTGTATGTTCTTTCATAATAGTGAAACTTGAAAAATAGAACCAAGAGTAAAACATTAATTAACTTGGGTGTTTCAATCTAATGAAAGGAAGACTGAGAACTCATCAACCACTCTTAACTAAGAATAGGAAAAATATGTGAAATTTGGGTTAATAGATTTAGATAAGACTGAGGAAAAATGACAATCACTTTTTAAGTAATTCAACTTAGATGTGATGAAGACCCAATGACACAACAACATTATGGATATAAAACTGAATGAGACTGAATTCTTGTCCTGATGGAGTAACAATAGAACGTGGTAAGTATTAAGAGAGATACATAAAGAGTCTCCTTCCCTATGGGAATCTCCCTCCAAAAAAAGAAAAGCACATAGTTGCTTCTAAAAGTTAATTTTTTTAATTACTAAAATAATATTATATAAAATTAACTGAAGAATACATAAAACCTTCATAGTCTTTTTAAATGGGTAAACTTTCTTAAGATAAGTGGCCATAACCTTTTATCTAATAAAAACAATATGCTAATTGCTTATCAATGCTATGTAGTATTTAATTCTGAAAACAACTCGGAGGAGTATTTTTGTCGCCATGTTATAGATAAGGAAACAGTCTTTAGAGGTTTGGTAACTTCCTTAAAATCATTAAATGGTGGAGTCCATATTCAAAACCAGATCTTCTTAATTAGTACATTATACTGCCTCACTATATCATCAAAATATCCTTTTCAAAATAAACAGTAATGCCATGAAAGTAAAAAAATACATTTTTTAAGTACACAAGTCCTTGCAGAGAAACAGTACAGTACACTCTTAATATTTTAATTATACATGAGAATAATTAATTCAGACCGATAATAATACAACACAATTTTAACTGTAGAAGTTGGTTGCTTTTTAACATATGTGGTGGTAAGAGGTGAAGGCTTTATTACTATCTGCAAGACACCACCTTCAATTATATTAGAAGTTTACAAAGAGTTACAACAATATTTGTTATATATATATATATATATATATATATATATATATATATTGGTGTTATTTAACAGATATTCCACTTCTCTTCCTTCAGGCCCATGGTAAAATTAAACTCCCACACTTCCTAGAAGCTGGATGTGATAATATGACTTGTTTCTGCCAACAAAATGCAAGTTAAAGTGACACTTGTATTTCTAGATGGAACCACTGAATTACCAATGAAAGACAATGTAATTTCATCCTGGGTCCTTAAGTGATGGCAATAAGCTAATGTGCCCTGCCCCCAACATTAGACATGTAGCATGAGTAAGAAATTAACTTTTATTGGTCTTAATGATCTGGAACTTGGAGATTTATGGTGGACATGGCTATGTGCTGCCCAGACCTCATTCAAGGAAGGAACTGTCGTCTCTGTTGCTGGGAGAGCTGTCGGTGAGGAGTCGTCAGCTGCAAACTACTTCAGCAAGTGCCTCAGTATCTTTGGGCCACTTCACTCATCTTTATAAGGATGACCCACATGCAACAATTGCTGATCGACGTGGGGTTTTAAAGGTCCTATCACTTCATCCCAACCTACCAACCATTTTACCTCCACAGATCCTTGTGTGGTTGACTAAGGTTATCTGTCCAGAATCACAACTCGGCTTTTCCTTTTGTCAAATCCTGCTTTCTCTCTCTACCTCTTCCAAAGGCATTGATCTTAAGAGTACTCTCATGCCCCACATCAGGCTCTCTGCTTAGCAGGGAGCCTGCATCTCCCTCTCCCAACTTGTGCTCACTCACTCTCTGTCAAATCAAATCAAATCAAATCAAATCAAATCCACAAAAAAATAAAGGTGTTCAATATCACTAGTTATCGGGGAAAAGCAAATCAAAACCACAATAAGTTATCACCTCACACATGTTAGAATGGCTATCATCAAAAAGACAAGAAATACCATGTGTTGATAAGAACATGAAGGAAAGGGAACCCTGTGCACTGCTGCTGGGGATGTAAATTGGTACAGTCACTGGTCTCAAACAGGAAGGTTCCTCAAAATATTAAAAATAAAACTACCATATATGATCCAGCAATCCCATTTCTGGGTATATATCCAAAGAAAATGAAAACAGGATATCAAAGAGATAGCTGCACTCCCACATTCACTGCAGCATTATTCACAGAAGCCAAGGTATGGAAAGAACCAAAGTGTTCATCAATATATAAATGGATAAAAAAGATGTGATATATCTACATATATATGTATTATATATATTTGTATATGTGTATATATATGTGTGTGTGTATTTATATACATATACATACACAATGGAATATTATTCAGCCAAGAAAGAAATCCTGCCATTTAAGAAAACACGGATGAACCTTGGGGGTATTACACTAAGTGAAATAAATCAGATAAAGAAAGATAAATAATATACAGTATTTATTAATCTGAAAAAAATAATAAAATCAAGCTCATAGAAACAGTTTAAAAATGTTTGCCAGGGACTGAGGAATAGGGGAAATAAGAAAGGTTGGTAAAAGAATATAAACTTTCAGTTAAAAAATGAACCAGGGGCGCCTGGGTGGCACAGTGGTTGGGCGTCTGCCTTAGGCTCAGGGCGTGATCCCGGCGTTATGGGATCGGGCCCCACATCGGGCTCCTCTGCTACGAGACTGCCTACCTCTCCCACTCCCCCTGCTTGTGTTCCCTCTCTCGCTGGCTGTCTCTATCTCTGTCAAATAAATAAAATCTTTAAAAAAAAATGAACCAGGTATGAGGATTTAATGTAAAACATGGTTACTGTAGTTGATAACATAGTGTTGTATAACTGAAATTTGCTGAAAGAGTAGAACTTACTCTAGAAAAGAGCATCAAATTTTAAAAAAAGGAAAAACATGTGTGCTTATGGATGCATTAACTATATTGGGGGAATCCTGTCACAATGTATACATATACCAAATCATCACAATGTACATATTATATATCTTATCATTTTATTTGCCAGTTATACCTCGATAGAGCTAAAAAAGAAAAAGAAGACCTCTAGAAACACAAAAAATACAGCCCTTGCTAAGTAAGGTCAAAATGCTAGAACTGCCATAGCAAAGAATAAAGGCAGGGATTAAAAGTCTAGAAATATGGGCATTCTGGAGTGGATATACTAACGTAACACCAGAAAACCTACCAGGTCATTATATCTATAGAAAGGGCCAGAGGATATGCCATTTACCAAAGCCATGAAGAATGGGATAGAGAAACAGGCACCAGAATCAATAAGAATGTGCTGGCTCTCCTCCACAGGCCAAAGCTAATGGTAGGAGAAACCATAACAGAACTGAGCTCAGTGATGGAGACAATAGGACAATACAGTCCAACTGGTGACATTTAACCATCAGAATCCAATCCAAGTAGAGGGCAAGATTTATATTAAGCAGCAAGGTTGGAGTGTCAGTCAAGGACACCAACCTATTAAAAATTATAGAGATGCTTAATAGACCACAGCATCCCTAGAAGCAAAATAGGCAGCCAACAAGGGCACTACTACCTAACTTATATTATCAGAAGAAATCAAGGATGGATGATCAGGAGGCTGATGGTAGATGCTGCAATAAAAAGTCACAATTTATTGCTCAAGTTCTGGAATTGAGCCATTTCTGAAGTCCAGCTTTGATATATTTAAAATTCTGGTGCCTAGGAGGAATGACTCTGCAATACCACAGTAAGTGTACCTGGTAATAATTCCCCTATTTCTTTATCAAAGTCACCCATGGTCATGTCATTGCATAACTCTAACCTAGGGGAAAAAGCAACACAAACATTTCAAGTACAGTTGGACACAGGTCTGAGTTAGCACCAACACCCGTGGATATAAAGTGTCATCATGGCCTCTCTTTATAGGCGGGATATATGGCAATGAGGTAATTAATGACATCCTGGCCAAGGTCCTCTTCAAAATGAGCCACTGGGTCTGCAGACCTATGCAGTGGTCATGCTCTGGATGTTTCTGGCAAATGGCACAACACTGACATTGGGTCCTTGGCTATCACAGTGGAAAAGATCAAGTGGAAGCTTCTGAAACAACTACCCCCTGGATAATATATTACATTTTAAAAGTTACATTCCAGAGGGTGTGGGTGGCAGGAATTAGTATTACCCTAAAGAAACTAAAGAATGCAGGGATAACCCCATCAAAACTCCTTTTAAATCACCAGTCTGGGCCCTGAAAACTAAACAAAGCCTAGAGGATGACAAGAGCCTACTACCAAGTAGTAGCCCAAATTGCAGTCACTATGCAAAATGCATATGTTTGTTAGAGCAGATTAACATGGCCATTTTGGGCAAATGTGTTCTTTGTTAACACTTTCAGAAAAGAGGATCAAAAACAGTTTGCTTTCATATGGAATAGAAAACAGTATACATTCACAATTTTGCCTCAGGATCATATTCACTCTCCTTCCTTTTGTCATAACATAGAACACATTTGGTGCAATTGGACATCTTGCAGAACATTACATTGTTCCACTAAATTAATGACATCATTCTAACTGTGCCAGATAAGTAAGAATGGCTTACACAATAGAAGCCTTGTTAAGACATATATGCTTCAAAGGGTAGAAGATATAATCTACAAAGATTCAGATTTCATATTAGTAAAATATTTAGGAATCCAGTCGTCAAGAACATTCTCAGACAGCTCATCTGAATTGAAAGGCCAATTATTACATCTTGCAACACCCATGAAAAGCAGAATGCAAACCATCCGGTAGGACTCTTTGGATTCTGAAGGTAGCTTATTTCAGTCCTGGGAAGACTGCTCCAGCCCACACACTGAACAACATGAAAGGCTGCCAGCTGTGAGTACATGCCAGGATAGGGAATAGCTCTGGTATAGGTTCAGGCTACCCTTGTAAGCAGCCTTACAGTTAGGGCTGCATGACCCAGTAGAATTATAGCAATTGGTGGTGGCACTGTTGGAAAAAGTAGTACATGAAATATTCAGAAAGTCCAAGTGAAAGAATCCCAATGCAGACCCTATACACATGTCAAAGGCCATACCATCTGCAGTGGAAAACTGTATACTCTATTTCTGCCATGTTATTGGGCCCTGGTAGAGATAGAGACCCTGGGTTATCAACTGACCGTGTGTTCAAAGTTTTATATCATGAGCTGGCTCTGTTACCAAGAATCGTAAGAACGTAAAATAGAAGTGGAACCCAAGATCAAGAATGAGCAAGATCACATAATGCACAAGCAATCTGCAGGAACAGGCAGCTCAGACCCCATGGTACCTAACACTATTGCACCCTCATCTTACAGCTGTGGTCATATGAAGAATTCTCTAAGCCCAGATAACAAGAAGAGAAAAATGCAAATATTTCAGCTTGATATGCGGGCACAAGTCAAATTGGACATCACTTAGACAACCTCACTCAGGAATGACCTTGAGGAACAATGGAAAAGGAAAAAGCCTCCCAACAGGACAGGCCTTTGGGCAGTGTGTTCATCCACAATGTGTGCAAAGAGAAATGGCCCAAAAGCAGTAATTAGTGGCCTAGCTCATTGGTCAGGAGCCTAGGAAAAGAAATATTGGAAGATCAGAAACAAGGAGGGCCTGGGGTAGAGACATGTGGGTGGATATATTTGAATGAGCACAAAATATAAAGACCTTTGTGACACAAATCAAAGACATCAGAAAGCATCTAACATGAAAGAGACAGTAAACAACAAGCAAACAACTAAAACAGCTAACATCAGTTAATCACTATTATAGACACCTCAGTGCTAGCACAATGAGAACATGAACAAACTAGCCATGATAGAGAGATGGAAGTCATCTAGGAATGCAGTGGCATGGGCTCCTCCAAACAAAGCTGATCTAGCTACTGTTACTGGTAATTATCCAGCCTGCCAGCAAGATATCAACTCTGGTCCCTTGATTAAACCATTCCCCAAAGACACCAAATATGCACTTAGTGGCAAGTTGACTACAATTGGACCCCTTCCACCCTAATCTAACCAACAATCCATTTAAGACAAGAATAGATACATACTCTGAGTATCAGTTTGATTTTCCCAACCACAGGGTCTTAACCAGTATGACAGCCTTAGAAATCATGAAGTGTCCGATCCTATGGGATCCTATGTAATCAAAAGACACACTACAGCAAATGAAGTACAAGAATGAGCCAATACCCATGGGATCCACTGGATCCCGTAACACACAACATGATAGACCTCTGGATAGGCACTAATGAAACACCAGGATGCAGGACACACCTTGGAATTCAGCAACTTTATTTTTTTTTATAAAAATTTTTTATTATGTTATGTTAGTCACCATACAGTACATCCCAAGTTTTTGATGTAAAGTCCCATGATTCATTACTTGCGTATAACATCCAGTGCACCATGCAATACATGCCCTCCTTAATACCCATCACCAGCCTCACCCGATCCCCCACCCCCTTCCCCTCTAAAGCCCTCAGTTTGTTGAACTGGGGTGCTCTGTCCCCAATAGAAAGAATATAAAAGTCCAGGAACCAAGGAGTAAAAGCCACTCTTAGTGGCCTCACTTTCAGTGATACAGTTGAGTAATTTGTGCTTCTTATCCCAGAAATCTGGGCTCTGCAAGATTAGAGATCTTATTCCCCAAAGGGGAAATACTCTGACAGGGGCCATAGCAATGCTCCACTGAACTATAAGCTATAGTGCCACTTAGGCACTTCAGGCTCCTTCTGTAAAGGTACCAGCAAGCAGGCAAAAAAGGAGTCACTATCTTGGCAGGGATAATTGGCCCTGACCATCGAAGGGAGTAGGACTACTGTTACAAAATAAGGGCAAGGGAATGTGTTTGGTACACAGATGATCCACTTAAGTGTCCCTTGGGATCCTCTTGCCAAGGGTGATGGTAAGTGGGCAAGTTCAATACCCAGATGAGAAGGTACATGATGACCAGGGGCTCAAATACCTAAGGGCAAGAGTCTGGATTACGCCACCAGGTAAGTCACAGAGATCAGAAGAGGTTCCAATTGAGAGTAAGGGATATTTAGAAAGAATAATAGAGGGGGGACATGATGAATATCAGTTGTGGCCCTGAGACCAGCTGCAGAAGCCAAACCAATAATCTAGGTTTCCCCCAGGAAGAATGGGCCCCTGGAATCCTAGAGGAGCTTTTGACAAATGTATTTGAAGTGGACTGAGTAGTTCGAAGAATGAATTGTGATGAACATGGACATGCACTACCTAAATACACCTTCAGAAAGAACCTGTTGCCCCTGCTGCTAAGATTGCTGTCACCGAACATCATTCAGCCACCAGCCCTTGTGGAGACTGCTTTAACTACATACACAGAGCTTCCTCACCCAAGTTCCCACCCTCCTAGGAGTGACTCTCATACAATGACTAATCAAGGCCTGGCTGTTTCATCCTAACAAAGGACAACTCTGATGGACATTTCAACTCCAGAGATCCCCTGGGATTGGCTGCAGCTATTAAAGTGTACTTGACTTTTCCCTCTGCCCAATCCTGTTTCTTCCACCTCCTTCTCACAGCTGTTTATCCCAACGACCCAGTAAGTACCCCAAACACTAAACTCTGTCTCAGAATTCACTTTCCAGAGAACCCAGACTGTAGCAGGATTATCTGTTGCCACAGTATAACCTAACCTGTATTGACTGATACAATATAATAAATGTGAGTTCCCTCTGCAGTTTCTTAAAATTGCTGACAAATTGTTTTCATTCATAAAACTGTTTAGAAAATGGGATGCAGGGTGGTTCAGATGGTTAAGCTTCTGCCTTTGACTCAGGTCATGATCCCAGGGTCCTGAGATCAAGCCCCACATCGGGCTCCCTGGTTAGCAGGGAGACTGCTCCTCCTTCTCCCTCTGCTCCTCCCCATTCTCATGCTCTCTCTCAAATAAATCAATAAAATTTTTTAAAAAACTGTTTAGGAAGAACAGAATTTAACTTGCAAGCTTATGAAAAGCTTGTTGAGATAAGCAACTTTTGCAGATATAGACACTTTTTGTGCTTGCTGATATTTGCCCAACATGCCAGGATTTTTCAACAGAATAAGAAAAGAAAAAGGTAAGAGCAGTTGTTACAAATAGGCTTTCTATTTATCCCTTCCAGTTTCTTCAGTAACTATAAAACAGAAGGTTGGGCTAGATAAATTCTGTTGCTGAATTTTCACATTTTTTTTTTAAGATTTTATTTATTTATTTAACACAGATAGAGACAGCCAGTGAGAGAGGGAACACAAGCAGGGGGAGTGGGAGAGGAAAAAGCAGGCTCATAGCGGAGGAGCCCAAAGTGGGCTCGGTCCCACAATGCCAGGATCATGCCCTGAGCCGAAGGCAGACGCCCAACCGCTGTGCCACCCAGGCGCCCCTGAATTTTCACATTCTTGATCAGGATTCATTATAAAACACAGACCGGTTTTCTTATAACATGTAGACATTATCAAATGCCTTAAAGCTCAATATTAAATTAATATAATTTGTTTACATATAGTCTACTCCCATTATTTTATTACAAAGCCTGTTATATCATTAATCTGATTACAATTTTTAATTGTATTTCTTGCCAAGAAGACAATGTATTTCCAGAGCACTCAGGTCATTATCACTTAACAAACAGTTCAATGCTACACAAATCAGAGCAAACCCACATGGCCTATTGATGTCGTGAAAACTGACAAAAATACCATTCATGACAATAGAAAAACCACACAGGACTAACAACCGACCTAAAATATACTCTCTGAAATATAGATTTTAAAAAACTCTTATACTGCAAGGTACTAAATATTAATTTACAAACCATACACTCAATACACAAAAGATCAAGAAATTAGTTACCATTCTCTCAAACCCAAATTTCAGCAGTCAGAATACCGTGCTGCCAGAACTACCTCCTATGAAGGGCCACGTAATTACACTAAGAACTTATGCTGAAATTTAGAGACTGGTTTTTTTATCAATGGTACATAAAATAGTGCATACTCTTTGGCTAATTTTTCCATAAATATTCATATTTCAATGAAAATATGTATCTCTTACTGCTTTAAGGACATATTTTAAAGATCCTTTTAATAATCCACTTGAAATGCCAGTTCAAAAATCAGTCAGTATTCATATTATTAAGGGGAACACACAGATTGTATATATAAGACTCAAAACTGGGTGGAAATAAAGAAAATCTTCTATTAATGATTTGTATATTTTGTAATAGAAAACCAAGTTTCTGGATGTTGCCAAAATGTTTTTCCACCTGCCCCTTAAGTGATGGTGCTTTACTGAGTTCTTCTCCCACTAGGCCAAATCTTCTCCTAATATTGTAAGAGGTGCACACTTTTCCTAGGTCATCTCACCACAGCTCCACTCAGGATTTTGTCCCCTGACATTCACTCAATAAATATTTATTTAGTTTCTTACTCTCTGCCAGGAAAAGTGTGTATCACATTCGACTCTCAAACTTAATTGAAATGATTTTATAGTTTCAGCATACAATGATATTTCCTGTTGGCTTCTGTACATAGTCTTGATATAAAAATGATATTTATAGATTCCTTGATAATGAATCATACATGAGTTCCTAGAATAACTCCTACTTGGTCATAGTTTATTATACTTTCGAAACATTGTCGAGTTCTATTTGCTAATAATTTATTTTAAATTTTTGATTCTATATTCATGACTGCTTTCCCCGGCCTTCTTCCCCTGGGGTTTTGTTAAAACATTTGAAAACTTTTCTTTCAGTTTTATATTTTATTACAAGAATCTGTATTCAGCAATTTTTGCATTCAAAACAATCTCTCAAAACGCTAGTAGATCTGTTAAGAGAAAGAGAGATTTATTGTTTATTATTCTTTCTCCTTGATTTTCTCTCTTGAGGTCAGTATTTTCTGATTAATTTGTGGGAGAGGGGAGGCACAATAAAATTCAAATATACCTTAAAAATCTGACTAATTCTAAATCTACTAATAAAACTAATTTTCTTGAGTGACTTGCTACATTAACAAATATCATATGCCCTTTCCCCAATTAAAGATAATTCAAATATTTTCCTGTTAAATCAGGGAAAAAATCATTATCATAGTGTAGTGGCAGAATCAAAAGAAATTTGAACTTAGGCTTGGGTTCAAATTCTAAATATACCGTGTTACGACCTATGTGACTTTGGGTTTAACCATGCTAAATCAGTTTCTTCCCCTATAAATGAATATAATAATACATACTACATAGGCGTTATTAGAGGTTATGAGGCATTATATCATAAAGCACGTGTTAAGTGCCAAGCACCACAGGAAACGTTTGACAAATACTAGTTCTCTCTTTTCTCAAAATGAAAGGTCACTTTTTCCTTTACTTATTGGCCTCTTTTTTAAAAAGAAGAAGCTACTATTTCTTCTATATAATAGTATACTATAGAAAGAACCCCTCGAGCAAAAAAATACAGTAAAGCTAAGAACAGTAGTTGGCAAAATGCAGTGAAAAAATGTGTGAATAATTTTAAGAGTTTTTCTGATGACAAAGAGAAACAAACAGGTTCTGTCAGGTGACCAGGCAAGGGTGCTGCTTTCATCAAGGAAGAACCCTAAGAATTTAACAAAGGGCATAGAGAAATATTGATTAACAAAGAAAGGAACCAATAAAATGACCTCCACAAAATGAAAATAATTATAAACATGGAGAGCAAGTAGGTTGGAATTTTTATAATTTTGCTGGAGTGTTCAAAAAATTAAATAATTAGATGTTTTAGTTTAAATATGATTTTTAATGAAATTATATACCTTATAAAATTGTTTCCATCATACATAACACACACACACACACACACACACACACACTCACTCTCTCTCTCTACAGGGGTGTACAAAAACATGCATGCTATGCTTCATAAACTAGTCAACTAATTTTTAATGGCATAGTGAACTATAACATCACTGTGTTTTAACTGTGTGGTTAACTATACATATTACCACACATTACCAATTAAAATATTGCTTCTAAAAATATGAAATTACTTAATAAGTTTTGTTTACTGAGTTTGTTCTTAAATAATCCCCTACTAAGAAGTTAATGTTGTAAGTAAAACTGTCACATTCAAGAAATTTATTTTAAAAACCCTTACTATTAGAGCACCTGGCTTGCTCACTTGCTCTCAAGGTTGTGAGTTCAAACTCCACATTGGATGTAGAGCTCACTTAAAAAAAAAATAAAATAGGGGTGCCTGGGTGGCTCAATTGGTTAAGTGCCAACTCTTGATTCTGGCTCAGGTCATGATCTCAAGGTCCTGGGGTCAAGCCTCAGGTGGGGCTCCACACTTGTGGGGAGGGGTCTGCTTGAGATTCTCTCCTTCTGCTCCTCCTCCTGCTTGAGTGCTCTCTCTCGCTCTCTCACTCTCAAATAAATAAATAAATCTTGAAAAAAATAAAATAATAAATTTTTAAAAACTCTTATTATTTTGATATGAAGTTTCAGCTTCAGTTTCAATGTATCTGCTTTCTGCAAGATATATTTATAATATAAATCCTACTCCCTACTCTAATCTATCTCAGGAAATCACACTTCCATGTCTTTACTATCCTTTGGAGAAAAAAATATATTATCACTGTATCTCTGAGTTGTCCTTCATCTTGTTCAGAATTCTATACATCCTCTTAACCACTTTGTTCAGAATTCTATACATCCTCTTAACCATTGGGAAAATTTTCTCACTGGAGAATAACGACTACCATTTGTAATTAAAAGCATCATAATTCTATGTTAGGTCTACCAAAAATTCTTGTAATAGTTCTTCATTTGATGATTCTGAAATATTGTCTTAAAATGCAGTTCAATCTTAAGGTATGTTTCAATTCACGACAATCTGTCATTTGTAAATGTTGAAATCCTCAAACTACCTAGTGACACTTTAGAGATGTGAAAAACTAACAAACTACCTGATACCTTTTTTCCTTCTAACCCTAGAAAACTTTTATGACAATGTGTACTTTGTACAGCCAAACAGTTTCAAAGTATAAATGTCTAATAACATGAGATGTATATGAGGCATGTTTTTCTATTACATCTTTAGCAGAAGGTTATCCTTACCATGAAGATCATTTTAATCTTGAATAATGTGTCATGGTGGCTTTCTGAAAGCAATAATAATACCACTAACAATAACAAAAATAAAATAATACCACTAACAATAACCACTAACCACTAACAAAGAAGAATCACAAAATTATCTGATTCCAAGCTATATTTACAGACAAGAACATTAAGTAATATATCATTCTATATGTTATAGTTGATTCAGTCTCATTCTCCAAGCCTGGGTCTATTACCAATTGCACTTGAGTTACTTTTTTAAAATATAGATGCCCAGTGCCTAATCTAAAAGAATCAGTTTATACAGATCTAAGCTTTTTTCCCTACAACCTTCAAAGGGGATGCCAAGGTACAGCCATGTTAAAAAATCCCTGGCATGTGCCTTCCACATCTATCATCTATAATATAACAATGAGAACTATGAAGCAAGGTTATATCCTCAAAGATTAACAATATTCACTATGTAAAATTTACTACAGCAATAAGATTGAAATAGTAATTTTTGGAGCAATGAAAAATTAGGATCGGCACAAATATTTCTATTTATTTAAACATCATAAAACACAAAGCACTCAGCTAACTCCCCAGGTGCACTCCAGTTAAATATGCCATAAAAGCCCAAGGGTAACGTACTAAAGAGAAAAATTAGCAAGATGACCTTTTTTTTCAAAACAGATCTATTTTCCAGTTGGTTCACTAGGCAATGGTTGTATTTTATTCCCCCAAAAATATACTCCATAATAAAAACAATTATTTAGGAAGACATTTTCTGAAAGATAAAAAATACATTTCCCAGGAAAATATTCCAACATCTGATGCCACAAACTCAAGAGAACAAAAACAGAGGGAGAGCTTTATTGGGAACTGCACAAAAATAATCAAACGAGCTAAAATAGAACACTTTTATCCTATGTTGAATTATATGGTTGCTTTATGTTTTTGTTAATATTGTTAATGTTTTGTTGTTAACTGTTAATGTTATGTTTAAGTGTAAAACTGTTTAAAATGTTATTCTTTCTCCCATCTGAATAATTTGCTTGAAAAATGAAACTGATATTTGCTTCTATCTTTCCACAGAATTAAGAAACATTATTAAACATAAGTGTCTGATAATTTGTTGCAAAATTAAGATCATAAAATGGACCCAAACAAACAGCAGCATGTGGTACTCAAGTGGAAAGACTACCACAAGTTCTAGGAGTTACAAAAGCTAGATGTACCACTTACCACCAGCATGGTTTGGGGCTTAATATTCTGGAAATGAGTTTATTAACACCTTGTTACAAAATTTTTAGAGAGGTTAAGATATTGTGTATAAAGCCCTTAGCATACTATCTAATCCTGAGAAACACTTAAAAAATAGTAATTAGAATAATGATAATCTGATCTCTCTCTCTCAAACTAATACCTCTAATATTTTTCACATGGGTAAGCTGTCTTGATACATAAACCCTAAAAGAAAATAATCTTGAACAATATGGAAGGAATAAAAATAACTTCCCAATATGTTAGCTATGAAATAGCTCAACATTAACTTCTTCATTAAAGTATAGAGAGTAGGTAGAAACTCCTTGAAGAATCTTCTGAAAAAGTTCAAAATCTCACTTCATAGATTTCTAACAATTACAACAAATTCTACACTTTTCTAGGATTTTTATTCATAAAAGAAAAACAAAACGAAACAAAACAAAATCCCTTCATCTACCTCCAGAGAACTAAGCTTACTGTCTCATCACCACAGGCAAAAATGTATGTTGACAACCTCACCCTGGCAATGACAGATCATAAAAAGGAGCCTAGATTCAGTACGTCATTTAACCCATTTTTCAGGATCTCAGCGCTAATTTATAAGCCAAGACAATCCAATTCTGATAATGAATTATCACTTCAAATTATTAATTCAAAAAGTTAAAGATTTAATTATTTAGTATCTAAAAATCCTAATGGCAATGGATTCTTTTTAATGATTAATTACAGGCGGATACTCACAGTTTAGAGTGAAAAAGGATGCTTAATTTTATCACTAGGAATTTTCTTCCAAATGTATGATGTTATAAAAACCAAAGTTCTCATTAATAGGCATAATTTTCTTTATATTCCACCACTTGAAATAATTTTTCAAAGTAGACTATGTGACTTTATGATGTTTAAGAGCAAAAGTATATCTCTTGAATCCATTAAATGTGTTATGCTTTGGTTTCTGTTATTTTTATTTATCAGGAAGTTTCATAATAGCTTAAGATTGTCATATTACTTTACAACATCAATTAAAAGTGCTCTGAACTACTATTAAATATATTTTAAATATAAAGTAGGCTTCATCTATAAAATGACCCAAAAGAAGAAATATTTTCACTGTAATAGTCCACTGGGTAGCTAAATTTACTATTTCAAAAAATACATACATTTAATATTTAGAAATGTATAGCACTATAGATAGCATAATTAAAATTAAGCAAACTGTATAAATGCACTGTATTTTTGGTTCTCTGGAAAATATTCTTATTCAGTTACTTCTATTCTTAGATGTGTTCTGGGTTTCCATTTTGTCCCCAAATCTTATTTCTTTAGCTCTACTGTCTCTATACTCCTTTCTTTACTTGTGTCATCTTCCTACACCAAGTAACTAAATCTGTGTTTAATTTAAATACATCTTTGCTCATACCCACTAACACTACAATGCTTGCATTCCTATTATTTGTAATTTACATAATTTGACAGTGCTCCATATCTACCTATTATCAAAACTAATGTGACAACACAACAGACTGATAAGTGCTCACAGTAGGGATACAACATACAAAAGCCTTCAAAAAGGATGCTCAAACCTAGAATATCTGTTCTCCTGGCCCCATACTACTATTGTGCTGAAATTAGAGAGAATTCCATTCATAATCTGTCACTGAATTTATCTCTAAAATGGCATATACACATGCTGTCAATTAATGTATTTGAGAATCTCTACATGACAAATTTCTGATATTTCCTACTTTGTACAATCCTAACAGATACATACCTATGTCATATGCCAGGAAATCGGCAGAAAAACATTTTGCACCGTTACTCAAGGAAGTGTCATTATGGGTATTTCCTCCAAAAATAAGCATAGCTCCATTGATAAGAACAGCTGAATGAAGGTATCTGGCAAACCCACTTTCTTTCAAAATAGTCCTACAGGATAAAATTTAAAAATGTATTACAAAGGATAAAAAGACCTCCCTGATTTTATATATATTATATAAAGGGTCTAACTTGCATATAGAATTTTCCTTCGAATTGTGAAAATAACATGCTTTATTTTTTTAACAAGTCAGAAATGGCCTCTAAATTTCAATATTTTTAAAATATTTTGAGATTCACAGTATCTTAAAATGTTTCAAGGAAACACAATATTAAACATAATTGTTCATGATTTTATAATAATTTATATTTGAACTTTTATTTCATTTATAAAAGTAGGAAACAAGTGTTCTTAAAACTAGAGGACCAAAGTAACATCAGTTTTAAATACAAAAGTAAATAGAAAGTTGAAATATAATAAATTTACTCTGAACTACAGTTAAAACTAATAATTCATATGGCTCCCATAATACACTATGTAAGTTTTTATTTAAATATAACATACATAAAAATGCACATAAGTCTAAAATTCAATGAATTTTCACAAGATAAACACAACTAAGTAAACAGTACTGAGATATTTTTTTAAAAGATTACCACTGTTCTGATTCTTTTGTGCTTCCATACCAATTTTAGGCTGTTTATTCTATTTGTATTGTTGTGTTGTACTTTATAAAATAGAATCACATATAGCTTGTATTCATTTGTATGTACATTCTTTTGTTCAAGATTATTTTTGAGATAGATCCATATTGTGTAAAATCACAGTGCATTTTTGAGAAACATCAAATTAATATGTTTTCAATTAACTGAAGTTTAACTGAAAGTACTATAAATATATGCTCACAATTATATTTCACCTTAATGTACTGATATATAATAAACTGCATGACTCAATATGAATCAATATGAATCAATACTTTATAAGTATTCGAAATAAAGCACTGGTACTAAAAAAAGAATCAGAATGTAAACCCAGTACATATAGTATAGTAAGATATATCTCAAAAACCTATAGCAATTAATGCTTAAAGAATATGGAGCTGACTTCCAGAATGGCAAGATAAGGAGTTCCACAAACTCTATAGGGAGAGAACTATAATTGGTAAAAATTACAAAAAATGACACTTAAGTTCTCAGAAAAATTTAGTAAGAGCAACAACAAATAAATATTCAATCAAGAATGTCTACTAAATTTCAGTAGGAACAGCAGCAGTCCATGATATTAAACCCATTGTCTACTCCCATCGTTCCCCATATCAGCACCCTCCTCCACCACACACACACAACCAGTTCAGTAAGGAGGAAGTTCAGCCCCAGGTGGGTAAAGCTAAGAACTGAGAGCTCCTTTATTCCTCAGCTCCTAGTCCAGACCACTGATACCTAATTAGGAAAAGCAGACAGCCAACACTTCTCATGACCCACAGCTCTGGTGACAAAAGTTCTATTCCACGAGAAATCATGAGAGGTCTGAATGTTCATCCTCTACCTAGCCCCCATTCATGGAGTATAAGCTATACACTCAGACCTAGCAGGCTAAGAGGCCCAGCAAATCTTCACCCCACATCAGTCACAGGACAGAAGTTCTATGCAAGCTAAGAGCAAAGGCCACCGTCCCCATCTACTGCCTGCAGAGAACACAGTGGTATCACTCCAGGAGGAACAGACTACTAACCCTACCTACAATTCCAAAGTTGTGGCTGAGACTCTCACGCCACCCCACACCAGCAAGAGGCAGGCTAAGAAAAAGAGAGCACCACAGATCTCCCCTGGCAACTGAGCTTTTTTATAACAAAAGGTGGGAAACTTCATGCCTTAAGGGCACTCTAAAAAAAATGGAGGTTTCCATTCTAAGGCTTTAAGAAACAGTTGGCAACTTCATGAGAACAATCAGCTAAAACATAGAATAGAGAGGAGTACACCAGAGAAAAACAGGGGAAAAGATAGCTAATAAGAGCCCTACTAGAGTCAGAATCTCTAAAACTGGCCTCGAAGACTACTCCTGAAAAAGGGTTGAAATTGAATTCAAACAGACTAAGGAGCAATTTATGCCCCAGAGCATTGCTGAGAATAATATAGTAATCACTCAGGCATTAGTGGTGGCTATCATGTGGTTGATACAGAGTCAGACAGCTTACCAGAGAGGTCAGAGGAAAAAGTCAGCCCTGCTAAAACTACCATCATCCAGGGGTGATTTTGTGCATCCCCAGGCTGCTTCCTTCGAGGAGCAACATCAGAAGATATACTGGAGGAAGAAAACGACTTCACTAAAGCAGTTCAGCAAAGTCACTAAATAAATAAAATTACAACAGTTCCAGAAAAGGAGGAAAAAACAGGATCCAGAGTTGCTACAGTGTTATCTAAAATGTCTAGTGCTCAGAGGAAATTATGGCATGCAACGAAATAGGAAAAAGTAACCCATACACAGGGGAAAAAAGCAGGCAACAGAATTGCCTTTGAGAGACCCCACATATCAGATGAAGCAAAAAAGTCTGCAAAGCAGCTATTATAAATGTTCAGTCTTAAAGAAAACAGGTTTAAAGATGGAAAATATGACAATGTTTTATCAAATACAAAACAAAAGATACAGAAATTACCAAAAAAAAGAAAATCTAGAATTCAAAAGTATAAGAATTGAAATTTTTAAGTTTACGACATAAGTCTAATAGTAAATTTCAGCAAGCAGAAGAAAAAAAAATCAATGAAGTAGAAGATAGAAAAATAGAGATTCTGCTATCTGAAGAATAAGAGAAGAAAATGAACAGGGCCTATAAGAAATGTGGAACACCATTAACAGCAACAACATATACTTACTAAGAATACTAGTGCAGAGGGGAAAGTGGTAAAAAATTGTCAAGAAATAATGTCTGACAACATCCCAAATTTGATGAAAAATATTAATATACATATCCAAATAGCTCAATGAACTCCAAGGAAGAAAAAACACAGAAAGAACCACATTCAGACATAAAATAGTAAAAATGTTGAAGGCCATGGAGAAAGAGAAAATCTTAAAAGCAGCAAGAGGAAGATGATTTTTTGCATACAAGAGAAGCCCAATAGGACAAACAGCTGACTTCACATTAGAAACAATAAAGGCCAAAATGCAGTGAAATGACATACGCAAAGTGCTGAATGAAAAAAAAAGTCAAGATACAGGGAGTGACATATGATGATGGAATAAGAGTTTTCTGACCTCATCCTCCCACAGAAACAGATTTTATCAACTATGGATAGATGAGAGTAACTTCATGGGAGCCCAGAAATCCCAGGACCACTTGGAGCAAAAATTCCAAGAACAGGAAGGGCAAGGAGAGTAAGAAGAACAATATCACATTACCACATCACCTGTTCCCCTAGGCAACACCACTCACTCCCAAACAGAAACCCCTTCAACCTACAATTACTCCTCTGGGGGAAGTGAGAGCATAGTCTGTATCTGGCTTCCACAGCCAAGCAGGATTATGCCCAAAAGGACCGCTTCTTTCTTATGCGATCCAGAAAGATAAGAAGATTGGCAGAGGAAGAAAAAGGGTGCTCATAGCAGCTAGGGCACAGAACTCAACAAAGACTCAACATTTCTACTAACCACCTCATGAACTCTATCAAGAGGCCCACCCATGAACTTCACAGGATACATCACCTGCAGACTTACTCCAAATAGCACAAATATGTCCCCCCAGCAATCTATAAATCCCTCCCCCATGTAGCACCCTGGAGCTTTGGCAGGTGGTTCATGAGCACACACAGATAGCTGGGTCAACTCTGTTACATTAGTAGAAGTTACCTAACCCTGAACACTTCAGGCACTGCCCAAGGGAAAAAAAAATGGGAGGCCCTCAGCACTGGACCTAGCTTTGCAGAATGGAGAAAATATCCAAAATCCATAAAAACTCACAAAACTCAATTAAAAAAAAGAACAATCCAATTAAACAATGGACAGATGATGTGAATAGGTATTTTTCCAAAGAAGACATACAGATTGCCATCAGGTAAATGAAAAAGTGCTCAACATCCCTAATCATCAGGGAAATGCAAATAAAACAAAATGAAATATCACCTCATACCTGTTAGAATGGCTATAATCGAAAAGACAAGAAATAACAAGTGTTGCTAAGGATGTGGAGTAAAAGGAACCCTTGTACACTGTTGGTAGGAAAGTAAATTGGTACAATCAATTTGGAAAACAGTACAGAGCCTACTCAAAAAATTAAAAATAGAACTACCAAGAGCTATCATACTATTATTCAGCAATCCCAGTTCTGGGTATATGTACAAAGGAAATGAACAGTATCTCAAAAATATATCTTCACTTTCATGTTCACTAAAGCATTATTCATAGTAGCCAAGATATGGAAACAACTTAAGTGTCCATCAATAGATGAATGAATAAAGAAAATGTAATATAAATATAAATATATATAGTATTATTCAGCCTTTTAAGAGGAAGAAATCCTGCCATTAACAACAACATAGATGAATCTGGAGAATATTATGCTAAGTGAAATAAGCCAGACACAGAAAGACAAATACTGCATAATCTCACTTATATGTGGAATCTAAAAAAGTCAAACTCAAAAAAGCTGAGAGTAAAATGGTGGTTTGCAAGGGCTGAGAATGGGGGAAAAGAGGAGATGTAGGTCAAAGCATATAAAGTTTCAGGTATGCAGGATAAATAAGCTCTGGAGATCTAATGTACAGCATGGTTACTACAGTTAATAAGATTGTACTTGAAATTTACTAAGACAGTGCATCATAAGTATTCTCACCATACACACCAAAAAAAAAAAAAAATAGGAACTATGTTAAGATGATGAATATGTTAATTAGTTTGACTATGGTAATCATTTCCCAATGTGTATGTGTATCAAAACATCACATATATACCTTAAATACACACAATTTTTATCTGCCAATTAAAGCTCAAGAAATCCGGAAAAAAATGTCAACCAAGAATCTTGTATTTATAAAACTATCTCTCAAAAATAAACAAGATAAAGATTATTTCTTCTTTCTTTTCCTAATAAATTTGAAAAACAATTATTATAAAACAATACATATATAATCGTATTGTTGGACCTATAACATATAGAAATGCAATATCTTTGGCAATAACAGCACAAAGTGACAGATGAAAGCAAAATTATGTTGAAGATGCCAAATAGTAATGCAAATCAACAGGAACAAATGAAAAAGAAGCATGCAAAAATATTCAATAACAAATTTACATAAGAATATATATTTGCTCTTCTTTCTACTCTGTCTCTTTAAGAGACAAAATTATATGAAGTTAGCATAAGAATATATTTTTGAGCTTGCAACAAATATAGATATTGCATATAATTATAATGCTACAAAAATAGGTGAAAAAGGGAATAGAGTTCTGTAAGAGTAACATTTTTATATTTCACTGGAGTGAAGTTAGGGTAACTCTGAAAGATATTCCAATAAGTTATGGATGATAAGCACTAGAACCAACACTAAAAAGTAACTAAAATGACTGTATTTTTTAAAAAACTATTAAGGCATTAAAATGTTACACTAGAAAATATTTACTTAATGCAAAAAGAGAAATAAAAAAGAGTAACAAAAAGCATTATCTACAATAACAAATGAGATATTTAAATAAGAGTAAAATGGCAGACAAATTCAACTGTATCAAAAATAACACTAAATTAAAGCTATTAAATATACAAATAAAAGGCAGAGACTGTGAGACGGGATTAAAAAAAAAAAAGAACAATTACCAACTATATGCTCTCTCCAGGAGACATATTTTAGATTGAAAGGTACAAATATATTAAGAAAAGGGATTAAAGAAAGATACTATGCAGACAATAAAGATAAGAAAGCTGGAGTAGCTATAATGACCTCAAACAAAATAGACATTAAAACAAAAATGGTCCTAGACTTCAGTAGTAATATTTCACAGTGATAAAAGGATCAGTTCATCAAGAAGCTATGGCAGTCATAAACATATATGACTTTACAACAGAACCTCCCAAAAATGAAGCAAAATGCACAGAACAGAAATCAGTAATAGTAGCAAACTTCAATATTCACTTTCAAAAATGGACTGAACTATATGATAAACAGGGAAATAGAATACCTGAGTAATACCACAAACCAACTAGACCTTACAGACATATGGAGAACACTGTAGCCAGCAACACCAATATACACATTCTTTGCAAGTGTACATGTAACATTCTCTAGGACTGACCAAATGCTAGGTCATAAAATAAGCCTAAATAAATTTAAAAGTTTTAAAATAATATGAAGTATGCTCTCTGACCACAATGGAATGATATTAAAAATAAATAACAGAAATTATTTAGGATACAATAGTCAAATTATAGAAGCAGACCAAGTGTCTATCAATAGATGAACAGATAAAGATGTGGTATCTGTATAAAATGGAATATAATTCAGCCATAAAAAATGAAATCTTGCCATTTGCAATGACATTGATGGAGCTACAGAGTATAATGCTAAATGAAATAAGTCAGAGAAAGACAAATACCATATGATTCCACTCATATGTGGAATTTAAGAAACAAAACAAGCAAAGGAAAAAAAGAGAGAGAGAAAGAGACAAACCAAGAAAAAGACTCTTAACTATAGAGAACAAACTGTTGGTTACCAGAGAGGAAGGTGTGAAGGGACGGATTAAATAGATGCTGGGGATTAAGCAGTGCATTTGTCATGATGAGCACAAGCTGATGTATGGAATTGTTGAATCACTATACGGTACACCTGAAACTAATATAACACTGAATGTTAACTATACTGGAATTAAAATAAAACAAAAAGAAAGTTATTTGGGAAAATCACAAATATGTGGAAATGAAACAAAAACTCCAAAATAATAAATGGGTCAAAGAAAAAAATCACAAACATTTTAGAATATACTTTGAGATGAATGAAAATGAAGACAAGACAAACATGGAATACACCAAAAGCAATTTTTAGAGGGAAATCTATATTTGCAGTACATGTATTTAAAGAAAAAATGAGAATTCCATAACTTAAACCTCAACCATAAGAGACTGGACAAAAGGGCAAACCAAGCCTATACCAAAAAGAATTTAAAAATAATAAAGACTAGAACAGGAAATAATATAAAATAGATTGGAAAAACAATAGAGAGGATCAATGAAGCCAAAAGTTCTTTCTTTTAAAAGACCAAAAAAAAAAAAAAAAGAAAGACAAACCCTTAGGTATACTGAACAAGAATAAAAGGAGACAGAAAACTTAAATTATTAAAAACAAGAATGAGGGGCACCTCATTCAGTTCACTAAGCATCTGCCTTTGGCTCAGGTCATGATCTCAGATCCTGGAATCGAGCCCAGGTCAGGCTCTCTGCTCATCAAGGAGCTTCTCCCTCTCCCTCGGCCCCTCCCCCCAGCTCGTGCTCACTCTCTCTCGTTCTCTATCTCAAATAAATAAGGAAAATCTTTTTAAAAAATAAAATATAAAAAAGAAAGAAAGAAGGCATATGACTACCAATCTGACAGAAATAAGTCAGATTATAATGCCAATACTAAACAACTATATACAAACAACAATATGAAATAAACAAAGTCCTCAAAAGATATAAACTACCAAAATTAAGAAAAGAAGAAATGGAAAATCTGAATAGACCTATAACAAATGAAGAGATTGAATTAGGAATTTTAAAACCTTCCTAAAAAAAAAAAAAAAAAAAAAAAAAAAAAAAGGAAGGTCAGATGGCTCCACTGGTGAATTCTAACAAATATTGGAAGAAGAGTAATGTGAATTCTTCACAAACTCTTCAAAAATATAAAATAGGATGGTACAATATTCACCTCATTCTATGAGAAAGTGTGAGTCTGATACCTAAACCAATGCTATCACAAGAAAATTACAGACTAATGTTCTTTTAGAAGAGAGACATAAAAATCCTGCACAAAATACTAGAAAATCAAAACCAGTAATATATAAAAAGATTATACACCATAACCAAGTGGGATTTATCCCAAAAATTCATAATTGGCTTAACATCTGAAAATCAATGTAACACAACATGTTAATAGAATAAAGGAAAAAATAAATGATAATCTCAATAGATACAGGAGAAGTTTTTGACAAAATCCAACACCTCTTCATGATAACAACACTCAACAAAATAGGGATACAAAGGAACGTCCACAACCTGCTAGAGACTGAACGGTACTCCACCCCAAAAGATAAATCCATGTTTTAATCCCTAGAACCTGTGAATGTTACCTTATTTGGAGAAAGTGTCTTTGTAAATGTAATTAAATTAAGGATCTTGAGATGAGATCATTCTGGATTATGCAGCTAACTTAAATCCAATGACAAGTGTCCTTATAAAAGACACACACACAAAAAAAGTGTATCAGGTAATAGAATTTGGAGGCAGACAACAGAACAATTCATCCACAACTCCAGGAATACTGATAGCCACCAAAAGCTGAAAAAGGAAAGGAAAGGAATTTCCCTAGGACCTCTGGAGGTGGCATGGCCCTGTTCACAATTTGATTTTAGACTTCTGGCCTCCAGATCTGTAAGAGAATACATTTCCATTGTTTTAAGCTACACAAGTGTGTGGTAACTTGCTACAGCAGCCATAGAAATCTAACATAGAAGACATCTATTAAAAAAAAAAAAAAGAGCATTTGACATGATACTTAATGGTGAAAGACTGTTTTCCCCCCAAGACCAGAAACAAGACATAGATGTCTGTTCTTGCCAATTCTATTTAACATTATACTACAGGTTACAGAAAGGGAAAGAAGCAAGGAAATGAAATAAAAGGCATTCAGGTTAGAAAGGAAGTAAAACTCTATTAAAAGAAGTAAAACTGTCACTATTTGCAGATGACATGATCTTGTATATAGAAATTTTAATGAATCTACAAAAAATTATTAGAAATAATAAATAAGTTTATTAGCAAGTCTGTAGGGTGAAAGAACAATACGCAAAAATCAGTTGAACTTCTATACCTACCAACTTCTATACCTACCAATGCAAAATCCTAATATAAAATCATTTAAAAATCAATTGACAATAGTATCAAAAAGAATAAAATATTTTGGAATAAATTTAGCAAAGCAAGTATAAAACTTATACTGTAAAAACTAAAAAAATATTAAGGAAAGAAATTAAAAATGGCCTAAATAAATGGAAGGATAGCCCATTTTCATGGATTAGAAAACAAAATGCTGTTAAAATGGCCATACTCTACAATTTGATCTATAAATTCAACTCATTCCCCATAAAAATCCCAGCTAGAGTTTTGTTTTGTTTTGTTTTGAAATTGATAAGCTGATCTTAAAATTCATGTGGATATTCAAGGGACCATAATAGCCAATTTAAAGAATTATAAATTCAAATAAAGGAAAGAATACTCTTTCCAACAAATGTTACTAGGACAAGTGGATAGCTACATGAAAAAAGAACAAAGAACTCCTCTCTCACAATATAGACAAAAATTAACTCATAATGGATAAAAGGCCTATGTTTAAGAGCTAAAAATATGAAACTCATAGAAGAAAATACAGAAGTAAATATTCCTGGCATTGGGTTAGGCAACAGATTCTTAGATATGACACCAAAAGCATAAGTGACAAAATATATAACAAATTGGATGTCATCAAAATTTTAAAATTTTGAGCTTCAAAGGACACTGTAAACTAAGTGAAAAATAACACACACAATGGGAGAAATACTTGCAACTCATATAATTGATAAAGGACTTACACCTAGAATATATAAAGACTCTTAAGTCAATAATAAACAGACAAAAATTAAATTAAATAATGGGCAAAGGATCCTAATAGACATTTCTCCAAGGGAGTTATATAAATGGCCAATAAGCACATGAAAAGATGATCAATATGAACAGCCATTATAACAATGCAAATCAAAACTATAATGAGATACCACTTCATACCCACTAGGGTAGCTGTAATCAAAATCTTTGACAATAAGAAGTGTTGGCAAGGATATGGAGAAATTAGAATCCTCATACACTGCTGGTGGGAATGTAAAATTGTGCACCCACTTTGGAAAACAGTCTGGCTATTCCACAAAAATTTAAATGTAGAGTAACCATAGAGCTGGCAAATCCACTCCTAGATATATACCTAAAAGCAATGAAAATAAACTTCTACACAAAAACATGTACGCAAATGTTCATAGAAGTATTATTAGCAATAGTTCAAAAGCAGAAACAACCCCAATTTCCATCAACTGACAAATGGATAAATAAAATGTGTATATCCATACAATGGAATATATTTTAACAAAAAAAAAGAAAGAAAGAAATTAAGTGCTGATACATACAATATGAAATCATGCTCTCACTTATGCTTAAAGAAGCCCATTATTTAAAAAAAAAAAAAAACATATTGTATCATCCATTTATAAGTCCAGAAGAAAAACCCATAGAGACAGAAAGTAGAATAGTGCTTACCTAGAGCTGTGCGTTTGAGAGGCAATGAGGAGTGACGACTAATAAGTATAGGGTTTCCTTCTGCAGGAATAAAATGGTTCTAAATTTGTGGTGATGATTGGACAACTCAGTGAATTACACTAAAAACTACTGAATAGTATACTTTAAATGGGTGGATTTATGGTATATGAATTCTATCTCAATAAGGCTGTAAAAGAAAGAATATTGGACTTTTGTAATAAACTACTATAGATGGCTTCATCTAAAAATTTGACTCCCATTCTCTCCTAAGCCCTTTTAGATTACAAAAGAAATCTATAGATTCAGAATTATACCACTGTTGTGCTTACTTCAGCAGCACACATACAAAATTATACCACTGTCAAATATAGAGGACTTTCAAGTTGAATGTTTTTAAACAAAATATAGCACATTTTCCTTTTAAAATCTAGTGGTCTATGATCTCTTTTTATAAAATAAACACTATCTAGTAAATAGTAAAGGAAATATATGGAACAAGGAAAAAATATTCAGTTACTAGAGAGAAATTTAAGTTGAAAATAGTTTTAATCTAATGATTAAAGAGATAGGATTTATCCAGGTATGCAAGGCTGATTAAACATTTGAAGGCCAAGGATGTAATCTATCACATCAGGAGGATAAAGAAGAATCATAAGATCATATCAACAGATACAGAATAACACTTGACAAAATTCAGCATCTATTCATGATAAAGACTCCTAGCAAACTAGGAATAGAGGGGAACTTTCTCAGCTTGATAAAGAAAATCTACCAAAAAAAAAAAAAATCAGACTTAACAATGAGAAACTAGATGTTTTCCTTCTAAGAAAAAGAACAACGCAAAAATTATTCTCTAACCACCCCTGTTCAACATTGTACTGGAAGTCCTAACCAATGCAATAAGATAAGAAAAGGAAATAAAAGATACACAAAATGGAAAGGAATAAATACAACTGTATTTGCTCACAACTGACATGAGTGTCTATGGAGAAAATCCCAAAGAATCAACCAGCAAATCCCTGGAACTAAGTGATTATAGCAAGGTTGAGGAATACAAGGTTAATAAACTAAAGTCAACTGCTTTCTTATATATGCAATGAACGATGCATACTTGAAATTAAATGAATAATGAATACTTGAAATTAAAGACATGCCATTTATATTAGCAGGAAAAAATAAAATAGGCATAAATCTAATAAAATATGTATAAGATCTATATAATAAAAATTCTAAAACTCCAGTGAAAGAAATTAAGGTTATCTTTTGATCCAGGTTTCTCACTGTCAGAAGTGATTTACAAATGTGGAAGAGAGGAAAGCTAGAATAAATCCTGTGATGTTGTACTGTGTCATTATGTAGTTTAGACAGACAGGGTTTAGGCAGACAGACAGACAGATATATAGATGTATACCTATTTCTATAAATAGATATAGATTATGTGTGTTTCCATGTTTCTGTCTCTATCTTCTGAGAGGATCTGTAAACACATCAAAAAAGCAATAAACAAACCCAGTGCCATAAACTTGGTTTTTAAATGCTATTCTCCACTAAAAGGAATGTGGGTTCCTTGAGGAAATTACTTATTCCAGCAGGGAAAGAACAAGATGTGAAAAGAATTTTTTTTGTATGTGTGCCAGAAAGTGGAGGAGTGCACAAAGACGATGAGGACACATCTAAGAACACAGTAGCCTGGCTGGAAGGAGAGCACAGTGGCCAAACATGACACACTCTGAGCAGCAAAATAAAGAAAAATCACAATTCATTATAAAACATTTAACAAAATAAAGAAAAATTCAGGGCAATTTAGAAGGAATAATAAAATTAGATATCACCATTCAGTAACCGTCATGGTAATAACTTTCTCACAAGAATGATAGTGGATGCTGAAAGTATTAGTAAAAGTTTAATAAGAAACAGAATACATAGTCTAAAAGTATTTTACATAGTCTAAAAGTATTTCTCCACAGGTGTTTATTAATTTAAAAAGGAAAAATTGTGTCTTTACAGTTGAGAAAACTGGAACCATTTTAACCACCACTTTAACCAATATATAAAAGTTAACCTCTACAGGAATGTTCATAGCAGCCTCAATCATGATATCCTAAAGTGAAAACAATCCAAATGTCTATCAACTAATGAGTGAATAAACAATATGTGGTATATTCATACAATGAAATATTATTCAGCTATAAAAAAGAATGAAGTATTAAAACATTACCACAGTGTGGATGAAGTCTAAAAATATTACACTAAGTGAAACAAACCAGACACAAATGGCCACATATTGTATATTCCCTTTATATACCAAAAAAAGGCAAATCTAAAGACAGAAAGTAGATTAGTGGTTTCCAGGAGATGGAGGAAGAGTGTTTAGGGGATATATGATTTCATTTGGGGTGATGGAAGTATTCTGGAATCATTAATGATGGTTGCAAAACATTATAAATATATTAAAAACCACTGAACTGTACACTTTAAAAATGGTTAAAATGGAGAATATTGTTATATGAGTTTTTTATGTCAATAAAAATTGTTTAAAAAAAATCGTAGAAGGAAACATTTTGGTATTTTACCAAAAATTTAAAAACTTGAATCTAATCATGAGGAAACATCCCAGATTGGGTACGTACATTCTTCAAAAGAAAGACGAAATTTTCCCAGATTAAAAAAGACTGAAAAGGCATGATCGCTAAATGCATGTATGATCTTAGATATAATCCTGGATCAGGAAAGGATACCCAAACCTGGCAAGGAAAAAAAAACCAAAACTTAAGTAGGATAGTATATAAAAAGGAAAAACCACAGGCAATTTCACATGTGAACATACATGCAAAATTTATTGAGAAATCTAATTCAGCAATAAAAAAAGTGTTATCTTTTTAATGAAAGATAATAGGACCACTGGGAAAGTTAAATAAAATCTACAGATTAGTAAATTCTATCAATGTAATTTCCTAAATCTGATACCTACACTGTGATTATGGGAGAGAATGTCCTTGCTTTTTAGTAAATACATATAAAAATATTTAGGTTTAAAGTGGCTTCATGTCAACAACTCACTCTTAGTTGAGAAAAAAATAATAAATGATAGATAATGGATGGTTAAGTACAGAGTTGCAGATAGTGCTTAAAAATAATTAAAAGGGAACATAACTACAAATGCTGCTGATATTGAAGATTCTAAGTGAACATAATAAACACCTCTATAACAATTTAACAGAAGATATTGATTTCTTGGCTAGATTCCTAAAAATAGATAATCTCATCAAAACTTACTCAAGAATGGATTATAGCATCTAAATAGGTTTATAACCATTACATATGTTGGATTTAGTATATAAATTCTACACATAAAGTTGTTTTCTAATGATTGACATGAAGGTTATCACCATAAAATATTCACGAAAAAATACTCCCAGTCTTAGACATACTGTTCTCAAGTATAAAAAGGAATAGTACCCAACCCATTTTATGAGCCCCACATAAACTTACCACCAAAGAGCTGGCAAGAATATGCAAGAAAACCACATGCAAATCTATTGATATCAGTGCAAAATTGTTTATCAAAATGTTAGCAAGCCAAAAAAGAAGTAATACGTATTAACTAAATTTGACTTAACCCAAATTAGGTTAATAACATAATTAAAATAATTACCCACAGTAAATTATTTAGTAAGAATATCAGATAATCATCCCTCCAAAATACCTTTGATAAAATCCATTCATTCATGATACAAACTCTTAGCAAACCAGGAAAAAAAGGCTCTTTCTTAACAACATCTACAAAGCCCACAGTGAACATCATTCTTACTGGAGAAATACCAAAAGAATTTTGTTAAAGCTCCGAACTAATAATGGGTGCCTGTTAACTTCTATTCAACATTGAACTGGAGGTTGTTGCTGATAAATGATAAGGTAAGAAAAATAAAAAGCTGTAAGACCCAGGAAAGAAGAAACAAAACTACCATTAAATGCATATAATCTGATCATCTATTAAAAAAACTGAAAAATATCTACACATAAGTTACTAAAATACAGCAAGTTGTTACATGTAAAAGTAACATAAAAAACTGCATCTCCACATATCAGCCCAAAAAGAAATAAAAAGATAATGTACTGGTTGAATAGCATCCCCCAAAACTCATGTCTACCTCAAACCTCAGAATGAGACGTTATTTGGAAATAGTCTTTGCAGATTTAATTAGCTAAGTAAAATCAGGTCTCACTAGATTAGAGTGGGCCCTAAGTCCAGCGATTGGTATCTTTTTAAGAAGGCCATGTGAAAACACATAAACACAGAAAGAAGGGATTGGGAAGACAAAGGCAGAGATTAGAGTGATGAATACAGTTACAACCAAAGAACACCCAGGATTGCCCAGAGTTATTAGATGCTGGAAAAGGTAAGAAAGCATTTTTCCCCAGAGCCTTTAGAGAAAGTATGGCCCAGCTGACACCTTAATTTCCATTCTGATGTCTAGCCTACAGAATTGTGAGAGGATAAATTCGTGGTAATTTGTTATCTCAGCCTTAGAAAACTAATAGAGATATCATTTAGAAAAGTATAAAAAATATCAAACACCTAGGAATAATTCTAACAAAAATGTAGTAGTATTACAGGCCATTAAAGGAATGGTCTGGGACAACTGGATATCCACATTAAAAAAAAAAAAAAAAGGATCCGTACCCAGTTGGATTAAAACTAAATGTGAGAGGCAAAACTATAAAATGATGGTAGTAAATACAGAAAATATTGAGGTAGGGAAGTATTATTTATGCAAAACACAAAATACAACCCATAAAAGAAAAGATTGATCATTTCTAAATTAAGAAGTTCCGTTCATTAAACAACATCATACTAAGAGCAGAATGAAAATCCACAATCTGGGAGAGAGCAGGTTTGCAAAGTATAAAACTAACAAAGGATGAATATCAAAGAGAAGGATATACAAAACAACCAATATGACAAAAGAAGAAGAGATATAGGGACAATAAACATGAAAAGATGTTCCACCTCATTAGTAATCAGGGAAATTCAAATAAAAACCAAATGGGGATGCCACTGCACACCCATCATATGAACAAAATTTATTTTAAAACTCAAACACCACATTTTGGAGAAATTACAGAGAACTGGAAACTCCCATTCATGACTGGTGAGAGTATAAATTAGTAAAATGATGTTGAAGTATAGTTGGATAAAATTGAGCATGACATTGCCTATGACCAAGCATTTATAACACTAAGGAAATAGCTTAGAGAAACCTGTATATGAAACAAGAGAAGACTAAATAAGAACATATATACTGTAATCGTTCATAATAGCAAAACTTGGTACATTCCGAATACCATCCACAGTAGAACAGAAAATATAAAAAGGATCTATTTTTACAGTCTCTCACACAAGACTACAACTTTGCCAGCAATTCTACCATACTTTCCTACTCTTCCTAAATGATCATTTCGTACTTCATTTTCTCTCTTCAAACCTCAAACCTCTAATAAATATCTCCAATTCTTTTTTTGAGTATAATTGACACAAAACATTACATTAGTTTCAGGTGTACAATACAGTGATTCAATAGCTCTACACCTTATGCTATGCTCACCACAAGTGTAGCTATCATTTGTCACTGAACAACACTGTTACAATACCATTGACTATATTCCCTATGCTGTACCTTTTATTCCCGTAGACTTATACACCCCATAACTGAACCTCCCACTGTATCTCCCACTTCCCCTCATTCATTTTGCCCATTCTTCCACCTTCCTAAATATCCCTCATTCTCTCCCAACTGATAACTTCACTTTCTATTTCATTAAGATTAAAAAAGAATCAAAATCGTCCCAAGTTCTCACCACCTCTAGCCATTTGCTTGCAACCAGACTTACATAACCTGCCTTTTCTCCTATTTCTATTAATAAAATGTCCATGCTCCTAAAAGTTATCCTCACTATTCACCAGATTCCACTGCTACTTTTTCTAAGTATATCCCCCTAGCAAATTCTTCCCTCTGGCATAATTGGGTTTTTTTTTTGGTGGTTTTTTTTTATATATCTTATTAATCTTTCCTGTAAGGCAAAAAATAATTATTTCTCCAAACTTAAAAAAAAAAAAAAAAAAAAAAAAAAAAAAAAAAACCTTTGTCCCCACCTCTTTACCCAAAATTTCTTTATCCTATTTCTCTCTTTCCCTTAAAACTAAACTCCTCAGAAAATTTACCAGTACTTTTCTCCAAATCCTCTTCCATCCTGACTAGAATCCACGCTGATCAGAATTTCATTGTATCACTCCACTGGAACTTATATCAAGGTCACCAAAAAACTCCAGTTTGCCAGATCCCATGAACATTTCCCAATTCTCATATTATTTCACCCATCTGCAGCTTCTGATGGGTGACAAACTTTCTCCCTCCTTTGAAACACACTCTTGGCTTCTAAAACGTACTTCCTTGGTTTTCTTGCTGACTCATTAACTGCTCATTCTCAGTCTCCTCTTCTGATTATTTACCCTTACTTAACCGACCAGAAAATTAGTGTACAGATGCCCAAACTCCAAAATCTAGCCACCTATTTAACATATCCACTAGGAAATGTAGTTTATATCCCAAATTAAATACATCTAACACTGAGCTTCTATTCTAATCTTCCTCTACACCAAACTTACTCTTACAAAATTCATCATCTCCATTAATGCCAACTCCATGCTTTCATGTCTTCAGGCCAAAAACCTAATTCCTCTTTCACTTATTCTCTCTTCCACTCTATTTCCAATCCCTTAGTCTATGCAATCTCTCTTGGCTCTACCTTGAAAATATATCAGAATCCAACCAATCCTCATCACCCGCACATTGCTTCCTTGGTCCCAGATGCTATCAACTGTTTCTTAGATTATTACAATAACCACCTAAATGGTGTTCTTGCTTCTGCTCTTGCATCATAATCACAACACAGCAACCAAAGTGATCCCATAAAAACCTAAGGCAGAACATTTCACATCTCTATTCAAAACCCTTCAATGGCTTCCCATATTGGTGTAAAAGTCAAAATCTTTACACTGAGCTCAATGACTCTCCATGACAGTGTTCCCAATTACCACTTTAAGGTCATTTTCTACCATTTCACCCAACCCACTCTAAGACCCTCTGCTCCAGCTATTCTGGCCACCATGCTATTCCAAATGATAAGCATATTCCCATTTCAAGGTTTTTGTACTACCTTTCCAATTGCCCCTCAGATTCTGGCATGGCTCCGTCTCTAATCTCTTTTGGGTCTTTCCTCACATATGGTCTTGGAGATGTCTTCTCTCATTACCCTATTTAAATGTAGCAACCTAAAACTCATCTCTTTCCATGCTTTCTGTTTCCTCCATAGCACTTATTATCATTTAAATACATTTTATTTATTTCCATTTTTATTATCTACCTCCCCCCAAAAATATCTCTCTAACGCATAAATTTGATTTTTAAAAAGATCTCTAAGGAAAGCATACAATGTTTAACAATAGATGCAAAATTCAAAAACAGACAAACTAAATGAGTAGTCTGCTTCCAAACACATATAAAAAATGGAAAGCAAGGAAATAATTAACACAATATTAAGAATAATGGTTATCTCTTTCAGGCATAATGAAAGGAATGCCATCATGGAGTCACACGTGATGGGGGTATTGTAATGTCCTCTTATGTAGCTCAGGCAGATAAGGTGTTTACTTCATTATTACTCTAAAACTATAAGTGTATGCTTTCAGATACCATATGCAATATTTCCCAGTTTATAAAAGAGTATTAGGAAAAAAGTACTACACATCTCATAATTACTTGAAAAGGTAGAGCTACAGAGATAAGTATTTCTTCAAATTATCAACATGTGGTTTTAACCACACTTTGCAAAATTCCAAATCCCATAACATATCATGATGTTTATAAAGACAATAATCTTTTTTGCCTATATATTTTGTTCATTTTAATATATCTGCTGTACTACTTCTTTATAAATATATGTGTGTATTTCTATTACTTCCCAAATATACATGAACCATAAAATTTTAAATTATCTGTCTTCCTTACTGAGGACATCTTAAAATTATTCCCAACACAGTACTTGATACAGAGTCAACAATTTTGTTGAAAAGATTTCCGACACTCATCATGAAGAGAAATAAGCAAGGATGAGCACCATGAATACCATGTTCATCAGTATTTACTAAAATGTAAGTTAACTAATAACATTTATAAAATTGTCCTGTATCACCTTCTAAAACCTGACAGCTAAAATTTTAGAGAAATCACAAAAACTCAATAATTTAATAAAATAGCTTTGGATCCTTCAATATAAAAATAATTCCCATTATATCATATTTAAGAATATAAAAGAACTAATTTTATGTAATCAGACATAGCATCATTATAAAAACACATTTTTGGTTAATGTAATTTCAAAGATTTTTTAAAATACAGAATTAATATAGTACCACAGAAGCATTATCATTAGACTTGTACTTAACTTTTTAATATTTCTAGAAGTATAGCTGAAATCTGTTCTCCTCCACTTGAAAAAGATGAAAAAAATTACTTAGTTGATCATTACAGCTGTAAGTTGTAAATGATAAGGTTTAATATGTTCCTTATGTATTAAAACTTATTGGGCTTTTTCACAGGTTAGAAGAACACAGCAATAGAGAAAAGGACCTCAATAAAAGGTGTAGAAAATCTGAGGTTTCCACTATCACAGAAAAAGCCTCCTACTGTAAGTTCTACAAACATGTATGTACAAAGAATGTTAAGAAATCAAGACCACAATGGCCCTGGTACCCACAATCATTACAGCAAAGTTTTAAATCTCTTAAATTATGATAACAATTAATAGTATGTTCTAATAATATAAAAGGAATCATTTTTGAGAAATGGGAATTCCTATAAATATAGGATATTTGTTCTCTTTTATTCTTTAAATGTCAAGAAACCAGACTCAACTAGTCCTGAAGCAGTGGGGTAGCAGCAATGGCTTTGGGTCAGAACTTTTATGTCT
The DNA here is from genome assembly GCF_024610735.1 of Ursus americanus. Classification (NCBI taxonomy): domain Eukaryota; kingdom Metazoa; phylum Chordata; class Mammalia; order Carnivora; family Ursidae; genus Ursus; species Ursus americanus. Next base: position 15,353,470 of record NC_142132.1, read on the forward strand.
CAATCCTTTTCTAACGATGGCAAAAAAATGAATTTTGTAACTATATATTAAAAATTGACCCTCTTGGGACACTTGGGTGGCTCAGTCGGTTGTTAAGTGTCTGCCTCTGACTCAGGTCATGATCCCAGGGTCCTGGGATCAAGTCCCACATCAGGCTCCTTGCTCAGCAGGGAGCCTGCTTCTCCCTCTGCCTGCCACTCCCCCTGCTTCTGCTCTCCTCCTCTCTCTGACAAATAAATAAATAAAATTTTTTTAAAAAATTAACCCTCTTTCATTATTCCAATTATTATAAACCATAAGCATATAATATTAAACCTACAAAGCCATATCAAATACAAACTTCTATTTTTAAATAAACTTTTATGACATGTAATATATATACCAAAAAGTATACGTATTTTAAGGGTATAGTTCAGTGAGTTATCACAAAGTGAACATAAAGTAACCACTCCAGAAGCTTCCCTGAGGTTCATCCCAATCACTACTCAATTCTGCCTAACCTAAAACAATCCCTGTTATAACTTCTAAAACCACAGATTAATTTTTCTTGGTGCTAAACCTCATTTAAGTGGAATTACATTCTTCTGTGTCTGACTTCTTTTGGTCAACATTATTTTGGTGTGATACAACTGCATGGATGCATACAGAGATGATGCTTTCATTTTCATTACTGCATAACATCCATTGTAAGAATATATAACTTATCCATTTGAACTGATGACACATATTTCACGTGTTTCTGATTATTGATTATTATAAATAAGCTGTCGTGAGTACTATTCTATATGACTACAGTGCACACATATGTGCATTTGTTGGATATATAACTAGAATAACTATTTCAGAGGATTCATACGTTATGAGTGCCAGTGTATTCATATTTAGCAGAAACTGTCAAAAGATTTTTTCAGAGTACTTCAAACCAGTTTATACACATTTGATATAAGCAGTCTGGTAAATTTAAATTTTAGCCATGTAAGTGGAAGTGTGATGGTATGTCAATGTTGTCTTAATTTAAATTGTCCTAGTGACTGATAAAGTTGAGCACCTTTTAATGTGTATTTTGGCCATCCAAATATCTATTTTTGTGAAGTACCTGTTCAAGACTCTTACACATTTTCTATTGAATTATCTGACATTTTCTTATTGATTTGTAGTGCTTCCCTATATTTTCAGGGAGAGTCCTTTGTTGGCTTCCTGCAACTTGCCTTTTCACCTTTTTTTTAGATTATTTTTAAACATATATAGTTCAGTTTATCACTTCTCATTTATTAATAGTATTTCAATAATAAGTATTTAAGGGGCGCCTGGGTGACTTAATTGGTTAAGTGTCTGCCTTTGGATCAGGTCATGATCCCAGGATCCTGGAATCGAGCCCCACTTCAGGCTCCTTGCTCAGCAGGGAGCCTGCTGCTCCCCTGCTTGTGCTCTCTCTGTCAAATAAATAAAATCTTAAAAAAAAAAAAAAAGGTAAGAAAGAAAGTATTTAAATCTACCTTAAAAGTCTTTCTTTACCAATAATATAAAGATATCTGCCTGTGTCATCTTATACAATACTCGTTATTTTACCTTCTATATTTGGATCCACAACTGATCTGAAACTGGTTTTTGTGTATGGTGTGAAGTAGGGCCCAATATTCATTTTTTGCAATTGTATATCTTATTGGTCCACAATAATTCATCATAAAAACAGCTCTATAGTTCAACTTTGTCATTAAATGTCCACAAATGCGTAGGTCTGCCTGTGGAACTTCTATTTGCTACATTGGTCTACTTCCCTATTTTTGCAACAACACTTAATTACTACAGCTTCAAATTCATGAAATCTAATAGAGAAGTCCTCTAGCTTTGTTCTTCTTTAACTTTGTTTCAGCTATGGTTGGTCATTTGCATTTTCATATCATTTTTAGAATATGCATGTCAACTTCTAAAAAAATACTTGCTATAATTTTGTTTGGGATTACATTAAATTTAAAGATCAATTTGAGCAAAACAGACATCTCTACAGGGGTGACTGGGTGGCTCGGGTGGTTAAGTGTCTGCCTTTGGCTCAGGTCATGATCTCGGAGTCCTGGGATCAAGCCCCTCATCCAGCTCCCCGCTCAGCAGAGAGTCTCCTTGTCTCTCTCCCTCTCCCTCTGCCCCTCTCCCCCACTCATTCACACACAGTCTTTCTCAAATAAATAAAATCTAAAAAAAAAAAAAAATAGACATCTCTACACTATTCAATTTTTCTGAAAATTATCATAATGTATCCTCCATTTATTTATATCTTATTTATTTCTCACTTAAATAAGGTTTTATAATTTTCTGTGTAAAGTTCCCTCATACATGTCACTGCATTCACTCCACAGGTGTTAATGTTTTTATGGTAACATAAATTGTATTGCTTTTAAGTTACCATTTTCCAAACAACCAGGTTTGTTGATTTTTGGTAACTATATGGGATCATCTTTGTCATATTTCTTTTCTATTTCGTTAATTTGTGTTATCTCATATTCTCTTCCTTTTTCCTATCTTTATTTATTCTTCTTTTGGAATCTGCCATCCTTTTTCTAATTTCTTGAGATTATGTTTATACCACTCATTATCAGGCTTTTAAAAAATCTTTTCTAATAAATGCACTTAAAGTTATAAATGTCCCTCTTGGTGGAATCATACACATTTTGATCTGTCATCATTCAGTACAAAATATTTTCTAATTTTTAGTATAATTTCTTTGACCAATTAGTTTTAAGAAATTTATTAATTCCAGACATCTTAGGGTTTTTCTAGTTACTTTTGTGTTCATTTTGTTGTGATCAATTACTTTGTATAATTTGAATCTTTTTAAATTTGTTGAGACTTGCATCAAAACATAGCATATGGTAAATTTTGGAAAATGTTCCATATATACTTGAAAACAGTGTATATTCTGCAGTCATAAGATAATATGCTCTCAAATACTGAAAATACAAAATTATTAGGCTGTTGAAATCATTCATATCTTCTGTTTTTTGTTTTTTGTCTCCTTATGCTGTCAGTTCCAAAACAATTGGATTAAAAACATCCCAATATAATTTGTCCCCTTTTATTCTGTCATTTTTTTTTTTGCTTTACTTAACACATATGATAAGGTACATATAAATTTGCTGTTATATCTTCCAAGTAGATGCCTGACTTAAATTCTTATCTGTCTGGTATTAATAAAGCTATACCAACTTTCCTTTGTTTAGCAATTGTATATTCTTTTTCCTTTCTTTTACTTTCAATTTTTCCAAATATTTTTAGTCTTTTGTATATTTTCTAAGCAGCATATGGTTAGGTTTTGCTTTATACCAAGTCCAAAAAATCCTTACCTTTTGATTGAAATATTCAGTCACTTACATTTCGTGTAATATGGTATATTTATTTCCTTACATTTAGTGTAATTATTAACATATTTGGAGTTAAATAAACTTCCTACTTCCTTTATATGTATCCCAACTAGACTTTGTCCTTTTCCATTCCTTTCTTGTCTTCTTCCAAATCCATTACGTAGTATTCTTACTTTCCCTTCTATTAGCTTATTAAATATGAAGTTCTACTTTTATTTTTGTTGCCTAATGATTATAATATAAATCCTTAGTTATTAATGTCTACTATAGTTTCTCTTATTAATTCCCACATGGAACAAAAACCTTAGTATTTTGAACATCATTTACCCTTCTTCCTGACCTATAAGCTGTTATTATCATGCATTCAAATTTTACATCCATGTAAGCCTCTATTACTTTTATAGTATAATATAATAAATAATTACTTCAATTTTCTCTTATGTTCTCTGTTCCTTCCATATCTGGGAACATTTTTCTTTTACTTCAATAGCATTTCCTTTATTTAGTATCTCCTTTATTGGAGGCCTGCTCTTGACAAATTCTTTTAATTCTTGTTTTTCTGAAAAATATCCTTTTTTTGCTTTCATTTTTTAAAGATATTTCACTGGGTGCAAAATTTTAGGTTGATGATTATTTCCTTTCAGCAATTTGAATAGTGTGTTTTCCAGATTTCATTTTTTCATTTAAAAAATCAGTTGCCAGTCTAGTGGCACCTAGGTGGCTCAGTTGGTTAAGCGTCTGCCTTTGGCTCAGGTCACGATCCCAGGGTCCTGGGATAGAGCCCCACATCAGGTTTTCTGCTCAGCAAGAGGAGCATGCTTCTCCCTCTCCCTTTGTCCCTTGCCCCGCTCATGCATGCTCTCTCTCTCTCCCAAATAAATAAATAAAATCAGAAAGAAAGAAAGAAAGAAAGAAAGAAAGAAAGAAAGAAAGAAAGAAAGAAAGAAAGAAAGAAATTGTCAGTCTTAATGTTGTTCCTTTAAAGAGAGTATGACTTTTTCCCCTTTGGCTACTTTTAAATTTTTCTCTTCATGTTTGGATTTTCATTAGTTTTACCACGATATATTTCTAAGTATAAGTTTCTTTTTAGTTATTACCCTTGGTGCTCATGGAAGTTCTCTAATTTGTAGCTTGATGATTTTTGTCATTTTTGAAAATTCTCGGTCATTAAGACTTTAAATAGTGCTCTACATTATTTTCTTACTTTTCTTCCTCTGGATTCCAATTACATGTATGTTAGACATACATGTAATTCTATAGGTCCCTTAAATTTCCTTCCCTATTTTATTTTTCATCCATCTTTTTCTTAATTTCAGTATGGGTATTTCATTCTGATCTATCTTCCATTTCATTAATTCCCTCCTCAGCTGTGTCTAACCTGTTGTAAAACCTATCTAAGAAATTCTTAATTCATGTAATGTAGTCTTCATTCTATAATTTCCATCTGATTCTTTAGTAAAAATTTCCACTTGTCTCCTAATATTTTCAACCTTTCATTTTAAAGTTTCTGTCTGAAAACACCATTATCCTATAGCTATGTTTCTAATGGCTATTTTTTCATACGTGTCTTTCTCTAAGACATACCACTGTTTTATTTTGTATCAAATATTGCATATGTTTTTTGAAGAAATAATTTGAGGCTCCGTGTGATAATATCTTCCTCAAGAGAGGATTTACTTTTGTTCAGCCAGCTATTTAGTCTATGGGCAGATCACCATAATCCAATGACTCGAAGTGGACTTATCCACACTAGTAGGCTTGGAAATTCAGGGAGTAAAACAAATCTTTAAGTATGTAGCAAAGTCCATCTTCCTTAGCACACTTCAAAATCATGTTTTGGTCCTCCATATTAATTGACAATAGCTCTGCTCAGTTTCTTAGACAGCTTTCAGGATTTATTATCATCTAAAGAAAATCATTTCACAAAAATGCCAATTTTACCTCCCTTGACATTTCACCTATCCTAGATCTTGACCCACAGATTCTCACTGCCTTGATAGTTCTCAGATGCCTAAAAAGATGTAATTCCTAATTTTTCTCAGTGGAAATAATATTTCAAAATAATACATTACACCAATGAAAAAGAATTCCTCCAAACACGCATTTACTAATACGTACAAAAAGTAGCCTATCTACTAAACTATATCTATTAAAAAATAAAACCAGTTCTGAGGTGGTAAAAACTTAAAATCAATCTGTACAATGGATATATATTAGTGACATTTTAAAATTACATCACATTTGACAAATAAACCTGATACATACTTTAATCAATATCTGATAGCAAGCTTTGAAATTAAGCTAATAAGAAATATCAAAACTTTAAGAATAGAAAAATATTTTAGTACTCACTAATAAGTTTACTGATATTTTTTAAAAACACAGATACCAGTAAAACATTAAAGTATCATATGCATCTATAATGTATTTCTAATAAGGTACTAAAAATAATTTACAAATTATTTTAATAAATTCTCCCAAGGGATAAGTATCCAATGTTATTTGTACATATACTAAAATTGCCAAGATTGATAATTACTTCCTTCTATGCAAATGTTCACTGTGGGAAATTTTCAAAAACGAAAACTTGTTAAAATCTAAGCAAATCCCATTCAAGTGGTTTGCAACAAGTAACTCTCATTTTTACTTCATTCAAATAATACCCATAGATCTCTTATCCTTTCACATCAAAAAATATGTTAAGCAGATCGATAGTGCCTTAATCACTAAATCACAATTCCTCTTGCTATCAGAACAAAAAGTTAAAGAGGAAAAGTTAGAAATGTTAAAATAGAAAATAAAATGCAATGCATAAATTATATAAAAGAAAAAAGTGATTTATTGGTCTTAATATATATAAAAATATAAATAATAATGTATTGATAGACAAAAAAATAATAAAAATTACCAAATTATCCAAAGGAAAAGTCTTATCTTTTTTTTAACTCCATCCTTCTTTTTCAAATAAAATAAAAGTTAGAATGTATGTTTGAAAGTGAAGGGGGTAGAACAAACCAAAATTTGGTTAAAAACTGTATTTCATTCAAATGCATAAAGTAATTTCATGATAAGAGTTTAAAAGAATGTGTAATGTCTTAAAACAACAACAGAATCATTCCCCAGGTTTTACAAAGGTAAATATTTGACTACAACAAAAATTCTATTTTAAAACTCATATATATAGAAAAAATAAGTGAAAAATTAATATTTCAAACATAAAGAGAACATATGGTTATAAATAGGCAATTCACTAAATAGGAAACACAAGTGGCAAATGAACACATAAAAAGATGCTAGTCACAATAGTAACCTGGGTAAGCACAATAAATATCATTAAGATACCACGCAAATCAATTGCAAGTGCAGAAGGAAAATAGCCTCACAATTACCAAATGTTGGTAGTAATATGAAGAAACAAGGACATTCACACCTAGCTGGTGGGACTATACATTACCACAGTGACTTGGAGTGCAATTGGGCAACATGTAGTAAAGCTGAGGATGTAAATAGCCTCAGACACAACAATTTCACTTTTGAGTATATGCCCTACAAAAACTCTTGCATATCTACATAAGAAAACCAGTACAAGATGCATAATGTAACACTGTTTATAACAACAAAAATCCACCTAAATGCACAAGTTTTGCATTTCACAGGAAATTAGATGATGAAACTGAAGAAATGTTTTTAAAATTTAAAATGACATTAAAATATGAATGCAAAGGAAAATCACAGAGTAGAAAATATCAAAGCTCAAAGTTTCACTGGTAAGCAAAATTGCTCATCTGAATTGAACATGAGATCAGCACTTAAAAGTAATGCATGGAAAATAAGTATATCCATGTAATCAGAAAACATTTTAAAGTCAATCACTTAAAGTGATAATGAATACATAGAAAATGTGTTATTTTGTGCCTTTGCTGTACAAGAGAATTTCATTAGTTGAAATAAATAGGGAAAAAGGACAAGAATGTTTCCCTGAAGATATTTAATAAGCACCACTATTATAGGAATATAAAATACAACAGTGACAAAGTTTCTCATCATACCTTTACCCAATTTACTCACCAAGTCTTAGTGTTAACTTCATACTTATAAAGATCATCTACCAATCCATATTTATTGCCTGGTAATGCTTTATAGCCTCCATGAACATAAATGGACTTTGTTATTTCATCATATACACTGGTATGGCCATATCCACCTTGAACAATAGCTCCTTTAGTTTCTGGAACAAGCCAAGTGTTTGATGCTGTAAGAGAAAGAAGATAAATCATGAACTTCAAGGAGTATTTAAAAATATAACTAATATATCACCAAACCACCAATAAGTAAATTCTAATAGCACATTTTATGAGTAAATTAAGTAAAATTAATATTCATTTAATCAAAAAACAATTATTAAATATATGCTAGTTACTATGTTAGATGTTAGAGACTGAAGTTGAGTAAGACTTTCTGTAGATTAAACTCCGAAATAATGAAAATGTCAAATTTTGGGATGTGCAACAGAAAAAGGAAAACTTTATTCTCAACACATTTCTTTATTTGTAAATAACCCTGAAAAAAAGACTAACAAATAGTTTATGAAAGCCTACTACGTGACAAGCTCTGAATTAGTCACTGATATAGCAAAGATTAAAAAAGATATGATCCCCACCCTTAGCAATTTTTAGCCCTGTGCTGGTCCTTCATCTCTTGGTTTTGAGCCCCACTTTCCCTCCTACAGGGTAGAATGAAAGCTTAAACACTAAATGTTGATGAAAACCTAAACACTAAATTTTCAACACTCCCTTGACAACTGTATTAACTAACAGATTCCACCAAGGGGAGTCCTGGTGAGAGATTAGAAGGTGAAAGTAACAAAGACATTCTACCTTCATCTCTAGCAGCAGGAATAGGCAGGGGACTACAGTGGATAGGAACAGTGATGACTTTATAGCAACAGCAGCAGGGGTAGTGCCTGCTCAGTGGCAGCAGTGGCATCTAGAGTAGCTCATGACAAATGTGGTCATAGGCTTCAGCCTGGGTGTGTAGCAGCTTCCAGATTTCTGGGTGATCCCCTCATTTTGTTGTCTCTAATACTTTTGTAATTAACTCCCTATATTAAATCCCATTCTGCTTGGTATATCTAAAAGGGGCTCTTATTTCTCACTGCAAATCAATCAAGCATCAATTATATGCAAGATATGCTTTTAAGAATATGCAGATGAACAAAACACAGATCCTTGCCTTAAAAATTTTAGATTACAAAAAGCAACTATATATAGAAATCTGTCATTGGTCTTTATGTATCCACCCAAACCACACCTCCATCTTCCCTCTAACTAGTCATCTAAACTTTAGCATAGTAGGCAGCTCAACTGAAAATACTCAACTCAAGGAATAGAAAATAAAAGTGATCTTAAAAATCGTTCACTTTTACATAATTCTAAGATAGTGAAGAAAGTGATACTTCAATGGTCATAAAATACAGAAGTATCAAAAAGGAGTCACTAAGCCAATTTTATTTTCATAAAACTAACATATGTGAAGAAATTTCAGAGCACACTTGTAACTAATGAGTATTACATTTTGGAGGTAATTTCTAAAAAATGACATTAATAATGACTTCTTAGGAATAATTTGAATAATACTCTTTAACCTCTTATTAAAGCTCTACTCATATAGCCCAGCTGAAGGTTATCATATTTTTATTCATTCTCTTTTTAATAAAGATGAACATGCTTCTTACCAAATAATAATAATAATAATAATAATGTAAAAATAGAGGTATTTTAATGTAAAAGTGAATATTGCCTTCTCTCCCAGCCCACTATCTAGAGGCATTTTTCACAATTTGTTATTTTCAGAATATTGTTCTAAATATTTTATTACACATATACAAAATACATTTAAATTACAAACATGTGTATCTATACCTATAAATACCTGTACCAAAAATCATGCTATTGTACAACTATTTTTTCACTTAAAACAACTGGGCCATTCTTCCACGACCCATTTATTATTTTTCAACACCTAAGTTCCATTCTATTAATGATACATAACTTATTTAAATAACTCTACACTGTGACTCATTTGGGTTTCAATTTGTTCCTAAAAACAATAATGCAATAAACAACTCTGCAATAAGCTGTAGCATCATTATCTAATAGAACATATACTATGTCTCAAGAAGTACTTCATTATTTCATTTAATAATAACCCTTTGACAGGTTTACTATTGCATACTCTTCTTTACAGCTGAGGAAATTTACAGTTAGAAAAACTAAGTACCACACCAAAAGTTTAGAAGTTGATAAGTGGAAAAAAAAATGGTATAGACTCATTTCTTCCTCTCTTCCCCACTAAGAACAACAACAGACTCTGGAAATAGTGCAAGAGACAAATCTGAAAAGTGGAAAGGCAGACTGGTTACAGACTCCAAGACTAGAGAACGGGTGTCTCCTTACCCTCCAACAGAAGAAGGCTATGAAAACCCAACATTTCTCAACTCCCCAACCAAGCAATAAAAAGACAACTCAAGTAGCCCTATTCCTCCTCAAAACTGAACAGGAGGAGTCCTGTGGACAACCCAGGTGATCCTAGCAACACCAGCAAGAGGGACCCAGCAAACACTGTTTAAAATAAGCAGACAGGGAAAGAGTTCCTCTTCCTCACCAGATCGAGACTGGGAAGAGAGATCCCACAAGATCTGAAGGATAAACCTAAACAGGGACTGCCTGCTAAAACAGATTTAAATGGGACCCAAAGACTCCCAATACAATAGTCAAATGTCCAGGTTACAATTAAAAACAAAAAAATCACTTGTCATACTAAGAACTAGTAAAATCACAACTTTAATGAAAAAAGACAATCAAGTGATAGTAACACTGAGATGTTGAAATTACCTGACAAGTATTTTTAAGTAGCCATGAGAAAAACATTTCAACAAGCAATTACAAGTTCTTTTGGAATAACAAATCTCAGCAAAAAAAAGAAAGAAACAAAGAAATTTAGGGGGGAATGCAATAACAAGCAAAAATTATATATACAGACATACCAACTCAATAGTAAAGTGGAGCTGACAGAAGACAGAATCATTAAATTTGAGGACAGGTCAATAAAATTCACCCAATGTGAATAATAGAGAAAACAGGCTGAAAAAAAAGAAGTCAACAGAATCTCAGAAAGCTTTGAGGCAATAACAGTTGAAAGAGTATTTGAAGAAACAATGACTAAAACATCTAAATTTTGTACAAGATATGAACCTACAGATTCATGAACCTTAGAGAAGTTCAAATAAGATAAATTCAAAGAAATCCACACCATGATACATCATAAGAAAACATAAAAACTAAAGACAAAGGAAAAAAGATCTTGAAAGCAGTCAGAGAGAAATGACACATTACTTACAGGGCAACATCAATTTGAATAACTGTGGTCTCATCTGAAACTATAAAGGCCTGAAGGAAGTAGCACATTTTTCAAGTGCTGAAAAACAAGAATTGCCAGGCATGAATTCTATTCTAGCAAAACTATCCTTCAGGAATTAAATGGAAAAAAAGACTCTTAGATGAAAAGAAAGAAAACTAAAAAATTTTGAAATGTGGCCCTCTCCTTAAAGAATGGTTAAAGGAAAATTTTTAAACAGAAATGAAATAATAAAAGAAGGAATATCAGGGGCCACCTGAGTGGCTCAGTTGGTTAACTCTTGATCTCAGCTCAGGTCATGATTTCAGGGTTTTAAGACTGAGCCCCATGCTTGGGATTCTCTCTCTCCCTCTCCCTCAGCCCCTCCCCTCCCCCTACTCATGCAGCTCTCAGAAAAAAAAAAGATGGAGGAGGAGGAGGGGAGGACGAAGGGGAGAAGAAGAAGGAATCTCGGAGCATCAGGAAAGAACAACATAGCAGAAATATGATTACCTACAATTGACCATCCTTCTCCTCCATGAGGTTTACAAATCATGTTTGATGAAGGAAAAAATTATAACATCATCTAATACTGAAGACAATGATATTCAAAAGTGTACAAGGTAAGGGTCTGTGAATGAAAGCAAGATTGCCAAATTCACTTGAAGTGGTAAAATGTTGATACTAGTAGACTGTGATAAGTCACACACACACACACACACACACACACACACACATAAATATATATATTTATATTTTCTTTTTTTTTTTTTTTAAGTAGACTCCATCCCCACTATGGAGCCCAATGTGGGGCCTGAACTCATGACCCTGAGATTAAGCTCTGAGCTGAGATCAAGAGTTGGATGCTAGAGGTGCCTGGGTGGCTCAGTCGTTAAGCATCTGCCTTCGGCTCAGGGCGTGATCCCAGAGTCCTGGGATCGAGCCCCACATCAGGCTCCTCCACTGGGAGCCTGCTTCTTCCTCTCCCACTCCCCCTGCCTGTGTTCCCTCTCTCTCTGGCTCTCTCTCTCTCTGTCAAATAAATAAATAAAATCTTTATAAAAAAGAAAAATGTTGGATGCCTAACCAACTGATCCATCTAGGCACCCCAGTCAATATGTAGAGCAACCTCTAAGCAAACTACACAAAGAGATACATTCAAGAATACTATAAGTAAATCAAGATGGAATTCTAAAAATTGTTAAAGTAGCCCACTAGGACAGGTAAAGAGAGAAAAGAAACAAGAGAGAAAAAGGTACAACACACAGGAAACAGAGAGGAAGTAAACAATAAAATAACAAACCAAGGCACTAATATATCAAAATTTCCTTAAATGTAAATCGTTCATTTATGTAACATTCTTGAAATAACAGATTCTAGAAATGGAGGACAGATCAATTATTATGAAGGGTTAGAAATGGGAGGGGAGTGAGGTTGGAAGGGTGGTAGATGTGGTTTAAATGGGCAATATTAAGGAGTCTTGTGGTGATATAACTATTCTATATCCTGACTGTGGTGGTGGATACATGAAACAATATGCAATAAAATTGTACAAAACTAAATACATACACATGTGCACAATACACACACATGCACACACACAAAAAAAATACAAATGAAATTGAGGAAATATGAATAAGATCATTGAATTGCACCAGTGTCAACATCCAGGTTGTAATACTGTAATATATTTTTGCAAGAATACAATTTGGGAGAACTTCATAAAGTGTACACAGGATCACTCTGTTATTTCTTACAAGTGTATGTGAATCTACAATTAGCTCAAAATAAAAAGTTCAATTAAAAATATATATATATATTCACCTTACAAGTAATGGGCAGTTCATCATGAAATACAATATTTCACACAACTACTTGTCAAACATTAAAAAAAATTAAAAGTATAAGACCTACATTACAGGTCTAACACCAAAAGCTATAGTCTTAAATACGACAGCAGTATTTTTCAAGGGTTAGTCACTAGCAGTTCAATAAAAGAACCTACAGGTGGTATAGTAGTTTCAGATGAAAATTAAGGAAATAATCTTGTTCAGATATAGGTAATAAACTCAAAATGTAAAGTTAATTATGATTCACATTCTCGTATTTTTATTATTTTTGTATTTGGAAATGTGTACCTACTACTACAAGAAACCAATTTTTCTCAGTAAACATTCAAAGTTAAAATATTGGTCATCTCAGAAAAAACATTTTCTTATCATTTGTATGTTATTATTTGTATATGCATGAATTTTGCTTTTAACTTAGTAATGTGCTCTAACTTATTCCCAATTTACAACAAATGTATCACTGATTCAAAAGTAGTTCCTTAAAAAGAAAAGAAAGTGATGAAAATAGATACAAGAATACATGAAATAATTCATAATTATACTATAAAAGTCAGAAGCAAAAATGACTCAAGTATACCAAGAGTTCTTTATTAGGCCTTGATGGAGTAATCTAGAGAGCACTGAATTACCTGCCATAAACAACTTAAACAAGAAGAGGAACTGCAAGCAGATTCTGGTGATCTTACTGGGTTGAGAAAACAAAGATCAGAGTTTGAAAAAAATCAAACCAGCTAGAACTTGTAGATGAGTTGGCTGCACACACAGAAAGCTCAAAAGATCTGCAGAAAGATTCCCTCAAGCCCTAAGTTGAGTACTGACCTGCATATGCATAAGAGAAAACTATTTGAGGCCATGTAAAGAACCAAAAAAATAGGCTGAACACCTCTCATATCTCACACAAGGCTGGGAATAGCTGTGCTCTTAGCAGACACAGAAGAAAAGCTCATAACATGGGAGGCATTAGGTAGAGTCCTGAAAAGGGCTGTAATACTGGAATAAATTAGCCATAAACTCAAAGTTGCTCTGGACCCCCTCTAACAAACCTCAGAAACAATCCCCCAAAATCCTTAAACTGTGCTAGGTAACCTAACTACATGTCAATACAAAGTCCAACATTTTAAAGGGACACAACAAAATCCAGCAGCCAACATGATAAAAATATACAGTATTCAGAATACATTTAAAAATTAACAAACATAGGACGCATGGGTGGCTTAGTCAGTTAAGCATCTGCCTTCAGCTCAGGTTATGATCCCACTGTCCTGGGACTGAGTCCCACATTGGGCTCCCTGTTTCACAAGGAGCCTGCTTCTCCCTCTGCCTCTGCCTCTCTCTCTCTGTCTCTCGTGAATAAATAAATAAAATCTTTTTTAAAAAATTAACAAACATAGGGGCGCCTGGGTGGCGCAGTCGTTAAGCGTCTGCCTTTGGCTCAGGGCGTGATCCCAGCGTTCTGAGATCGAGTCCCACATCAGGCTCCTCTGCTGTGAGCCTGCTTCTTCCTCTCCCACTCCCCCTGCCTGTGTTCCCTCTCTCACTGGCTGTCTCTCTCTGTCAAATAAATAAATAAAATCTTTAAAAAAAAATTAACAAACATAGAGGGCAAAGGAAATATAATCCTCAACAAGAAGAAAAATCAGTCAATAGAAAGTGGCCCAGAAATAGCGCAGAAGATAAAATTAGTTGAAAAGAATGTTTTAAAAGCTATCGCAAATACGTTCAAATATGTTCAATAATGTTGAAGAAAACATGAACATGGTAGGAGAGAAACAGAAGATGAAAAAGACACAAACAGAGCTCCTGGAAATGCAAACTATAATATCTGAATACAAAATACACTGAGTAGAATTAACACAATTTAGACACTTTAGGAGAAAAGAACAGTGAACTTTAGATATGTAAATTAAAAGCTATCCAAAATGAAGCAACACAAACAAAAAATCCTGAAAAACAACAAACTTGGGACCTGTAGAAAAATATTAAAGCAGCGTAATCTAGTGTGATAAGAGTTCCAGAAATGATGTAGTGGTGGGTGGACAGAAATAATGTTTGAAGAAACAATTCTCAAATTCACAGAAATCTATAAATCCACAAAAACAAGATCAATGAAATACAAGCAGGAAAAAAGAAAGAAATAAAGAAACCCACACCAAGGAATAGCATGAAGCAATAAAGATGTACAAGCTGAAGAACAAAAATAAGAATTATAACTAACTTCTTCTCAGAAAGAATAGAAGTCGGAAGACAATAAGGTCTCATATTTAAACTACTCCAAAGAGGGGAAAAACCCATCAACCTAGAATTCTCTACCAAAAAAAAAGTAATTATCAAGGTAGAATTCTATACCCAACAAAGTATATGAAACAAAACTTCTTCAGACAAAAAAAAAACACACAAAAAAAAAAACAAAACAGAGACAATGTACTACTCCAGACTTGCCCTACAGGAGATGACAAAAGAATTCCTTCAAGCTGAAAGAAAATAACAGTTGATACCAGATAGGACTTGGATTTATATAGATGAATGAAGAGTGCAGGAAAGGTCAATGTGTAGGTAAATATAAAAGACAAAATTTCTCCCTTTTTTGTCTCCCTAGAACAAAAAGCATAACAATTTATGATGGTGTTCATAACATATAAGACATAATATTAGCACAAAGGAAAAGAGGAGAAACATAGGAAATTCAGAGAGTCTAACACTATATGTGAAGTGGTAGAACTTTATTTAAAAGTAGAATCTGGTAAATTGAAAATGTATATTGTAACCCCTCAAGCAACCTCGACAAAAATAAAACAAAATGGTATAGTTAATAAATTAATGGTCCTACAGATTCAAGAAGCTGAGCAAATCGCAAACAGGATAAACTGAAAGAAATCTACACCTAAACACATCATAGTCAAGCTGCTGAAAACTAAAGATGAACAAAACATCTCAGAAGCAGTTAGAGAAAAAACAACAAATTACAAGTTCGAATGTCTGTGATTTTCGTTCTAAGAAACCACGGAGACAAGAAGAAGGGCCCAACACATTTCAAAGTGCCAAGAAATAACTGTAACTCAGAACTCCATGACAAGCAAAACCATCCTTCAGGGATGATTGTGAAATAAAAAGATTCACGGATATAGAAAAACCAGTGTAATCCATATCCAGCAGACCTACTTTAAAAGATATGCTAAAGAAGCCCTTCAAACAGATGATAACAGAAATGGTAACACAGAAGATAACTTGGAATGAAGGCAGACAATTTATTTCAGAGACCCAAAAATTCTAATTGTATAAATACCTAATAACAAAACATCTAAATGTATAAGCAAAAACTGATAGAACCAAAAAATTAAATACTTAAATCCACAACCATAAACGGAGGTTTCTACATTAGTCCTTCAGTAACTAAGGAAAACACTAAACAAAATACCAGTAAGGATATGTAAGACTTGAACAACTCCATTCATCATCATGCATTTGGCATTCACAGAATGCCCCAACCCACTGCAGCAGAAGACACATCCTTTTTCAATGACACTTAACATTCACCAAGGTAGACCATATTCTCAGTCAGAAGACTCACAAAAATTTTAATAGCCAAATATAGTCTGTGACAATAACTAAATGAAACAAGAAATAATGACAAGAAAGATATCTGAAAAATCCTCATCTATTTCGATTAAACTCAATACTACTAAACAACCTAGGAGCCAGTGGAAAAAATCACAAAGAAAATTAGAAAATATTTTGAATTAAATGGAAGCAAAAATACATTTCAAAATATGCAGGAGACAGCTTAAGCAGTGCTTAAGCAATCATTCTCAAGGATGGTTCCTTGACAGCAGCAAATGGCATCACCTAGAAACTTTTCAAAAAAATGGAAGTTTCCTGGCACCAATACTCACATCATGAATAAGAAAATCAGGGGTGAGGACACAGCTATCTATTTTAACAACTATCCAAGTGATTCTTATGTATATTAAAATTTGAGAACTATTGGCTTAAAAAGAAAATTTATAGTAATAAACACTTATATTTTTAAAAAGAGGGGAAAGGTCTCAACCAATTCAACGATCAATTCTTCCACCTTAAGAAATTAGTTAAACAGCAAATAAAACCCAAATAAGGAAAGAAATATGACAAACAGAGCATTAATCAATAAAAATAGAAAACAGGAAACAAAATCTAGTTATTTGAAAAGATCAATAAATTTGTTTAACCTATTAATCTCTAATCAAACCGACAAGACAGGACACAAATAATTCATATCAGATATAAGAGAGATATCACTACTCATTTTACAGACACTGAAAAGAATAATAAGAGAATATAATTAATGACTTCATGACAATAAATTTAACACCTTTATCTGATATGGGCAAACTTCAGACACAAACTATCAAAGCTCATTCACAAAGAAATGGGTAATTTGAATATCTCTAACATTTATTAAAGAAAATAAATGCAATAGTCAAAATCTTTCTGACAAAGAAACCTCATGAAACAGACAGCTTCACTGGTAAGCTCCATCAAAAATTTAAGAAAGAAAGAATACCAATTCTACACACACAGAAAATAGCACACAGTAAAACACTCCCCAAATCACTTTATCATTATTACTCTGATTGCAAAACCAAAGATTACAAAAACAGAAAACTATAGTCCAGTATCTCTTATGAACAAAACATAAAAATCCTTAATATGTTAGCAAATTAATTCTAGCAATATATTAAAAAGACAATACACTATGACCAACAGAATTTACCCAAGAATGCAAAAGTTACTTAACATCTGAAAATCAATGTCGTTCACCATATTAAGAAACAAAAAAATAAAGAACAAATGATCTTCTCAATAAATGCATAAAAATTATTTGGCAAAATTTAACATCATCGATGAAAAAGACTCTTGGCAAACTAGGAATAAAAGTGATTTCCTTGGGGCGCCTGGGTGGCACAGCGGTTAAGCGTCTGCCTTCAGCTCAGGGCGTGATCCCGGCATTATGGGATCGAGCCCCACATCAGGCTCCTCCGCTAGGAGCCTGCTTCTTCCTCTCCCACTCCCCCTGCTTGTGTTCCCTCTCTCGCTGGCTGTCTCTATCTCTGTCAAATAAATAAATAAAATCTTTAAAAAAAAAAAAAAGGTGATTTCCTTGACCACAAAAAAAGCATCTAGAAAACGTACCACTAACATAATAATTAAAAGACTGGAACTTCCCCTCCTAAAACAAGGAAAAAAGGCAGAAATAGCTACTTTCACTACTTCTACTCAGTATTGTACCAGAGATACTGGCACTGCAATAATATAAAGAAAATAAGTTAAAGGTATGAAGATTGAAAAGGAAAAAGTAAACAACATTTATTAGCATGTTTTAACAGTTACATGATCATCTATGTAGAAAATAAGGACCCTACCAAAAAGCTGTGAGAATTAGTAAGTGTGCTTATTTGCAAAGTTGCTGGATACCAGTTCAATAAGAAAAATCAAGTGCTTTCCTATATACTAGCAATCAACAGTTGTAAATTGAAATTTTAAGTGTCATTTACAGGCAAACACGACAACCATTACACTACACAAATACCTACAAAACGCCATTTAAAATAACATGAAAATTTTAATATTTAGGTATAAATTGAGCAAACTATGTGCAATTACCAATACACTAAAAACTATAATACATTGTTGAAAATTTTAAAGAAGACTTTAAAGAAGAATAAATGCTGAAATACACCACGTCCATGAGTTAGGAGAATCAATATTATTAAAGACTTGATTTTCCCCTCTGTATACATAATTTTACCTCAATTAAAATTCCTACAAGCTTTTTTTTTTAAGAAATCAATAAGCTGATTCTAAATTTGATATGGTAACATGAAGTACACAGAACAGTCCAAAATTTTTTGAAAATAGAAAAAATAACATAGGACTTACACTGCCTCAATTATAAAGCTACAGTAATCAATGACGTGTGGTTGTAAACATAATATACATCAAGGGATCAAAATAGAGTCCAAACATTAACTCATATGATCAACTGAGTAGTTCAATGGGGTAGTTCAATGGGGAAAGGAAAATCTTTTCAGCAAATGTTACTGGAAAATTTGGGTATTTATTAAACAAACAAAAAACAAAACCTCAGCCCTTATTTCATACCATATATGAAAATTAACTCAAATAGATGAGAGGTCTGAGGATAAGAGGCAAAACTATGAAACAGCTAGTAGAAAATGTAAGAGAAAAACCTTTGTGACCTTGAAAAGATCTCTCAGAACACAAACCCACACACCATAAAAATTAATAAATTATATAGCTTATCCAAATTTAAAATACTGCTTTTTAAGACACTGTAAAGAAGAAATGCATATATTTTTTAGAAAACATTTTTTAAAAATCTGAAAGACAATGAATATCAATATAAAGAAAGGGAAGAAGCTTAACAAATCAAAATATATTAAAAGGAGGGAATAATAAAAATAAGAATTAAATAAATAGACAAATGAATATATAAAAAAAAATCAGTAACTCCCAAAGTCGGTACTTTGAAAAGTATTAATACTTAAAATCTTCTGGAGAATCTGCTCAAGACAATAAGGTCCAAATAAGCCAATATTAGGAACCTAAAGGGAGCATAGCTATAAAATATTCTAAACCTCACTAATAGCATATTATGAAGAACTTTAGGTCAATACACTTGAAAATTTAAATAAAATGGACAAATTCTGAAAAAATGATCACATGCCAACTCTGACAGGGAGAAAAAACTTGAGTAGCTGTATAACAATTAGATTAATTGAATCCGTAATTTCAAAACTTTGCCACAAAGAAAACTCCAAACCTAGATGGCTTAGCCAATTTCTACCAAACATTTTTGGGAAAAGTATTAACAACCAAAAGTCTTCCAGACAACAGAAAAAAGAATTCTACTCATATAATAAGCAGCAAGTCTAGCAAAACAGAAACTGTTTCTCAAAAAGTTATCTGTAGAAGAGATTACAGCTTTGTTCCAAAACCCTAGAGGTCTGGGGCGCCTGGGTGGCACAGCGGTTAAGCGTCTGCCTTCGGCTCAGGGCGTGATCCCAGCATTCTGGGTTCGAGCCCCACATCAGGCTCCTCTGCTATGAGCCTGCTTCTTCCTCTCCCACTCCCCTGCTTGTGTTCCCTCTCTCACTGGCTGTCTCTGTCTCTGTTAAATAAATAAATAAAATCTTTATAAAAAAAACAAAAACAAAAACAAAACCCTAGAGGTCTGCACAAACATTCTCAAAAAATAAATACATACATACATACATACCAGACAATTAGTAATAATCTAATATCATGAAGTTTCCAGTCAGTGTTCAAATTTCTAATTATTTTTTTTTATTAAAGATTTTATTTATTTATTTGACATAGAAAGAGACAGCCAGCGAGAGAGGGAACACAAGCAGGGGGAGTGGGAGAGGAAGAACAGGCTCCCCGTGGAGGAGCCCGAAGTGGGGCTGGATCCCAGAACGCCAGGATCACGCCCTGAGCCGAAGGCAGACGCTTAACGACTGAGCCACCCAGGCGCCCTCAAAGTTCTAATTATTTTATAAGCTTTTTTTTAAGTTGTTGGAATCAGGATCTAAATGAGATCCATACATTACAGTTGTCTGATATTCTGACATGTCTATTAAATCTCTTTTAATCTATAGATTTTCCATTTTTTTTATTGTCAATAGTTCATTCTTGAACATTTTTCGTCAATTCCTAGGATGAAGGCAAAGTTGTATTAAATGACCATTGATCCAATAAAAGGACGAGGTAACTAAGTCTTTAGATACCAGAATCATGAACCTATAGCAATAATGGGCTGAAACTCTTTTAATAATAAATGTCAAGCCCTTCAATCAGTTTCCAAAATTAAACAAGTATAGGATAGAGTATACCTCCCTTCACAGCAATTATATAAAAAACAAAAACTAATGAACTAAGTAAGAAGTTTTGCTTTCTTTAGGCTGTCAATCATCACAGTAACATCAGTATAAAAGAAAATATTATCTAGAACAAGGGAAAGTAATGGTCTCACATTAGATGACACACCACACTCTGTTAAACCCTGTTAAGTCTGAATAGGTTATTACAAAGTATGGTTTGTCCAGAGAGGGTGATAAAGATAACAAAAGGTCAACGAAGATAATGTATATCTTATATTTATATAATCTTGATCTTCCCATTTGCTAGCTGGGTGACCATGGCCACTTGTGAGACATCTGTGCGTCAGTTTCCTTGCCTATAAAATGGTATAAGAATAGCTTATATTTACATGTTCACTTTGAGTTAACATGCATGAAGTACTTACAACACCACCTAGCACAGAGTAAGTCCTTAGCAAATAAATGTTAGCTGCTATTATCATTATTACAAGATATTCTTAAAATCATTAACATTTGTGTTAATGTAAGGCATTAACAAAAATCTATGAAAGTAAGCCCTGTTGACTGAAGACGAAAGGAGTTAGAGATGCTTGTCTAAAGAATAGAAGGCAAGTGGAAATCAGAGATCTCAGAATTTTTGTAGAGCCAATATGCGGAAGCATGAGTTTCTTTGCACTTGTACAGTTCTATATAGTCATGAAAAATCAAGTACAAATTTACAAGAGATGCATATTTCTTCTAAATATAAACAGAATTTTTTAAATATACACAATAATGCAGCAGCTGCCTTGTTAGGGACTAAGATCTCCATCAATGAAAGAATGTTAAACAGAGAAAGACCAGAATTTTCTGAATCCTGAACACATATGTAGTGAAATTTTTTTAATATAACCA
Source organism: Ursus americanus (assembly GCF_024610735.1). Taxonomy (NCBI): domain Eukaryota; kingdom Metazoa; phylum Chordata; class Mammalia; order Carnivora; family Ursidae; genus Ursus; species Ursus americanus. Next base: position 15,374,845 of record NC_142132.1, read on the forward strand.
ATGCATATTTTAAATATGTCATATTCATATAGCTTATGAGCAGTTTTAAAAACATATAATATAGTAATTTCACTTACCAAAACTGAAGTCTTTTATTGTGAAATTTTCTGAAACATTTAGAAAATATGAAAACGTATATAATCTGAACAGCAGCCTTTGTCATACAGACTGAAAAATTTATTAAGGCAAAATTTTATTTATTACATTGAAACTATTGTACTTTACCTAATTAGTCCTGAAAAGTTCTTCACAAATGAAATTCCATATCAAATCCCAAGCCTAATTTAAGACAGTAAAAGTATGCGTTTTATGATTCCTATGATTGAATTTTTTTAAAGGGGAGATTTACTCTATTAAAAATTACCAATTTTCACCACCTAATACATCTGTTCTATAGAACTATATTTTTAACACTAGTTTGCTGAAAAGCAATGTCCAATTTACACTTGAAATCCACCACCAAATTCTGAAAAACACGTGATGTTAAGAGCTGAAGAGAAAGTCACATATCACTACACTTACAGAGGAAAAAAAACCTCCCTTAAAATATCATATCTAATGGTTTTTAAATCAAAAGGAAAAAAGTTAAGACAAAATAGCATTAATACTGGCTTCCCAACTACACCTTCCAAATTCTAAAAGCATGAAAAATACTAAAGCAAAACATTAATATTATACTAACCTTGAGATTCACAATGAGATTCTTAGAAAGTTTATGAGGTATTGCTAACCTAAAGTGAAATAAATTTCCCTCAGGACTAACCCAGAAGAGTTTTATGGTCCAAGTTAGTAAAACCATCCACATAAGTCCCCTCTGAGATTTACAGATTCCCTAAAAGCCCTAATTCAAAGTATAACAGAAAGGACAAACTGACGTTTCCTTTACTGCCAGAGGAAGTTCACAGGAATTCCTTATAATGTTCAGTTCAAATATATATCCTATATAAACAAATATAAAAAACATACATCTACTTCCTGTAATCTATTTTTTAGCATTTTATTTGGAAATTATTTCAAAGGTTCAAACAAGTTGCAGGAGTAGTCGAAGAATTCCCAGATACCCATTTCTCAGATTCATTGTTAGTACTTTGCTCCATTTTATTATTTCTCCTTCTCCCTCTCCCCCCAACACACACACACACACACACACACACACACACACACGCATGAGGGCACACACAAGCACAATAACTGTATACATCATTTTTATATATTATGGTGTATATTTTAAGAACAGACTTTCTTTTTATATAACCAATCATATTACAGCTATTAATGTCAAGAAATTTAACATTTATAGAATGCTTTAATACACATAAATATTTTAGTTTGTAAACTGGGCAAATAATGTCCTTCATAGCATTTTTTCATCCAGTATAGAAATACAGTCAGGGATCACCTACCATGTTCAGTGGTCATGTTTCTTAAGACTCCTTTAATCTGGAACAATTTTTCAGTCTTTGTTTGTTTCCCATGACATTGACATTTTTTTAAAAGATTTATTTATTTATTTTAGAGAGAAGGAGGGAGCACAGGGGTGGAGGGGCAGATGGAGAGGGAGAGAGAATCTCCAGCCAACTCCCCGCTGAGTGAGCAGCCCCACGTGGGGCTTGATCCCAGGACCCTGAGATCATGACCTGGGCCAAAATCAAGAATTGGAGGCTTAACCGACTGAGCCACCCAGGAGCCTCAACACTGACATTTTTGAAGAATAAATCCCTTTGCCTTTTTAAACAGAAAGTTTCTCATTTGAGGTTTGTATGAAATTGCTTACTGATTAGATTTAGGTTTGCAGTCCCACTCAGAATACTGAGTAGGAAACCTGTGTGCCATAGACCAAATCTAGCCGCTGGCTCATTTTTGTAAATAAATACTTTTGGGCACACGGGCATATTTATTCATTTACATATTATCCATGGCATGCTTTCAAATTTCAGTGGCTGATGATGATGAAACAGAGGCTGTGTAATCTACAAAGCCCACAATATTTACTGTCTGAAGTACAGATAGTTTGCCAAACCCTGCTCTAAGTGCTGTTTCTTGCAGTGGCTATCACATCCAGAGACACACAACGTACAATTTCCCATGGTTTGTGATGTGAATTTTGATCACCCAGACAAAGGTACTATTTTTTGCTGTACCCTATAAACACTCTGTGAGAAAGACATTTAAATACCATGCCCATCTCATCAAAAAATCTGTCCCCGCCCCTGTAGATTTAACACCTACTGATGACTCTTTCCCAAACCAATTTTTACTACAATTATTGCAAAATTCCAACTCCAGCAATGCCAGTCAGTATTCTGTGTAAGAAAGTTTTCCCCCCCTCCTCAATTTGTCTGTCAGTCTGTCCATTATCAGTATAAGCTCACAGATTCCTGCTGTTTCAAGTTTATAACTTACTACTTTCCTAAATTATTTCGATGTTCAGACTATTCCAGATTTTACCAAAGGAACACCCTTTAAGCCAATTCCTCTGTGCTTTTGACAGGACCCATCATTTTCTTGAACACTTCCTTAATTTGATATAAAAAGATATACGAGATTCATCCTTACTTTTCCTGCTACAGCCCTAGAATCAGCTATCTCTCCAAGGAGCCCTGCTTTCTTTTCTTGGGAATGTTAATTGAAACTAGATCTGGCAACATGGGTGATCATTGAGCTCACTACTACTGGGGTGTCTTAGCTTCTAGGCCCTTTCGAAAGAATCTACACCTGTAACTATGGGCCTGCCTGCCTATTTATGTCTGTCTACTTACTACCTACCTACCGACCTACCTAATCACAAGCTCACACGGATACCTCCAATTCCAATCCATCAGACAAGATTCTTCCTTGCCTTCACCATCTCATATTTGTATCTCCTATCTTCCACGTTGAGAATTTTAGCTCCCAACAACAAATTTACTCATTTTTTCAATCTGTCAATATACCCAAAATAATGTAGAATTGCTTCGCCAAAACCTTCAAAAAAGAAACTTAAAAAACGTGTTTGCATTCTTCCCCACATCCACCTCAACTGAGGACATGTAACCAAATACTGTGTGTGTTAAAACAGTATGTGAGTTACTCATTTTCTCCCTCTTCCCATGTGATTTGTTATTCGTTTGAAACATGGTTGAGTTTGTTTCCGCTTGCATTGTTCTAGGGTTTTCTTCCTTTCCTTGTTGATCTTTTTATATGTAGATCATTAATATGCTTCTAAAACTCAAAACTATTTAAGGGAAAAACACTTAATTTCCACACTATTCTCCACCATCTTTTGTAAGTAGCCACCATCACTATCTTCTAGTTTATCGTTCCAGTGTTCATTTTTGCTCATTAAGCAGGCAGAAGAGTATTTCCTGATTTCCTGTACTTTCTTATACAAAAAATAGTATGTTACATATTCTATTTTGCACTCGGTCACTTAATATATCTTGTAAATCACTCCATACGACATCCAAGAGTTCTTCATTCTTTTCTACAACTGCATAGTGCTTCACTAATATGGATGTACCATGCTTTATCAACCACTCTTACGTTTGCAATTGAAGTAGTTTCTAAATAGTTACAATGAACTGTCCATACCAAAAAAAAGTGTTTTTGTATTTCCAGAAATAAGACTGAAGCATAAATTCCTTCAAATGGAATTGATAATGTATTTTTGTTATATATTTAGGTGGGTTTTTTTCCCCTACATTTGTGACTTTCAGGAATGGTTTATAGTTTTCTTTAAAAAGATTTGAAAATTTCTTGTTTGATTTATACCTGAGTGATTTAGCTTCACTGCAGCTATCCTAAAGGTGTTTTTCTCCTATGTCTTCTAATTGCCTACTGTATATAGGAAGGATATTGATTTTTGCATATTAATTTTTAAAAGCTTTAATTGGGGGGGCAGAGAGAGTCTTTTAAGCAGACTCCTGCTGAGCAGAGCCCAACATGGGGCTCGATCTCACCACCCTGAGATCACAACTTGAACCAAAACCAAGAGTTGGATGTTGAACTGACGGTACTACCCAGGCGCCCTTTTTGCATATTAATTTTATATCCTGTTGCCTTGCTGAGTTCTTTTATCGTTTTATTGTTTCAGTTAGTCCTACTATTGTGTAAGGTTTTCCAGGAATTCTGTATCACCCGCAAATAGCTTAAGTTCTCTTTATCAAAGTCCTACTCCTCTAATTGTTTCCTCTACTACCTTCAGAAAAATGTCAAGTAGTAATGGAGATTGTGGGCATCTTTGTTTTGATCCTAACCTTCACACAAATGCCTCATTCCCCATATAAGACGCTGGCTTTTGGATTGACATAGATACACTTACTGTGTTCAAATATCCATTCCAATTTTTCAAGCATTTTAACTCGGAATGGGCTTTGTTAGCATGGTCTCCCTAGACCTACAAACATAGTGAATTTTATTAATGTATTTCTTAATATTGAATCATCTTTGGAATCCCAGTTATATATTCTATTTGATCATGGTATATTTTTGGTGTGTGTTAAAAGTTTGGTCATTTTATTTAAGATTTTTGTGGTGATATTTAAGGGAAAGCATGCTAACTCAATTTTGAATCATACAGGTCTATAATCTCCTATCTCTGAGACAACTGTAGGTGGCAATGTTATACTTGCTTTCTAAAATAAATTTGTAAGTTTTCCTTCCATTTTTATTCTCTAAAGAATTTACAAGCATTGCTAACGTTAACGTATAACATCATCTAGGCCTGGTGCTTTCTCCATTTTGTTCTGTGGAAACTCATCTATATAAACTTTCTATCTCTACTGGGTTCAATTTTAGAAAATTGATATTTTCTAAGAAATTATCCATTTCTTCTAAATTTTCAAATTTATTTGCATAGATGTACAAAGTAGTCTCATTTTTTTTAAATTTCCTCTTTACCAATATTATTTTCCCCTTATCATTTATTTTGTATATTTGTGTTCCTCCCTTATTTCTTGATTAAATGAGCTAGAGGCTTATCTATTTTAATATTTTTTAAAAAACAGAAATATAATCTATTAAGTTGATTTATTGTCTTTCTGTTCTTACATCAATAATTTCAGATGTTATTTTTATTATTTGCTTCCTAGCACTTCTAGGATTGTGTGTGTAGTTTGTTCTATTTCTTGCTTTTTGAGTTGGGAATGTGGTTCATCTATTTTCATTCATATTAATATAGCTATTTAATGTTATAAATATTCTTCTGATAAGTGCTTTAAACTTATCTGATAGATTCTTATATGTATTGCTTTTCCAGTCATTATTTTTTAGCAATTTTGTAACTTAAGCTTGTATCTACCCTAAAGGTTTTATTTACTATCTTCATTTTGGGGGAATCTGACTTTTTCTTTATACCCTAATATGTAATCTACTCACTTTTTGTGAGTTTTCCAGGCATACTTAAGAAGTCCACAAGTACTTTGTCCATAATCAGGTTGTGTTGATATGTATTAACACTGCCTGATGATGTTGTTTAGATCTATTAACCTTCTCTTATTTTCTGTCTTGTCATGTACAAAGCAACACTTGAAATGGTTTGTAAAGACATTGCTGCTATTTCTCTTTGTAGCACTGCAGTTTCTGTTTTAAATAGCTGGTTGCTGGGTTATTTGGTACATAGATACTCTTCTATTATATATTGTATCTTCATGGTGAATTGTGGATTTTAATACAATAAGGTATTCTTGACTCATACAATGTTTCAGTGCTCTGAATTCTACTTTCTCTGGCATTAAGATCACAACCCCTGCTATCTCATTGAATCCAATTACTGTGTTCAATAAGAGCTAAGAGCAGGCTACAGTGATGGTGCCTCCAGTCTTCTTTTATGCCTTCTTTAAATCTAATAAAATACTCTGGGCACTGCAATAAGAAAACTGAAAGTGACCATATATTTTATTCTGGTATCACCCTCCTAAGTAACTTGTTTTCTTGTTATTTTAATTTTTTTTAGCATTGGTTGGTAATAACTGATGAGCAATAAATTAATTTCTAGGAAGATGAAATAGCAAAGTGTTTTAAAACATAATAAAAATAAACACTAATATCCTACAGTGTATCTTAGATTTGTAAAAGCATCCAATAGATCCATCTGTAATTGCAGATAGAATATTTTATTCTATATTTTTAAGTAAATGTTCTCTTTATTCTTTGAAAGACTTCTAAGAAAGAATGAGATTTATGAAATATCAGTCTTCACAGAATGTTAGGCCTGCTCAAAAAACTAAAACTGGAACCAATTGACCTTTATGTTATAAAGAGTTAAGTGGCATCCTTTGACTCCTACCAATTACCTATGCAAGAATCCAGGCTCCTTTTCTGCTTTTTCTCTCACCCCTCTCCCATTTTTAGTTGCATTCTTTCTACTTAGAAGGAACACATAACATCTGCATACCAGTTGTCTACTGACATCTCTACCCTTGTTCTAGTCTTAGCTCTAAAATTAAATACACACCTCTACCAGTCTTCTACCTGAAGGGTTCCCATTCGTCTCTTTGTTAGATGACACTTATTCTTAGGAGAGGGGTGGACAAATTACAGTCCATAGGCCAAATCCACCCCACCAACTGTTTCTGTAAATCAAGCTTTATTGGAACACAGCCATACTCATTCATTTATGTATTTTATACCACTGCATGTGTACAGACTCAACAACAGAACTGAGTAATGACAATAACGACTCTGTGGCCTACAAAGCCTAAGTTATTTACTTTCTACACCTCTACAAAACAGTCTGCACATTTCTACTCTACTAGATTGCTCAGGTAAGAGCACATATACACGGAATTACCTGAGTTTTTACATGTTCAAACTGTTTTTTCTATAACCTTGACACTTGAAGGACAGTTTGGTAAGATATAAAACCCTTAACCTATACTTCTTTTCTTGCGTTTCTTGAAAAAATTTGCTCCTTGGTTGCCTTGATTTGTATGTTGCTTTTGAGAAATTCAATACTAAGCTAATCTCTTACCCTTGTAAGATATTTTATCTTTCTGCCTGAAAATCCTAAGGATTTTTTATCTTTTAAAATATAATATTTTTATCAAGACGTCTCAAAATTGCTCCTCTGGGTGAATTTAACCAAGTACCCAACCCAAGAGCTCATGAACAGGAGAATGGATAAAGGAATTGTGGTACAGTCATATAATGAAACACAGTAATGCAAAGGAGTAAGTACAGTAATACATAACATAGATGAATCTTAGTAATATAGTGAATGAAATAGAAAAAAGCCTCAGAAAACTGTATAAATTATTTCCTTTTTATAAAACTCAAAACCAACTAAACAAAACAATATTGCAATATAAGCATACATGTATTAAAAGCTATTTTTGAAAAACAAATCCATAAGAAATTCTAGACTTTAGAATAGTAGAGAGGCAAAAAACTTTTTTTTTAAATCTAACAATTTTTTTAATGAATATGATTATAAGGAGAAAACATAAAGGACCACAATAAATGGTTACATTTTTTCATAAATATCCTCTTATCAAATATACTTTTGGGGGTGCTTTTGCTAGTAAGACATGGTTACTTCTACACTGATGACATAATAACCAAATAAAGTTGAGTTTGAGTAAACATAATAATAAACCAACAAGTGGTTATTTTTTAAAAATAAATAGAAAGCTGGGATGCCTTGGTGGCTCAATCAGTTGAGCATCCAACTCTTGGTTTCAGCTCAGATCATGGTCTCAGGATCCTGGGATCGAGCCCCTTGTCAGGCTCTGCACTCAGTGCAGAGTCTGCTTGTCCCTCTCCCTCTGTTCCTCCCTTCCCCCCACTTGCACACTCGCACTCTCTCCCCCAAATAATTTTTAATTAAATAAAATAGAAAGCAATATGTAGGCACGTAAGAGTGTTGCTTATTGAAAAAACTAGAATAGCTAATGCTCTTAAAAATGTTAAGTAAATATAACAACCTTCAACATTCAGAGAAAATAAAATGCTACGAAGGACCACATAGTATGAAATTTTAATTCAAGAATAACAGTAGTAGAAATGGACCAAAGGACCTAGCTCCATGCTATTTCAAAAGGTTTATATTTCTGCTGACATCTTTCTCCACTAATAAAGGATGAAGTCCTCTTGTGAAACACTCCTTTCTCCCACCCTCTAGGATACTAATGCCTAAATACCTATAAAGGATCATTTAGATAAACAGTTATATTTGAATCTCTAAAGAACCAACAGTAGCTGCAATCACCAGGGTCTTGAGAGGAAACAGAGGATATACCAAAAATGAGTAATTATAAGGAGTCTAATAAAAAAAACTATTTATAAAACCATGGCCAGGGCAATCTCCTGGAACTAACACAGCAGGAAGTCTTTACTATCCTTTAGCCGTAAAAGAGCAAGAGGAGGGAATAGTTTCCAGAACTCTTAGAGAGTAGCTGTATGGATAAAGACACCTGACAGTCTAGCCTTCAGTACAGCAACCAACCTCACCCAAGATGACCTAGCAGGGAGGGATTGGGGGAAATAAAACACCTCAATCTCACTCCTCTCCCACCCTCTGATCTACTGTGTGCCCCCAATGAAAGCTAGAGGACGTGGGAGCCGGGCAGAAATGGTGAAGGGTGGATATGGACAGACACATGGAGAATACCAAGCACAATACTTTTTGAGTCACCACTAGAAAAAGAATAATAGGTACAGTGTACAATTTTTAAAACTTGGCTAATGTACTTTAAACAACACTAAGGAAATATACAGATTCAACTTTTAAAGAATACGTACTCAAAACCCTATGCATTCATCCAGATATTTATCAACCAAGCATTTACTACTCAGCACTTTACTAGAAAGTACACATTCAGAGAGGCTGCTCTAAAGTTAACTTCTCAGAAGAAGAATATAAGTACAAAAGAATACCTATATAAAGCAGTATATGTGTCATATTCATTTATAAACAAAGAGATACAGGAATTTGGAGGAAAATTAAATCACTTCCAAAAAATGAAAAATGCAACAAATGTAGCTCTGAATTAACAAGAGTCTTTTCACCATTATACAATTATGAAGGCCACCTTTACTTTGTTAATTAAACAAAAGGTTGGGGAGCCTTTACTGCAAGCTGATCTCTTTATTATACATTTTCCTGATTGTTCCAATAATTCTGCACATGAAGCTCGTTGATTACTGTCACTCCTAAGCACAAAAGCCATACAGCACTTTTAGAAGTTGTACTCTAGGGCGCCTTCATGGAAAATTCCCTGCCAGACCTACTTGTGTGTGTCCCACATAAGCTATTTTCTCAAGTATTCTGTTCTTATACATCTATACACATTTTCATATAAATCACACCACAATGCATGAAACATGTCTTCAGCTAAAGAATGGATTGATTTTGGAGATATAGCCCACAGGATTCATCAACTCACAAGAAGTTTAAAAGTTAAAGAAGGAAATTTCAAAGATGAAGTGTTAATCTGAAGCCTGGGTCATTTTAAGCTCCATCACTCCCGTGGTTGTTAGCTTTATTAGTGGATCCCTTCATGGCCACCTTCTCATGCTGGCATTACTTCTCAACTCCTCAAATAGTGTTACCTGCATTTTCCAATAAAATTCTTTCACCTGAATCCTTGTTTCATGGTCTGCTTCTGGGAAAACCCAAGTTTAAAAAGATCCTGTATTTCCTGACAGCTACTGCTACCTTCTTTGCTCCCCTTTACAAGCAAATTTTCTTGAAAGAATTGATCTTGCCTATTGTTTCCAATTCTGCTCTCCCTCCCTTCTAAATCCAATCCACTCAGGCTTTTACCACCCTTCCCCACTATACAAAAAGCGTTCTTGCCAAGATCACCAATCACCCGTACGGTACTAAATTCAATAGCCAATCCTTAGATGTCATTTTCCTTGAGGGGTACCTGGGTGGCTCAATCAGTTAAGCATCTTGATTTCAGCTCAGGTCATGATATCAGGGCTATGAGATCGAGTCCTGCAACAGGCTCATGGTTGGTGTAGGGCCTGCTTAAGATTCTCTCACTCCCTTTCCCTCTGCCCATCCCCCCCCCACATGCATGTGTGTGTGTGTGCATGGGTGCTATCTCTCTTAAAAAAAAAATTTTTTTTTAATCATTTTCCTTGAGCCATCAGCAGAGAAGCATTTGGCACAATTAATTACTTTTCTGTGTAATAAGCTTTCTTCACTTGGCTTCTAGTTCACAACACTACTCTTCCTTGTTTATCTTCTTCTCCTCTTATGGAACACCATGGGACCCAACCCTTTCCTTCTTTTTATCTACACCCATTTCCTTAGTGATCAGATCCAGTCTCATGGCTTTAGGTGCTTTCCATGTCCTAGAGTTCCCAAATTTAAATCTCCAGCCCAGATCTCTCTCTAGTCTACTTTAATATCTACCAGATAGCTCACATATAACATATCCAAACTAAACTCCTGACCTTCAAACCACCTTCACGTCAAACCTGCTTCAGAATCTTCTATGTTCAGTATAGCAACTTCATCTTTTCAACTGCTCAGACCAAAAACCTTGAAATCGTCCTTGACTCCTCTCTTTTATCTCAGACTCTACATCCAAACCCTCAGCAAATACTATTGGTTCTACTTTTAAAACATATAGATGTTGATGAGAAACTAATTCTCATCATCTCTAATATTACCACCCTCACTGTCCAGATTACTGTAAGAACTCCCTAACTGGCCTCCTTGCTACTGTTCTTTCCTTCCTAGAGTTTTTTTCAACACAGACAAAATGATGCATTTAAAAATCATGTCACTGCTCTGCTCAAAATCTTGCAAGGTCTTTCCATTTAATTCAGTAAAGAAAAAAAAAAAAGCAACTCAGAAACCCAATAATCTTGCTTCCTTATTACTTCTCTAACCTCATCTATTCATTTTTACTTTCCATCCTCTCTTCTCCACACTCTTTACTGTTCCTTGTACATGCTCGTCATGTTCTTGCCTTGACACAGCTGCTCCCACTTCCAGCGAACACTCTTCCACCAGATCGTCACATAGCAAACTCCTTCACATCCTTTAACTCTTTGCTCAAAACTCATCTTTTCAGTAAGATCTACCGTCTCCTTCCTGTTTTGTAACCACCTCCCACCCTCAGCACTCTCAATCCCCTTACCTTGCTCTATTTTTATAAAACTCACTATCTTCTAACACATCATACAGCATGCATATGTATTGTATTTATTTTTCATTGTCTGTATCACCCTGCTCAAAATAAGTTCTGCAAAGGTAAGGGAAAATACCTGACTCATCATTTATTGATATGCATTACTGCATATGTCTGAAACCAGGTAGAACCAAAATGTGCTCCTATAAGCTACAAAGTCAACCCGATGTTTAGGAGGTATTCCTTAGCTCAACAAAACTCTAAAACTCATAAAATAGCAATGACAATACCTAGAATCCCAGCAGTAAAAAAAAATATTCTCTACTATCTTAGATTCTTTTAATGCTAATCTCTAATTCTCCAATTAAGATAATTAAAGATAAGTTAACTAAACGGTCACTTTGTTCTAAATTATATTACAAAAATCTCAACTAAGAGTCATTGTACTAAATGCATAAACAGAAATACCTGAGAATGATTTGCAATATTATTAAAAGGTTCATTTGTTAACTGGGAGTTTTTTCTCTGTTTTTAAAATTTCTACATAATGATGAGATCAATATCTTTAGCATATATTTCTGAGTAAATTTTTATCTAGCAAAATACCCTGTTTTCATGAATTACTCTGCTTAATGTCAGCTTTCTTTTCAGTTACCCTCACCACAGTGCTGGTTAAAGAGATAGTCCCTTCTTTAATACAAAAACATTTTTTTTTCCTTAGTTGTCTAGAAGCTTTAAACATGTAAGGATGGTCAAAGTAAAACTAACCTACATTTGGGTACCTGATGCCATTAAAATCAGTCAGGAAAACGGAGGCGAAACTGACATCACAGTGTAGTAATTCCCACTAAGACAGGAATATATATATATATATATATATATACATATATATACACACACACACACATATACACACACACACACTCTTTCTGTGGAAAAAGTATTCACTTACAACTAAGATGATAAATTATCCTATTATGTTCAAAGCAGCCCTACTTAATATAATATCATTCCCTAAAGAAGCACTTTTCTGTGATCTATAGAACTTAATTATTCTAACATCTTTAAACTATATTTGCCCATTGTTTTTGTATTCTTTCATTTGTAAGTACTTTTAAAGTACTTTGATTATTTTTCAATACCACATACTTTCAATAAGCAGTGGGTTCAAAATGCACAGGAGTAAATAAAGTAATAAGTTAATTTTATTATTATTATTAAGATATAATTTACAGAAAAGTTGATGAGTTTTACTTTATACTTAATTCACAGAATTTGAAAACTGCTCATAATTCATCTTTTATTCTTACAAAACTCATAAACTATGTATTCCTCCCATATCTATCTTATACTACATTCACAAGGGTATCTGACAAGCAGTGCAAATAATAAGACAAAAGTAAAACCAAAAATACTGTGGATAAATTTACTTGTAAATAGTATTGTTTTTATAGAATAAACCAAAAGAACTTTAAGAAATAGTTAAAATTTTACCAAAACTACAACTGAAATTATATAATCAAATTATTCCAAATGAAAACAAAAACCTACCAGCCAATGAATTATCAGTGAACAACCTATATCAACATTTACCATTCATAGATTAGAATAAAACTGCTGTGCCTTCCTAGCTATCCCTGGAAAGTGTAATCACTACCACGTCTCATAACTGAATGAAACTACTGCTCAATAAAGGGAAATATGAAAACAGTAATGTACTCTGTGAACTGTTAACTATATTCAGTTGGGAGGCAGAGTAGGGAAGACATGTACTAAGCAGGTAACCTAGAAATTTGGTTTTAATGGCCAATTCTAACTGTGAGCCCATGTAAGTACGGAATGAGAGAGCTTCTACATAAAGTCAGGGTTATACCCTCAATGAAAAATGTTTTGTCTTGTTTTAATCTGCTCTGCAGAGGCAGGCAGAAAATGTCTATTTCAGCCTTCGTCCTATGTGGAAGGAAAAAAGAGCTTCCCTTGGGAACTTTGGTCATAGAGTAGACATCATGCCACTGCGGGTATGAATTCACCCTACATCTAAGGTCCCAAAAACCACATGCCAAAATTTTAATTTAATTTAGACCAAGGTTGCTAGGCCCCCAGAAGCACACTTTCTCTCTAGAGCAGGAATCTTAGACCCAAGGGAGCCCAATCTGGAACAAAGCTGTGCTCAATTGTGTATGTATTATCTGTGGCTGCTTTCATGCTATCCCAGCAGAGCTGACTAGTTATGACAAAGACCACATGGCCCACAAAACTTAAAATATTTACTATCTGGCCCTTTACAGAAAAGACTGTGACCTTTAGTATAAAATATTGATAATACGGTCAAATGTACTTAAAACAAAACAAGATGAATTAAAGCAGCGGAAAACAGTAGCCTGTGAATTGGAGGTTGATCAAAGAGTAAAAGTACTAGTTAACTTTAGACTTCATTTTTTTTAAAACTTCAAAAGTCCAAAACCTCTGGTTCAATCACAAGCGTGGTGATAGTTTAATTCTGAATCTTCCCATTTTCCTCAGAGAAGACATATAAAACAATAAAGAAAACATGAAGGTAATGTGAAAAAAAAAAGAAAATTAAATATCCAGAGAAACTAGGAACTTTTAAAAAACTACAAATTCCAAATAAGGTGTGAATACGCAAAAAAGCAAGTGAAACCAAGAGAGTCACATAGAAGATGCCACAAGAATGCAGAAAAGAAGATGAGAAACAGGAATGTGGAAGAAGCCTAATGGTAGCAGATCTCAAAAACTACCATGCTCCTTCCCACAAAAAGGCCTTCTCTCTCTAAATGTAAGAAATGTAAGAACAGCCATAATTAAAAACAAGAAGACAACAGAGTGACACAAAATGTACAAAAACCAGATGGAATCATGAAGCAAAATCCAATTCTTTTTTGTACACAAGAGATACATTTAAAACAAAGTAATTCTGAAAGGTTAACAATGAAGGGAAGGGCAAAAGAATACCAGAAAAATACTGAACCCCTTCCCACAGAAAGCAAGAGCCATAATATTAAATATCAGACAAGGTAGAAATCAAGTCAAAAACATTAAGCAAGCAATTTATAATATTAAAAGATACAACTTGCAATAAAGATATAACAGTTATGAATATTCATAATAGCAACTTTAAAAAAGTATAAATTCCAGAATATACAAGAAAAACTAGGCAAAAATAAACTAACATTTTTAGACTTTAATTCAATTTGCAAAGCATGACTGATAAAGTACAAAAAAGAAGAGTAAGGAAAGAATAGAATATCTAAACTGACCAACAAAGAAGATTCGTTAGGTGTGTGTGTGTGTGTGTGTGTAGCCATATATATACATATATATATATATGTATATATAGATATATATATACGTATATAGATAGATAGATACATATATATAGATATATATATCAATTGCCATATCTTGATGTTACAAGATTTACCTCCTTTTCAAGTGTCTATAAAATATGAAAATTGGTCCACAAAGAATTCTCAATAAATTACAAAAATAGAAATAATACCTACAACATTCCCTGAACACCATAATAAAACCAAAAATTAAAAACAAAATCAAAAAACAAAACAACCTTTCTACACAGAAAATTTCTAACTGTTGCTTAAACAACTCTTGGGCCCATCTAAAAAATGCAATGACAGCCACACTTGCTTCAATGCCACCATGAGTATGTTACAGCAATAATGTGTGTACACAGCAGTTTATTCAATGCAGCATTGCTAATTAACCATTACACTCCAAAATGCTCCCATCAGCAGGAGTTCTCTTTAGATTTGTTCTGTCTTCCTAGTAAAATAAGAAATAAGGTCATCAGCTGAGAGTAATCATGGAGAAAGAAGTGCTGGAAATTTGAAGAGAGGAAAATGCATGAAATGGTCAACATGGGAGAGTTGGAGGAAAGACTGCTGATTATGAACTTCACGCTGGGTAAAGTTAGAAGTACAGATAAGGGAGTGATAGTGAAAAACTGATAGGAGGCCCAATGGACTTACACCTCTAGGAAGGCTGGTGAACTGTCAGAGTTGGGGTACTAGAAGAAGTAAGCTGGAAAGATCAGTGGCACTCAAAGAGTAAGATATCCGAAATGGAAATTATGGGATTCACTGAGGTACACAAGGTCAACAGTATGACAACGGGAGAGAGTGACTCAAATAGGATGGAAAACAAGATCCCTGAAGAGAGATTTAAAAAATATAATAAATAAATAAGAATCCAAGTAGAAGAAGAACTATTTAGGGGATAGTGAAATCAGAAAAATATTTGCCTAATATATTGTTTTGTAATGTATTTTAATATAATGTATTCTGTGGGACAGAATGATAGTGAACCAGAAGGTATATTTTTCAAGGAATATCTGAGGGCAATAGAAGAGTGAAGAAGTAATAGATGACACAGTCTAATGATGTAAGATTCAAAGGTGAGTGCTTTTAAGGAGGAAGAATGGAAATAGTGTAAAATGGCAATAAGAAGTAAGAAGAATACATATCCCACTTTCCACTCAGCTGCAACGGGGATTTTGAAAAGAAAACTGATCACTTGAAAGGACTGCAGGGGTAGAAAGGGAGCCTTCTGAGCACATCAAGGACTCTCTTGCTGCTCTGCAAGTGAGATTGCTCATTAAGACTACACAAGGACTCTAAAGAGTTGGATATAGCTGTCTGTACACAAAGGAGCCAAAAACTTGAGATAATACTGGCCAGAGTCAGAAATAGAATATGGTCTTCAATCTAAATAGGGACCATATGGTATGTGTAGACAAATTTTTTTAAAAATCTTGTGTTTGAAAATGTCATAAAGAATTCAAAAAAAAGAAAAAGTACCAGAAAAACAAAGAAGAGTATAGTACAAAAAGTCATATGCAGATCGGATCGTATCAGTCACCTTCACCCACCAGATACTAATCTCTTAAAAAAGCCAACAGACTATCTTCAGGAAGCTTACTTTAAAAGAATAATACACATATAGAGATCTTACAGTTAGATTAGAAACAGAACCCTGAAAAATGAAAATCCTGCAATCATGGAGAGCATAGTAAAGAGACTAGGTTAGTTTCAATTCTTGGTTCGTAAGTAAAATCCAAAGAAATAGCACCATCTGTTGGAATTTCTCATATTTATAAATATTCTCAATTCTTGAAAAATGTGTAACTGGTATGTAACATTTCCCCACTTTTAGCTAAGAAGATAAATATTAAAGGACAAAACCTAACACAAAATCAAAAGGTTTATATCAAAAAGTATTAATTCTTAGCTCATACTTCTGATTTCAAATAACTCATCATCTGACTAAATTCATATGAAGATTTTATTAAAGATAAAAATATTCTCAACTAATAAAGAAAAGAGTATATAGCTAATTTTCAAAGTAACTCACAGATATGGTATTCCTGTATGCTGCTCGTATAACCATATATTGCAGAATATCCAAATATTATGATCATGACAACATCTCTACTATCCAACTCCATAATGTGTGCTGAATGTCCCTCCACAGCATACTGCTGACCATGTCCAAGAACAGTAGGAGTCTTTGTACTCCATGACTGACTATGTATGTTAAAAACCCATAATTCATCTGTGACATTGCCATCATTTGTTTCAACTCTGCCTCCATACATAAAGATGTTTTCCTGTAAATTAAAAAAACATATATTAATAGCAAAATAGTTATATCTTAGCAATATAATTAAAAATAAAGGTTTAATTTAAATGTTAAACTCTAGTAATCACTCACAACATGCATAAGGCATAGTTTTTATTTATAGAAAGTCAAATGGGAATTAATGCTTTTACTTACAAGAAGGGGAAAAAAATCCATGCTTTCAAAAAGCTACTTTAAGAGACTTTATTTAAAACAGCTATATTAATATAGTTAAATTGACCACGTTTTTAATTATCTTAGTTGTTGAGTCCCTACTTCTTACACTTAAATTTTACCATCTATGTGTACTACTTTGTGCTATTCTCATTCACTTTTTTCATCAAGCACTGTCCACCAAAAAGGTAGACCACATTGGTACACTATGTGGAGTACATTTATATTACCATTTTTCACGGCTATGGGCAGATACTTTATAACACTTATAAATTATACAAAGAATTTCAATTACATATGACTGAAATGAGTAATACATAAATGACATACATCATCACTACCCTTGGAATAGAAAGGAATTCCATCAACCTAATAAAGAGCACCTAAGAAAAACACACAGCTAATATTACACTTAACAGTGAAAGACTGATGCTTTCCCATTAAGATCAGGAACAAGACAAAGATGCCCACTTTTACCACTTATGTTCAACATTGTATTGGAAGTTTTAGTCAAAGCAAAAAAGCAAAAACTGAAGAAAGGCATCCAGATTGGAAAATAAGTAATATTTTTCTAGCCATAGATGATATGAACTTGTACATAGACAATCCTAAGAAATATAAAAGACAATTAGATCTAATAACTGAATTCAGTAACATTGCAGAATACAAAATCAATGTATAAAAAAACTATTATATTTCTATACTCTTAAAATAAACAATCCAAAAATGAAACTAAGTAAACAATTCCATTCACAAAAGCATCAAAAAGAAAATGATACTTAGAAATAAATTTAACAAAAGAAATTACAAACTTTAACTCTGAAAGCTACAAAGCATTGTTGAAAGAAATTTTAAAAGATCTGAATGAACAGAAAGACATCCCGTGTTCACAGGTCAAACGACTTAATATAGTTAAGATGGCAGTAGTCTCCAAATTGATCTACAGATTCAAGGCAATCTCTTGGAGAGCTTCTTTGTAGAAATTGACAAGTTGGTTCCAAAATTCACATGGAATTGCAAAGAACCAAGAATATCTAAACAATCTTGAAAAAGAAGAATGTAACTGGAGGACTCACACTATTCGATTTCAAAACTTACTATAAAGGAAAAATAATCAAAATAATCAAAAATAATCAAAAATACTACAGGCATATAAATCAATAGAACTGAGAGTCCAGAAATAAATCCATATATCTAGGGCCAACTGCCACTTCACAAGAGAGCAAAGACTATTCAGGGGAAAAAGAATAGCCTCTTCAATAAATGGTATAAAGAAAACTAGATAGTCAACATGCAAAAGAATGAACTTAAACCCTTACTGCATACCATGTACAGAACTTAACTCAAAATGGATCAAAGACCTAAATATAAGAGCCAAACTATAAAATTCTTGAAAGAAACATGAGGTAAACCTTCATAACACTGGATTTGGCAAAGGATTCTTAAATGACACCAAAACACAAGCAACAAAAGAAAAACAATAATAAACTGGATTTCATCAAAATTAAAAAACTTTTGTGCTTCAAAAGACACTATCAAGAAAGTTCACAGAATGGGAAAAAAAATATTTGTAAACCATGTATCTGATAAGGGACTCATATCTAGAATACATAAATAACTCCTACTTCTCAATAGTAAAAAGACAATAACCCAATTAAAAAATGGGAAGGGGGAGTACCTGCGGGGCTCAGTCAGTAAAGCATCTGCCTTCAGCTTAGGTCATGATCCCAAGACCCTGGGATCCAGCCCTCCCCGCCTCCCACATACCCCCTCAGGCTCCTGCTCAGCAGGGAGTCTGTTTCCTCCTTTCCCTCTGCCCCTCCCCTCCCCACCACTCAAGCTCTGTCTCTCAAATAAATAAACAAAATCTTCAAAACATATAAAATAAAAATAAATTTAAAAATATAAACTGAGAAGAGGACTTGAATAGACACATTTCTCCAAAGAAAATACAAATAGGCAATAAGCACATGAAAAGATGACTCACATCATTAGTCAACAGGGAAATGCAAATCAAAACAAAATGTGATACCACTTCACCAGGGATGGCTATAATCAAACGGATATCAAATAACCAGTGTTGGCAAGGATGTCGAATAACTGGAAACTTCATATATGGCTGGTAGAAATGTAAAATGATGCAGCTACTCTGGAAAACAGTCTGGCAGTTCCTCAAAAAGTTAAATATAGAGTTACCATTTGACCCAGCGATTTCAATCCTACTTATATACCCAAGAGAAATATAAGCACATGTCCACACAAAAACATACACGAATGTTCACAGCAGCATTATCATAATAGCCAAAAGGTGAAAACAACTCAAATGCCCATCAACTGAGAAATGGATAAAGCAAATGTAATATACCCATAATAGATTATTTAGCCATAAAAATGAAATCTCAATACATGCTACAACATGCTAGTCACAAACCATATAGTACATAATTTCATTTACATGAAATGTCCAGAACAGACAAATCTATAGAGACAGGAAGTAAATTCATGATTGCTTAAAGCTGGGAGGATGAGGAGGTTTGGAGTAATAAAGGGTACAAGTTTCTTTGTGAGGTAATGAAAATGTTCTAAAATGGATTATACAACTGTGATTTTATACAAATCTGAAAAGATTGTTGCACAACTCTAACTAAACTAAAAACCATTCCAAACACACACTTTAGATGAGTGAACTGTATGGTATGTCAATTACATCTCAAAAGCTGTTACCAAAAAAATGCAATAAATCAAAACACTAAGACTAAAAACCAAGAAAGAAAGCATTTATATATACACAAACATATATACAGAGAGAGGTTTTTTTTAATCTTTAAAACATGCATATGTATAGAAAAAAGAGTTGAAGTTTATTCTTTACATTGTTCCTGTATTTTCCAAATTTTCTTAAATAAGCACAGAAAATATGTAAGTTTTTATTTGAAGGGTCTAGTCACAGACCACAAAATATATGAATCTTTGTTGATTCAAAATAAAAGCCAGTTAAGTAGCCTATCATTGTAATCATACTAAATTCATGAATTACACAAGAGTAACTGAGTACAGTACAATTCCTATCAAAATCTCAATGACATTATTGGAGAAACAGAAAAATCTAGCCTAAAATTCATATGGACTCTTAAGTGACCCTGAATAGGCAAAACAAACTTGAAAAACAAGATCAAAGCTGGAAGTCTCCTACTTTCTCATTTCAAAATTTATTACAAAACTATATCGGGCGCCTGGGTGGCACAGTCCTTAAGTGTCTGCCTTCGGCTCAGGGCGTGATCCCGGCATTCTGGGATCAAGCCCCACATCAGGCTCCTCCGCTAGAAGCCTGCTTCTTCCTCTCCCACTCCCCCTGCTTGTGTTCCCTCTCTCGCTGCCTGTCTCTATCTCTGTCAAATAAATAAATAAAATCTTTAAAAAAAAAAAACTATAATAATCAGGGGCGCCTGGGTGGTTCAGTCATTAAGCGTCTTCCTTGGGCTCAGGGGGTGATCCCAGGGTTCTGGGATCGAGCCCCACATCGGGCTCCCTGCTCTGCTGGGAGCCTACTTCTTCCTCTCCACTCCCTCTGCTTGTGTTCCCTCTCTCGCTGGCTGTCTCTCTCCATGTCAAATAAATAAATAAAATCTTTAAAAAAAAAAAAACTACAATAATCAAAAGTGTGTCATACTGGTACTGGTACACAGACATAGATCAAAAGAACAGAGAGCCCAGATATAAACCCTCACACATGTGGTGAAATGATTTTCAACAAGAACACCAAAACCATTCAATGAAGAAAAGACAGTCTTTTCAACAGATGGTGCTGGGAAAACAAAACATCTACATGCAAAAAAATGAAAGTGAAACCTTACCCTGCACCATAAACAAAAAAATTAACTCAAACTGGATTAAAGACCTAAATATAAAAGCTAAAACTTTAAAACTCTTAAAAGAAAACATAGGGAAAGGTCTTTATAACATTGGATTTGGCAATGATTTCTTGGATATGACACCAAAAGCCAGAGAACAAAAGAAAAAAAATAGCTAAATTGGACTATGCCAAAATTAAAAACTTTTGTGCATCAAAGAACATATCAACAGAGTGAAAAGACAGCCCACAGAATGGGAGAAAATATTTGCAAATCATATATCTGATAAGGGGTTAATATCTAGAATATATAAAGAACCTTCACAACTCAACAAAGAGACAACCTGATTTTTAAAAAGGGCAAAAGACTTGAATGTTTCTTTAGAGGAGGCATACAAATAGCCAATTAGCACTTGAAAAGATGTTCAACATTACTAATCATTAAAGAAAAGCAAATCAAAACGACAATGAGATACCATTTCACACAAGGTGACTATTATAAAAAAACAAAAACAAAACAAAAATAACAAGTGTTAACAAAGAAGTGGAGGAATAAGAACCCTTGTGCACTACTGGTAGGAATGTAAAATTGTGGCTATTACTGAAGAAAAAAAAAAAAACAGGAAACAACAACTGTTGACAAGAGTGTGGCAGAATTAGAACTCTGTGTGCTGCTGATGAAAATGTAAAATGGTGCATCTGCTATGGAAAACAATATGGCAATTCCTCAAAAAATTAAAAATAGAATTATGATATAGTCCAGCAACTCCTCTTCTAGCTATCTACCCAAAAAATGTAGAGCAGAGACTTAAATAGATAGTTATATACCCATGTTCACAACAGCATCATTCACAAGAGTCAAAAAGATGAAAGCAACCCAGGGGTCTATCAACGGATGAATGGATAAACAAAATCGGTATATCCATACAATGGAATATTATTCAGGCTTTAAAAATGTGAAAACTGAAAAAAGCAAATTAGAAAAAAAAATGGTTCATGAAAGTGTTGATTCTTAAATGCAAAGTTCCTAGATAAACGTAGTAACATAATCAGGGACCTTAATTTTTTAAAAAATTATCTTTATTTTCATTGTATTTAAAGCCTCTTGTTAGGATACCTGATTTAAGAACTTGACATATGTATAGGATCATAGTGAAATGGGGACTTGAGGTATTACCCTACATAAGTCTTGATCAGTTCTTTAATGTTTTAAAAGAAATTATTTTAAAGAATGGTAAGTTTCATAGTGAAATTGAAGGGAAGGTATAGAGATTTCCCATGTAGTTTCTACCCCACATTTGCATGGCTTCCCCCATTGTTGACATCCCCCTAGAATGGTACATGTGTTATAATTGATGAACCCATACTGACACATCATAATGACTCAAAGGTGTAAGGTGACATTAGCGTTCACTCCTGGTGTTGGCCATTCTGTGATTTGAACAAGGGTAGAGTGACCTGTATACCTCATCACGGTACCATACAGAGTATTTTCACTACCCTGAAAATCCTCTGACCTCCACTCATTCATCCCTACTCCACCTGACCCCCTGGCAACCACTGATCCTTTAACTGATTCCATAGTTTTGCCTTTCCCAGGATGCCTTAGTTCGTCATACAATGGCTTTTCAGATGGGCTCCTTTCACTTAGACATACACAAGATTCCTCTGTGTCTCTTCATGGCTTGATAGCTCATGGCTTTTTAGCACTGAGTAATATGCCATGGTCTGGATGGACCACACCTAGTGAAGGACGCCGTGATGACATACAAGCTTCGGCAGTTACGGATAAAGCTGTTACCGCATCCGCGTGCAGGTTTTGTGTGGACATACATTTTCAACTCCTTTTGGGAGAAATTTCAAGGAGGGTAATTGCTGGATCCTATTGCAAGAGTAGGTTTAGTTTCCTAAGCTGCTGCCAAGTTGTCTTCTCAAGTGGCTGCCCTGTGCTCCCTCCTGCACCCCCGCCCCAGCGACAGCTAACACTCCTGCTGCTCCACATGCTGGCCAGCATTTGCTGTTGTCAGCGGTCGGGATTGTCACCATTCTAACAGGTGTGGAGTTGTATCTCGTTTTATTTATTTTATTTTTTTTTTAATTGTGGGTCCTTTGAATTTATTTTTTTATAATAATTTTTTATTATGTTATGTTAGTCACCATACAGTACATCCCTAGTTTTTGATGTAAAGTTCCATGATTCATTACTTGCGTATAACACCCAGCGCACCACGCAATATATGCCCTCCTTAATATCCATCACCTGCCTATCCCAATGCCCCACCCCCCTCCCCTCTGAAGCCCTCAGTTTGTTTCCCAGAGTCCATAGAGGGAACGATATTCTAGCATATACTACATGGATGAACCTTGCAGGCATTATGCTAAATGAAATAAGCCAGTCAATACACAAATACTGTATGATTCCACTTATATGAGGTACCTGGAGTAGTCAAATTACAGAGACAGAGAATAGAATGGTAGTTGCCAGGGGCTGGGGAAGGAGATGGGGAGTTACTGTGTAATGGGTATAGAGCGTCATTTTTGCAAGATGAGAAAAGGTCTGGAAATAATGGTGGTAATGGTAATACAACAATTTGAATATACTTAATGTCACTGAAACTACATTTAAAAATGGTTAAAATGGTAAATTTTATGTTATGTGTACTTTACTATAATTTTTAAAAACTGATTAACCTAAGGGGTACCTGGGTGGCTCAGTCAGTTAAGCAACTGCCTTCAGCTGGTCATGATCCCAGGGTCCTGGGATTGAGCCCCACAGCATGTTCCGTGCTCAGAAGGGGAGTCTGCTTCTCCCTCTTTCTATCCCTCCCGCTGCTCTCTCTCTGACCCATTTTCTCTCTTTCAAATAAATAAATAAAATCTTTAAAAAAAAAACTGATTAACCTGATGACTAGGTATAAAGCTATGAGCCATGGACAAAAACTCAATCTCCATTTCTTCTTATGTTCAATGGAAAACTGGACTAAGATCTATTTTTTTACTAAAGTATTATATGAGCTTGTGACATCTCAACTTATTGTGATCTATGATCTATTGTTCTCATTAAGTACCTGAAATAAAACTGAGATTTAGTATTTTTTTCCTCAAAGGTAAACTCAAAAAAAAAAAAAAAAACACCAATGATTAGAATTTGAAAAGCATGATCCATACCTGATATAAAGCAAGAGAGTGTCCATATCTCTGGAGAGGACCCCTTGATAGACTTCCTACATTCCATATACTACTTTCCAAATTGTAACTACAAGCAAAAAAAAAAGAAAAATGCTTTATAAGCTAAGATTCATTTTTGGTTTTTTAATTTGCATATGCTTTCCTCACTTATATTCAAATATTCATTAAATTCAAAAATAATTATAACTAATAATCTCATAATTTTATGTACCATATTAGAAATTTTTAATAAAGACTCATTCAAGACATACCTACTCTAAATTAGAATTCAATCACCTAAATGTGTAATATACATTAATTTGACTAGGCTATTTATTACTAGAATTAATTTGTTCAATTATCTTTAACAATTTCAACCAACTGATTAGCCTAGATAGTAAGGGAGTTATTCTGCATTTTCAATTTTTTTTTTAAGCCAGCTTTTTCTTTTCAAAATAGATGAAAATTCTCTCCATTTTTACAAGAGCCATTCGCTTTATGTATTCACTTGTATTCTTTTACACAGACTAAGCCTAGCATTATATAAATTAACTAAGAAGTATGCATTTCCTATGCCAAATATAACACGTCCATAGATCACTTTCTGAAATAAAATCAATCTAGTAAGAAAGAAGCTTCTGTAAAAATAAAGTACTTACTGGATTACAGGATAAAAAAAGAAAATTAATATTTGTTCTAAAAATATTTATGTGAAAACAGAAGTTCCAAACTATGAATCTCAAATGCTTATCCAACAGAACTCCACCGTCACACTCTACACTCAAAAGTTCCCCAATTTGCCAAAACATACAAAGGGAAGCACCCAGCTAAGAATTGGCTAGATCATTGTTTAAGAAGCTCATTATCAATTATTTCCCCTCATCTCTTTCTTCCTTCATCAAGAAAGGTAAGAGAGCTCCCTTCACACACACACACACACACACACACACACACACACACACACACACAAAGAAAGGGTTACCAAAAATTGTCTTCTATATTTTGTTTAACTTATTTCCTACCTTGGAATTATAAAATACATGTGTATGACATAAATGAGGAAACACAATCAACCTACCACATCTGCACCCAACACACTGCTTTCCACCAACTTACCATAAATTAGGGCCCAGCAAACTATTTCTGTAAAGGGCCAGACAGTAAATATTTTAGGCTTTGTGTACCACATTGATCTAAAACATCCTTCTTCGGTTCTTTTCTACAGCCCATTAAAAATGCAAAACCATTCTTAGCATCTAGGTCCTCGGCCCCTCCTAAGCAATCGGCTGTTGCCTGCTATCAATAAACTCTATTTGTTCTCCTGGCGCAGATCCCACAACATTCTAGCAGTTCTCCCATCTCTTTCCTACATCACTACTTTCTGGTCTTACTAGAGAATTCCCATCAGCACAAAAACATGATGTTATTTTTCCCCACTTACAAAAAAAGAAAAAGAAAAATTTCTCCTGACCTCACTGCTACCCCTTCAAGCTATCACCCCACTTCTTTACTACCCCTTTTCTTCCTTGCCCCTCCCTGCACCTCTCCACTTTCTCTTCAGCTAACTCCAAGTAAGCTTTTAAAAACATCACTCTAGCAAAACTGTTTTTATTAAACTCAACTTCTTCCTGCTAAATCCCTGGCTGCTTCTCAGTCCTAATTTTCCTTGACCTGGTTAATCACTAGCGTTTGACACTGCTAATCAATCCTTCCTCCTCATAGTCTCTTCCCTTGCCTTCAAAGACACCACACTCTCCATTTTCTACCTCACTGGCCACTCCTTTTCAGCCTCCTCTGCTAGTTTCTCCTCTTTTCCCCGACCTCCTAGTGATATAGTGCTTCAGGCTCAGTTCTTGGTCCTCTTCTCCACCTAGAATTCATTCCCTTGATGATCTCATCCTCACTCAAGCCCTGTTTCTACTCTTCCTCCCAATCCCAGTATATTCTTAACAAAGTAGGCATAGTGACTCCTTTAAAATATGTCAAAGCATGCTCAAAGATTCCCATGACTCTCAAAAGATCTATAACATTCTACATGATCTGTCTCTCCCCCCAACTATCCCAACGATTTCATGCTTCCCTCTTATGTATTCCGTGAAAGTCACAGGGGCCTCCCTGTTGCTGCCTGAACTCTCTAAGTAGCTCCCATATTAAGACTTTTGTCTGGCTCTTTTCCCTGCCACCAGATAACTGCACTGCCAGTGCTTAATCTCCTTTAAGTCTGTTCAGTTATCACCTTTCCCGTGATGCGTACCTTGACCACTACATTTATAACTGTAGCTCTCTCCTCTTTGCACTTTGTGATTTGCTTATCCTATCTTGGTATCTATCTCTATAAAGTGCATATATACAATTTACTTACAATGTACTTATTTATTATGGTAATTATATTTCCTCACTAACTCCATAAAGATAGGGACATTTATTATGTCCACGGATATACCCCAAGTAACAAGCATACCGTAAATATTCAAAACAGTTTGCTATGCCCATAAATACATGTTAATTCTCACTAATGTCAATATATATGTTCTGTCAAATATTTTAATTTAATATACTAATACAGAACTTTTATATTCTACTGAATAATTTTGTCTTAAAATGTAACATCTAGGGGCACCTGGGTGGCTCAGTCAGTTAAGCATCTGCCTTCAGCTCAGATCATGATCCCAGAGTCCCAAGATCGAGTCCCACATTGGGCTCCCTGCTCAGCATGGAGTCTGCTTCTCCCTCTGTCTCTCTCCCCAGTCGTGCTCTCTTTCTCTCTCTCAAATAAATAAAATCTTTCTTAAAAATGCTAAATATTTTTTTTAAATGTAACATCTATACCTCAATTAAATTCTATAGAAGATAATCTGACTTATGACTGACATCACTTCTAAAAGCTAGTAAATATCCTTACCTACCTGCAACTGAACTACATTCAGAATAATAAAAAAAAAAAATCTCTAACCTGTGAAAACAGCAACCAGGTTACTTCTAATCTGACACCTCAAGGCTTACTACAAAACTAAACACTATAAGCAAAGAACCAGGTTGCAGACAAAAAAAAAAAAAAAAGTTAAACTATCTGAATCAAATGAGAAATATATAAGTTCAAGAGAGTATCAAGTGCTATTCACCACTTAATTTTAAATATGCTACTAAACTTGTAGAGAACACAAACTTTTAAGATTCCCATGTTTCCCTAACACTGTACTCCATCTTCACAACTCCACTTTGCAAATACTACAATTTAATTCAAAGTTTTATTTTCATAGACTTTTCATTTTCATTAATCACAGTTAATTTCCTTCTCGTTTCCACACTTAAAATCTTACTATTTCTTCAGGTTCTTTTTTTATCTTAAAAACTCGTTTAATCCCACCAACTCACCTTCAGTTCTTTCTAGAATATTTTATCCTTCATATATTGTGATACATAATTCTAATTCTTCACTTATTTACCTATAACTCTTCCTTTCCTTCCTCTCCAGAGGAAAAATAAAGTCTTATTTTAGACTTTAGTTCCAATCGTATTCAATCATAGTTTTAAAGCAATCTCCTCTTAAACACAGACTTTTTTATATTCTCCAAATTAACAAGGTTAATATTTTCAGTTCGTAGGGTTGCCAGATAAAATATAGGATGCTCAGTTAAATCTGAATTTCAGAAAAGCAACCAACAAATTTTTAGTGTATGTATGACCCATGCAATGTTTGGGACAAAAGCAAAAATACGTATTTTAAAAATTATATGTATATTGCATATTGCAAAGAGCCTACATGCAATATATACGATGTTACAATGAATACTAACAAGGTCAGTTCTGATTGGTTAATGCCCAAGTTGTACCAGTTATATTATTATATTGCAAACAACACTGATAATCAAATTACTCCTTCTATTTCCTCTTTTATTCTGTTAATAGATGGATGATAAAATACAATCAGCAGCTGAAAAAAAAGTCAGATAAAGCTGCCACCCATGTGATTTCTCATATCATTCAATCATGCAGAGAATAATCTCCATTGCGCCAATAGCAAATGAATGATTTATTTTATAATACTGGCACTGTGTTCCCAAAAGCTTGTAAAGTAAAAGCTCAGGTAACTTAAAACTTACGGAACAAACTGAAAATATTTTTATATAAGCAATTACACTTCATTCTAAAAGAAAAATAAAAGGTGGCAGGATTTTTAATGTCTAATACAGGCATGGCCCCCTACTTATTTGAAGTTAATATTTTCATACTAAGAATTTGTGAAAAGCACTCTCTAGAGAGGTAATGAAATTTCTACAAAACTAACCTAGATGCACAATGACAAAAAATTAACTATGGATATATTTAGTTCATATATTCTCAAATCAGTCCCACGTAGGAAGTAGATACTATCACTGATACAACCATTTATAAATTTGGACAGCAATAAAGTAAGACATTTAGTATAGTCTTATTACCAAAATAATCCAAAAGATTATGAACATCTAAAAAAAAAAAAACTTACTTCAGGACCATTTGAAAAGAACTGTAGTTAAAAGTATATCCACCAATCACCCACATAAATTTCCCATGTAAAACTGCTTTATGGGAAGCCCGACCTACAGAAGGACTGAAGGGTTTAACATTTGGCAGAATCCAGTAAGACTCAGTAGAGGGAACATTCAAAGAACAATCAGGACCTATCAAAAAAAAAAAAAAAAATCAAACACACTGCATTAAACAAAGACCTTAGATTATAGAAACAGAATATATGGATTAAGAGAATTTAAGAATTCAATGCTCATGATATTAGTAAATGCAATATACATAACAAATGGTCTGAAGTATAACTTACAGGAAAAATTCTAAGAGCAAAAGTAATGCCTACAGGGAAAAAATTCATATACCCAATCAGACATAAATACCACAACCTCAAAGAATCATTTAAATAATATAAAATTTCGTATTTACTTTAGTATGTTACTAGAATGTTAGACTGCAAATCAATGTACTCAAATCCTGATTTGGTCACTGACTACAAGTGTGACCTTGGGCAAGTCTGTTTCCCTCTCCCATCATCAATCCTTCATCTATAAAATAGAAATAACAATCAATCCCCTAAAGATTATTATAAATTTTTAAAAGACAGTGGAAATGAGAGCATTTACAAATTATAAACTATTAAACAAATACAAAAAATAAAAATTACATTTCTTCTTAGTATCATTATTATTAAGAACAACCAAAATTGGCAGTTGTAGGAAGGCTTATTATCCTCAAAAGAAAAAATTATTATGCATAATAAAATAAAAAGTATTAATAAGTGCAGGATAACTTATATAACTTTAAGTTAAAAACACTGCCTTTACCGACTCATCATTCATGTTACTCATGAGACTTGGTTTCCTCATCTGTAAAATGTAGGAGACTAGCCTAGATCAGGTTTCTCAGACTTAACTAATTGAAGGAATGCTCCTGAAGGAAATATATTTTCACCAAACTTAAGGTTCATAAATTATTTTAATTCTAAGGAAACTAAAATACACTCAAACAAAACTAAATATAAATTCCTTATGTTTGAAGTTCTTTTATAAATATAAAACCAACAAAAATTTATAAATTGTATATAAACAAACATAAAATCAATAAAACTAATGTTTACTTAATATGATAGTGACATTGTTTTGTTCAAAGTAAATCACTGGTCCCTATTGAAAATGATATTACTATAGCACTTTTTTAACATAACCTTAGCATACCTATATTATATTGACATAATTCTCCCATCACTTTTCTTTCCTTTACCTTTAATAAATATTTTAAATTCATATAATATGCCATATTATCATTTGAACTTCACTTCACAAAAGCATCAGAACACCTCAGTAATATTCTTTTTAGCCTATAATAAGCAATATTATTTGGTCCCAAATTGATAGTCAACAGGAATGTTGACATGGCAATCAAGTGATATTTTTACTCAATTATGAGATCAATCACTTGGCTTAAATGTGTTAATATCAAAAAATTTTAGATTATCTTGAATCACAAAATTTTAAAACTTCCCAACAGACCCTGATGTGAGAAACATTAACGTATACAGTTTCCATTTGTTTATTTGTTCACTCACCCATGCATTCATTCATCTTCAAAGTCCTTTTCAATGCTTACAAGCTATGAGTGTATTTTTCAGGTACAAACTAGGTAGCATTCTAGATTATCTCTTTGATAATGACATAATCGTTTAAATCAGATACAGAAAATGTTACTATTTCTAAGTGAAAAGACTATGAACTATTCCTTGGTAACTGAAGAAATTTAAGGAACATACTGCTGTCAAAAAAATTTTTTTAATTCCAATTCTAAATCACTTAGAATTCATTTAATTCAGGTTGGCAAACAACCCGCGAGCAAACTCCAGCCCACTATCTGTTTTTGCAAACAAAATTTTATTAGAACATAGCATGCTCATTCATTTAAGTATCATCTATGACTGCTTTTGCACTAGTAGAGTTGAATACTTGCAACATAGATCATATAACCTACAAAGCCAAAACTCACAGAAACAGTTCACCAATCTCTAATTAAACTAAAGAGAAATGAGATCATATGGACATTATATATAAGTAATATATCCATTGGTATGAAATTTTGTGGCTTGTTTTCTTAAAAAGGAAATGTAGATTTATTTAAATTACGTAAGTCAGGAATAATAAAGCAAATAGGGTAAAATGTTAACAGTAGGTGAATCTGGGTAAAGGGCACTTGGATATTCTTTGTATTATTCTTATTCTTGCAACTTTTCCATAAATTTAAAACTTTCTAAATAAAAACTTAACAACAGTCTACCACCTAAACGGCACGGAGTCGGGAGCAAATACCTGGGTATTACTTCACAAAGAGCTTGATAAAGAATTAACAGCATGTAAAACTCTTGAGAGTCAGAACTATATTTAAAGCAGTAATATGTTTATGAAATCTGTGCTAAAGCAAAATATTTCAGAGCAGGTTTGTGGTAGGCTAAATAATGCCCCCACCCGAAGAAATCTAGGTCCTAATCACTGAAACCTGTGAATGTTACACCTTATCTGGCAAAAGGAACTTTGAAGATATGACTAAATTAGAAATCAAGCTGGGAAGTTTATCTGGATTAGCCAGGCAGGCTCTAAATATAATTACAAGTGTCCTTACAGAGAGGGAGATCTGAATACAGAAGAAGAAAGCAAAATGACCACTGAAGTTAGCGGTGCAGCAAGCTTTGAAGACTGAAGAAGGGAAAAGTCCTGGGAACTGCAGCCCTAAGAGCTGGAGAAGTCAAGGATACAGATCTTTTCATAGAGCCTCCAGAAGGAGTGTGACCCTGCAACTCCTGAGATTTTACCCAGTGAAACTGACTTCACACTTCTTATCTCAGAATGGTAAGAGATTAATAAATGTCTATTGTTTTTCTTAAAACAGCAGTTACAAGAAACTAACACATAGCTAAATTTATTAATTTATTTAAATATTGTTATTTAATACAGAAAAACAGGATTCTAGAGGTTTTTAAAATTTTACTCAGTAATCTAAAATATCTAATTTTCTACACAAAATAGCAGTCAAAATTCTTCTTATCTTTGTTACTACTGTACCTTATATTAACTTCTAGCAATTATTAGAAGGAATGTCTATAGTCAAACTCTACAGATTGTCTTTATTTTGTTCTAAATTAGTAAGTTTATAAATAGAATGAGACTTATGAATATGGCTTAAAATTTAAGGAAAATTAGGTATCTTAATTTGCAGCCTTCTGCATTCTATAACTAAAATAATTAAAAATGTCATTTTATAGGGTGCCTGGGTGGCTCAGTTAAGCATCTGACTTGGGCTCAGGTCATGATCTTGGGTCCTAGGATCAAGTCCAACATCGGATTCACCCTGCTCAGCAGGGAGTCTACTTGTCTCTGACCCCCTGCTCATTCCGTCTCTCTCAAATAAATGAAGTCTTTAAAAAAATGTAATTTTATAAACTGAATATTAATTTAAAACACAAATAACTATAAAGAATACATTATATACAAAGCCTTTGCCATCCATTAAAAAATCTAACATTGATATCTACATTTAAGGCCCTCCAAGACTCCCTTTTTATTTTTTATTTATTTTTTTAGAGGGTGGGGGAGGGGCAGAGGGAGAGGAAGAGAGAGAATCTTAAGCAGGCTCCACACTTTGGGCAGGGCTCAATCTCATGACCCTGAGATCATGACCTGAGCCAAATCAAGAGTAGAATGCTTAACTAACTGAGTCACCTAGGCACCCAAGACTCCCTTTTTATAAAAATATATCCATGAAAAGTCCTCTATCTACCACTTCCTAATGTGGCCCCTCCTGCAACTTCTCCACATTAACTCTCCCTGCTTAACTTCTCTCTATCAATACGGGAATCTCCTCAAGGTATGCAGACCTCAGCTGTCTGGAAAAGGATGTAATAAACTAATTCACGTTACAGTGAGGATTTCATAAAGCTTTAATACACCACCTTTTCCACACGTTATGTGTCGTTTAATAACCCAAAGAGCATAAATGAATTTCTAATGCTGTAACTTTAGGCATTAGTAAAGGCTGCTGAGATTTTTGAGGGGAAAAAGCTAGTCTACAATCATAGAGAGTAGAATTATACTCTGATCCCTCCCAAATGTGTATCTCCAGCCCCACAACCCCTCTTGAATTTCAGATTCAAAGACAAACTGCCTACATGACATCTTCACGTGGGTGTCTAATAAATCATCTCAAACTTACCATGTCCAAAACTAAAATCCTAACTCTTCCCTTTCAAATCTGCTCCCTCACCAGTATTTACCATCTCAGGAAATTGCACGTCCATTCACCTCACTGCTCAGGGCAAAGACCATGGGGCTTTTCCTGAGTTCTTTCTTTCCCCCCACACTCCATATCCAATCCAACAAATCCTGGACTGACATTCATTAGGTATGCAAGTGTACAGCCTTTCTGATTATTAAAATATGGAAAGGTTTCAAAATAAGTAGACGCTGCCTCAAGTACCTGGCCTTCCCTCCCAGTTCCCCTGGCCCCTTCCTGAGGTAATCCAAACCTCTCCAATCAACAACCAAAGGTGTGACGCCTGGCACAGCATGGCTCATCCAGGATCTTGCTCCAGTCCTAAGGCCAGCATCCATTCTGACTGGGTAGTGTCTGAGTATCTGTACTTTACCAATTATAAACATCTTTCAATTCTGTCACTTCTACTAGACACCAACCACCAATTCCTTCCTTTACAACTACCATCCTAGTCCAAGCCACCGTGCACTCACCTGGACTATTTGGAACAACAGTCTCCATTCTGGTTCCCTTCTCATCACATTCAACTCTCCACAATGAAACCAGAGTGATTAAAAATATAAATTCACTCCTATCATTCTCCTAATCAAAATCTTTCAATGGTTTCCTACACTCAAACAAAATGAAAAATTCCTAACATAGCTTACAACCCCTATATAAGTGGCCTCAGTATATACTTACTGAGTGAATGAATGAAAATAACCTTAGAGCTATAAAGATTAAAAGCATGAGCTATGAAGTAAACCTAGCTTTCTACTTATTAGATATGAAACCTTGGACAAGTTACTTCTTCAAGCTTCAGATTATATCAGAAGAGCATAGGATTCCAAGAAGATAATATGAGATTATACTTAAAATTAAATAGTATAATAAATCTCCCTTATAGTAATCCTATTCTTATTAAGTCAATCCCTTTATTTTATATATAAGAAAATTAAGTCTACCTGAGACAATCTATTTTAATAAAGCCTAGTGTCATTAGATATTACAAATATACATGTCAAAGAAAAAAGGAAAATTACAAGTAAAAAATTCCTATAATCCCAGGGGCACCTGGATGGCTCAGTTAGGCATCTCACTCTTGATTTTGGCTCAGATCATGATCTCAGGGTCATGATCTCAAGATCGTGAGATCAGCCCCAAGTCAGGTTCCACACTGGGCAGGGAGCCTGCTTGAGATTCTCCCTCTGCCCTCCCCACCTCAACTCCACTCTCTCTCAAAAAAAAAAAAAAAAAAAAACCTATAATTGCAGGAAAATCAAATTGAGAAAAAATTGCAAAGATAAAACCTAGAACAAAGAAAGAACTACAAAGTTTTTAAAGTTCTTCCAAAGTAATTCCAGACTACTAAATTATATTTCTTCCTTTCCAAAGTATTCTAATTATTTTGCACTGGAAAAGTTTTTCTAAAGGAATCTATCTCTAATTTTTTGAGAATCAATACAAAAAAATATATTTGTTTTACACAAATGAAAGTTATAAAATAACTTTGCTTCCATATAAAGAAAGATAAAAATTTAAAGTCTTCAGATGAGTGAAACAGCAATTCCCCAAAGGTCCCAAAATTATGAATAGATTTATATACAAATTTTCGATGTTACTAGTGAACCTGTAATTGCTATGTCCAAAGATGCAGAAAGGAAAACCTAGCAGTAAAATTTGATCTCTACCAACAAGGAGGGAAATGAATTGCTCCTTACTGATTAATAACTTAACAGCATGCTTTGATTTCTAAACACAAGAATAACTCTGAGTGGAGTTTCTCTGTACCATTTAAAGCTAGAAAAGAAGCCAAAAAGTTATCCAGTCAAGTAGGATTGATTTCAGGGGAAAAATTAATCTCTCTCTAGAATTTTGGACTTCTTGATACAGTTTTAGCTCATACTTTTAATTCTTATTTAATCTAAGTCATCATGAAAAAAATATTTTACTATTAAGGTGGTATAGACTTAAAGGGCCAAATTATATTTCTTTTCTTTTTTCAGTTCTCAATTAAAAACACTAAATAAATGCTAACTTTGAACTGTGCCAAATGTAGATTGTTAAGCCAAATTTCTATCAATACCTCTATATTGCAAATATCACTTTGGCATTTTAAATAGCTAGTAACAGAAATATATAATACATATACATATGTATATACACATTTATATACGCCCTCTAATAGTATCTCTGGTATAGTGTATCAGCTAGATTTCTTTGGTTGTACACCACAGAAACTAATTTTGACTACCTTAAGGAAAAATGGGAATTATTGGACAAATTCGGAGAATTTCAAAATGAGGTTACAAAATCAAGTTTAGAATAGGCAGGTATCTGGATTTATCATCCCATCAAGACTAGTCTCACTAAATGAAAGGCAATTTCCCAAAAAGAAATTGGATTGCTAATAGAAAAGGGAAAAATACGCTGAGAAGGGAAATTTTAAGAGAGGTGTATGTAACTTATTGTAATCATTCCAGAAATAATTTTATGACTTAGTATGTGCCCTGAATCCGAAGTTCTCCAAGTAAAAGGCAAAACAAGGTAACAAGAGTAAGAGTCATTTTCTAACACCACTGAAAAATCTGATTTTGTTTCAGTATCTGAAATATTATAAACATTTTCTTGGCCCATTAAACCAATCTCCAAAGGCCAGGCATGAATTCAGTGTATTTTAAATGTTCACAGCTGTTTTGACAATATTTTAATTTTATAGAACAATGAATTGTGTGAGTAGTAATCATTATACTGTTCTGTTCCAAGAATATTTGGTTCTCTCAGTTCAGGTCAATGATGCAATTATAATATAGAAAGGAACTGTCCTGTTAGCAAAGAAAAGTGCTTTTCAATGTATTATTTTGAGTCGTGGAAGGCTTAAAACAAAGCTTTATGGATGTTGGTTCTGAGTAATTGAAAATGATAAATATAGTTAGCTAAGATTGAGAGCAGGATTTGTTTGTTCTACTTATATAAGTCAGAGACAATAATATAAGTGCTTGTAAATATTTCAACATCAGGTAAGCTTCTATAAGGAAGGAACCTGTATGTCTAGCACAATAGCCCATGAATTGTGTTGTGACTCCCAGCTCAGTCTGTTCTATTCTCTCTCTACGCTCACTTTCCTGGTGATCTCATCTGATTTCTTGGCTTTAAGTATCATCAATAGTTTCCAACTTAATATTTTTAAGACACAAATTTATAGGTACAGTACAGACCTCCTCCACTAAACCCCAACTGTCTCCTCAATGTTTCCTCCTAGATGTCTAAAAGACATCTCAAACTTCACATACCAAAATCAAACTAATTTTCCTCCTAAACTCTTCTTCATATCAGTTGATAACAACTCCATCTTACTCTGTAGTCTAAACAACCTCAAAGCCATTTGGACTCTTTTCTTTCTCTCACCCCCTCCCATACCCGATACATCAGCAAATCTAATTAACCCTGCTTTAACATTCCCTGCAGCACTCCAGCCATTCTTGTCCCCTCAGCTGCCTGCCCACACTACTATCACCTCTCATCTGGATTATAATTATAGCAGTAACCTCTTAACTGGTACTCTGCTTCCAGGCTTCTCAATTAGAAGCCAACAGGAACCTTTTAAAACTAAGTCAGATTGTAGCAATCTTCTGCTCAAAATTTTTCAATAGCTCCCCATTTCACTTAGGGTAAAAGTCTAAATCCTTACGATGGTCCCCAATGCTAAGGGTTAGCTGATCTGGCTCCATTTTTCACATACCTCCATCGCTCCAACAACCCCTTAACCCCATCCCCAAACCTCTCCCCTGTTCTGTAACTTCTCTGAGCTCATATCTGGCTAATCTCCCATCAGTAATTCAATTCCAGGCACACTGGCCTTTTGGCTGGTCCTCAAACACAATAGGCATGTTTCTACCTTAGGACATTTATACTGACTGTTCCAACTGCCTGGAATATTCTTCTCCTAAATAACTATATAGCTAATTCCCACAGTTGTACCAAGTCCTTGCACAAATGTCACCTTCTCAATAAGGCCTAAGCTGACCACTCTATTTTAAATTGTAACTCCCATCCCCAGAACTATCCCTCTTTCTCAGCTCTACTTTCTTTTTCCATGGCACTTATCCCTTTCTAATATACTATACTTATAACATGTATATTAGGTTTATTGTCTACGATCTGTCTCTCCCAGTTTGAATATAAGTAAGCTACACAAGGATCCTTGACTTCTTTGTTCCACGATGTATCTGAAAGGCATAGAATAGTGACTAGCACTTAGTAGAAGCTCAAAAAATTTTGTTACATAAATGAATGAATTAGTTAATAAATCTTATTTTGTGCATATATGTGTGTGTGTGTGTATATATATATATATATATATATTCTCAATGTTACCTTTAAACAATTTTTCAAATAGGTTAGGGATAAAAACTTCATTTTATTGACCTGCAAAAAGTCAGATCTGCTGATTTTACGAGTGGGAAGAATGAACTAAAAGAAAAGAATTTAATTTGTACGTTACCTGTCATTAAAGTTAAATAAAGTAGAGAGACCATGTTTATTATTATTAAATGTAAAAAGGAAAATGTAATTTATCCAGTGAATTTCTTCAAGGTGCAGCCTATACTCTGATGTGTACTTGTACACTATTCTAAAGTAACTAAGCATGCCCTAGTATATGACGAACCCAGGGAAAAAAAAACACTTCAGGATAAAAATACTCATGAGTTTAAATTAAAACATCTTATATTTTTCTAAAACAAACAAAATTACCAAGTTTTCACAACTTGAATGAAGTCATAGAGGTTAAGTGTATGTTCTGGTAGTCAATACTGCCACCTATTGGCAAATGTTAAAATCTAAAACCAAAGGATTGCAATAAATAGAAAACAAAGAATCCAAGAACACGTGCTGAAATTCACTTGTTTTTCTCAATATTTAAAATTATTTTTTATAAATTAAGTACATTACATAATTTATTAGTCTTCATCTTCTGAAACATTTCTACTTGAATGTCTATATATCATCAAACTAGCAAACTAATACATGTCTAATTCATTTATTCAACTCCAGAAACCAATATTGCACTGTATGTTAACTAAGTAAAATTTAAATTAAAAATAATAATAATAATTCATTCAGCAACAACAAAAAACCTGAATGCCTACTACATATCAAGCACTATAATATGTACTGGGAACACAAAGATGATCAAAACATAATCACTCTTCACTTCATGGAGCTTATACTCCGTAGGAAAGAAAATTAAAAATCACACATACATAAATGTGATAAATGCTATAAATTTAAAATGTAGGGTCCTATGAAACCATATAACAGGAGGATTTGCCCTGGTCTTAAAATGTTAATGGAGTAAGGTATTCCAGGATGAAATTCAGAAATAAGAAAGGCCGAGACATAGTAAGGGACAAAGAGGCATGAAAGAAACTGAAATAAGTTCAAATAAAGTATGAGTTTAAATAAAGAATCAGAGGCATTATATAAAACTATCAAATTCTCTGATTTATATACTTAGATATCTTTTAATCAATATTTTAAAGGCTTAAAACAACAAACTCCAATCCTTATATGAGAACCATGTCTAAAACGAACTGAAATACTGAAAACATGAAGAATGTCCTGAAGATATTTAAAAGGACTGAACAATAGAATTAAGCAGGACATTCTGGAATAGGAAAGGAACATCACAGGAACAATCTTTAAATGGTTAAGTAATAGTCTTGTATATAAAGACAGTGACCTATTTTTCATCTCTATAAAATAGGGGGAAAAATGTCTTGTGTGATGGATTAAGAAAAAAAAATCAGACATTAAAGCCTTCGGGCTTATTTTTTTAACCCGTCTACTCCCACCATTGATTCCACATTGCAAAGTTTTTCTGAGTAGACATAGAGAACTACTTACACCATTCCTTGTCAATTAAGGCAACAATCTATGTTTTAAAATATTTTATTTGGATTTTGTATTTGTTTGAGAGACTCCAATCATTTCAACCCCCTTCCTGTTTGGGAAAATCTCTCTTGTGTGAATTCTGTTCAGAAAAGGATCCCGTCCCACTACATAAATCAGAAAAGTTAAATTCTCTATTTATGTATGTCTAGGCAGCCAAGGTATGAGTAAGACCTCAACCAAACAGATGCTACTAAGCAGGACTTTGAATCTTCACAAGTGATACAAAGATGTAGGAACCATTCAGAATTCTTTCTAGCTGTGCCTGAAGCATGTACTTTGCACAGTAAGGATGCCAGTGGTGGGATCCCAGCGTCCAGTGGAGTGACACGAATATCATAACCAAATATTCTTGTGGCTTCATCTTTCAGGTAGCCATGAACCTACCCACCTGGCTTTCTGTTGTACCTGACCCTTTCCAACCAAGGTAACTCCAGCCTTTCATCTCTCTTCGGAGCTACTGGGAACCCTTCTGTATTAGTTAGGGTACAGGTTAGGAGAACCAAAACTAAGTTGCTTAAATAAGCTAAAAGTTAATTTCTCCCTAATGAAACATTCTAGGGGCAAATGAGCAAGTAATACTGGTTACTAAAGTTATTGTCATCCACCACCATTTGGAAAGATCTCAATGATCTAAAAGTTCCACACAGCACTTCCACTCGTGTACTATTGGCCTGAACTTAGTACAACAGCCAAACTAGCTGCAAGGATGGCTAAGAAATGTGGTATGTAGCTGGAAGGCCATGTGCTAAAAACAAGGGAAGAATAAATTCTGGGAGACAATGGTCTCTGCCATACTTTCCAATAGGTGCCTTTTCTGCTCAAGTAAGCCAGAACTGTTTCTGCTTATAATCAGACTTCCAGGGATTCAGATTTTGTTTAATTTATGTAAAGAAAGAAACCTGGAGCCACTCTAATTAGGGAATTGATGGCCCGGGGGTGGAGGGGGAACCATACAACTTGGAGACTGCTTCGAAAATTAATGTTCTACTGTATTCTCTACATATGAACATAAACTCAATTTGTTATATCATGATTTGGATGTCT
This sequence comes from Ursus americanus, assembly GCF_024610735.1. Classification (NCBI taxonomy): domain Eukaryota; kingdom Metazoa; phylum Chordata; class Mammalia; order Carnivora; family Ursidae; genus Ursus; species Ursus americanus. The sequence continues at coordinate 15,414,535 of NC_142132.1, forward strand.
TTTAAAAATTCCTCATCTGTCTCAATGTTTGGAAGCCATCTTAAAAGAAAATTGCTTTTTAAAGTTGCATTTTCCCCTCCTGTGACTTATTGGGACTTAAATAATTTTATTAAGTGAAAATCATCACAGAAGCAGATTGAGCCCACAGAGGCCTCTACCATTTAAATAATCTATTTAATATGTATATATCATCTCTGACAACCATACATTATGACAAAATTACACATTATACAACAAATTTGTGTGCTTTTCAACATGCTACTTAGTATTTTCTTTATTCTTTACTATTTCATCTTTTGGGGTTTGTAAGTGCTCTCTACAGGAAAGGGGGGATAGATGATATTGATGGTGCCATCTACCATTAAAACAAACTCCTGTGTAATTTGGAAAAATTCCTCAAAGAGTAAAAAGATGATAGCAGATGATTAAGGAAGAAAGAAGAGAAAGTTAAGGGAGGAAAAAGTATGGTGATGGGTGAGCAGAAGTCTTCGAAGGTGTCCATAAAAAACTAAATTAGAAATGTGAGGAAGGGAATCCAAGACTTAACACAAAGGTGGGCTTCCCCTCTGCATTTGTCCTCCTTAATAAAATCTCAGTTTCTAGAAAGCAACCCTTTTTTTTGTATACTAGCATAGAACCAAACAGAGTAAGTAAAATTAACCAACATAGAAGAATAAAATATAATGGAGGTAGCAATAATCTGTTATTTTGAACCCAAAGAATCCAATTTCAAACAACACATTACAAAAAAACTGCCAGATTTTGAATCTCACAGATTGCCTCCGCAGCTCTCATTTTTAAATATCTCAAGTTCTTTTATCATTCCCCAGATGTCCTAGAAAATAATCTCTCTCTCGTTTTCCCCTCAATGATTCCTCCCCATTCTACATATCTGAAATAGAAACTTCATTCCCCCCTAACAGCTCTGGTAATAATTCCAGCTATTTAAGCTACACTTCCTTAACTACAGAATCAAGGATCAGGTTTGAAGCTCAAAGGAACCAATCTGCATATCATCTGTCATGAAAGAAGCACAAATATCACTTTCACCAAGCACTCTACCCTCAAAACATTCACATCAATTCAGAGATCAATTCTTTAACTATTAAGAATAGTGGTATAAAAATGTGTCTGATTTCCATACAGCATTTTATATTTATAAAAAAGGTATGTATAAAAATATATACATGTTTCTGTGGGCATACATACGCAACTATTCATATTATCACTCTGCTTTAAACGTGAACATACCCAGTATTTGCTACCCCATTTCCAATTGCTTACAGACATATTTAAGAGTCAGGGATTTTCTTTGACTTGAGGCACTACTTTGAAAAGAATAATAAAATGTGAAAGGCCAACAAAAGCCAAAAAAAAAAAAAAGATAACATTTGAGTCAGATATTATAAACCCCCAGAAAATAAAGCATTTTAAAGGACTAGTAAAAATAAATAAATTAATTAAATAAATAAATAAAAAAGGACAGAGATGTTCATAGCGAACGGCATACAGATGTATTCCTCTTCTGTTTTCAAGACTGTTGAAATGAGATGGAGACTGAGAGCAGTTGAAGACCACTTCGAAAAACACTATGTGCCTAAGCTGTACTTCTATTTCTCAGGCCTTAATTTAAATAGATTTAAATATATTCCTGATGTACCATTCTCTCCATAGAAAAGGATATCATTTTAGTTTCAAGACTAAAATGGAAAAAGAAATGGTGTATTGAGGCACTTTTTAGGAGAAGAAAGGTCACAAACTCTTAAAATAGCCACATGGTAAGATACATACTCCTATAATTAAAGAACAGAGAAATCTGTCTCTGTCATAAACATAATAGGTAATCAAATTCAATTCCATAAGAAATCACTGGTATTTTGTGTCAGAGTAACTAATTTTTTTAATGAGGTAACAGAGGTTTAAGATGGGCATAATTCGGGGCGCGTGGGTGGCTCAGTCGTTAAGCATCTGCCTTCAGCCCAGGGCGTGATCCCAGGGTCCTGGGATCAAGCCCCACATCAGGCTCCTCCGCTAGGAGCCTGCTTCTTCCTCTCCCACTCCCCCTGCTTGTGTTCCCTCTCTCGCTGGCTGTCTCGCTCTCTGTCAAATAAATAAATAAAATCTTTAAAAATAAAATAAAATATGGGCATAATTTATACAAAGCCTAAAATAATTTCTCTAAACAAGTACTCAACATACTCAGTAACATTTTTTTTTAAGCCATCTAAAGAATGATGACTATAAGCATATGAGGAGCACGTTCTCTTTGGTTTTTACTTAGGTCTGACAGGACATACTGTGGCTGCCGCTTCCCTGTACTGTAACAACACACAACCGTGTGACTTCAGATTACTCATTTCTTGAGTCAAGGCTACCTCAACCAACACGATTAGCATGCTGACACAAAGCAAGCTCTCAATAGGTAAATACAATCATCACAAAGTAAGCTCTGGATAGGTAAGTATACGGATCACTAGACGTACCTCTTAATTCCACAATGACAAATTTTATGATTTTATAGCAAAATATCTAAATAAGCTAAAACTGTTCAATGTAGCCTAAAACTAATATTTAATCACAGATACTTATAAAAAACTGTTTAGAAATTCTTCCCTATGGGGCGCCTGGGTGGCTCAGTAGTTAAGCGTCTACCTTTGGCTCAGGGAGTGATCCCCAGGATCCTGGGATCGAGCCCTACATCAGGCTCCCTGCTCTATTGGGAGCCTCCTTCTTCCTCTCCCACTCCCCCTGCTTGTGTTCCCTCTCTCGTTGGCTGTCTCTCTCCCTCTCTGTCAAATAAATAAATAAATAAATAAAATCGAGAAAGAAAGAAAGAAAGAAAGAAAGAAAGAAAGAAAAGAAAAGAAAAGAAGAGAAAAGAAATTCTTCCCCAGGAATCTTGCTTTTGCAATAAGCAGCTGAGATCCTTAAAACTAATCCTTAATGAAATCTTCTTTTAAATACTTAAAAAAAAAAAAAAAACTGTTCTTTTTAAAATAGCCACAAGAGGTCAGTCTTTCCTAAGAAAGAAGTTAAACATCCTGCTGTACCTTGGAGGACAAGCATTTTTGCAGTATACTATTACCCATTACAAGTCAAATTTGAATGCAACCAGCATTAAATCCAGTCAAGTCATCAAATCTTCAGGATTCAACAAAAAATTACAAGAAGATTGTATTGATCACACACCCACAATTTAAAAAGATTGCCATATATAACTTCACTTGATTCTCAAAACAAGGTGTAGACAAAATCTTTACCAACTCTAGTTGTTAAGAAATAAACTACTAAGAGGTTGGCCATTCATTTGGAAATTCTAAAAATAAAATACATGAGATCTGGATGTGCAAATTGTAACAAAACAAATGAGTGTAGAATTTCTTTTAATCTTATTAGATACGTGAATCAATGTTTCAAAAGCCATCACACCACACACGCTTACCTTGCCAGCTATCATTGCAGACACACAATTTTTCTCCTGTTAGGTCGCAGTAACCATGATCAGGACTGCCGCAATTGGCTTTACAGTAAGGAATATCACAAGCTTCACCCTTCCAGTATTTATCACATTCACAGTACACTTGACTTGGAACAGAAATACTAGTTGTACACTTGCCATGACCAGAGCAATTGTTAGGACAAGAATTGATTCTGTAAAATATAATACATACAGATTCAAATTCAAAGTAATTAAAAATGAATTTTGCTTGCTATTCTATAAACTTTATCACTTTTATGTTGCGTTTGATACGATCTGTTTAACACAATTTCACAATGTGACTTCAATTCTTTACTCTGTACCCTTTTATCTCTAACGCAGTTCAGTTAATATTTATTTACAATTGACCTTAATTCATTCAGTGAGTTTACGTTGCTACCAAAGCTCCAAACTTCCAATGACTCAACATTTGCAGAATCTATACAGTTCCAAACACAATGTTTTGTAAAGAATTAAGTACTCAAATGTTTTGAATGTATATTTTACAGAAAATAATTAAATTCATGAATACCTGAAACTACATGAAAAGCCAAGATTTAACCTGTTTATATAATGATATTTACATATCATGCTATCATCTACACACTGTCACAGAAGAGGGATGTTTATCAAATTTTATTTTAAACCACTTTAACCAATTATATTCTACTATATATTTATTATTCTTTGCAGACATACTTGAGATAAATAAATCCTACAATGACTCGCTGATTTTATATTTTAATAGTCTGAAGATATTTAGAATATTTTATTCATGGTGGAAAATTCACCAGTTATATTCTACATTCCCGAAGAAAAGGAAAAAGAGCAGTGCATCAAGTTCTTCGGTGGCCTTTCCTGTGAAAGTATCTCAGCTCCTCCACTTCACTGGAAGTGAGACTTCCGGGCATAAAAATGTATAGAAAGTGTCAGGCACATAATGTTTCTTAATAAAAATTATTTTCCTTATTTTAGAGGAGACAGTGGTATATCCACTTACCTTAAGCCTCAATGTCCTCACATGTAAAATGGGAAAAAGACCCATGTGACGGAATTGTTATAAAGAGAATCAAAGAATATAATGTACACAGAGTATCCAGTACAGTCTCTGGAAAGCCAAAGGACTACACAAGCTTAGTTCACATACCCATCTTCAAATTAGGAATAAAATACCTTCAAGCACAGACACAGATGAAGACTCCCTCTAATCCCACACACCTGCTGCTACAAGTTACTCTAGTTTGTACTTGTTTAATCATTTACCAACAATTTTAAATTTCATAATTAATTGTCAACCAAACTTGCTACCATAATGTCCTGAGACCTAGAATACAAGCTCAAACAGTACTTTGAGGCATATGATTAAGATTTTATGTCACTTAGGAAAAGATCTTATGATTTTGAAATTTAACACACTAGCCTGCTCCCCATATAGAAGACATTTACAAAAACAATAAATTATTTGAAGTAAAGTTATAAGAATCATTACAATATAGAATTAAAAAAAATACTTACGAATAAAAAATGTTGAAACCGGTTAGATTATATGCAGCGTCACTAAAAAAATGTAACAGTGCATAGCCAGATGTTGTAACGACTTCAGGCACAGTTTCATTTCCCCTGATTTCAGGGACTATCAAACCACTGCAAGAGAACATAATTGAATGCAATATATATTAATATGCATGACTGTTAATCACATTAAAATCTACTCAAAAATATTCTTGTCAGAATCACTAAATATCTGTAACAGAATAAGCAACTAGAAGAAGGATAAGTCTAAAACAAGTTCCTCTCCATTTTTCAGCCAATTAGCCCTCCTACTGCTGCCAATGGACAAACGTGCGTTCTCGTGCCACCGCCCTCCTTTTCTTCCTTCACACTGTTTGGACTGCAGTGTCCATTTCTCCCTTTATCCTGCTATCCATCCTGTTATAATACCATAAGGTGGTCTCTTAACTCATGGGTAAACTGTCTCTTAAAGCCATCTTAGAGCCTTGCTATCTCCCTCTGGCTGCAAATTCTGATGAAGCTAGAACACTCCACACCGACAAAGGGACTACAGTGACATTCTAGTTAAACGTGTATGCTTCCAGGACACTAATCCAAGTATTTCAGGTCATCTAAAAATATATGCTATTTCTATTTCTTTCAAATTTTGCATACTTATACAAATTATATTAATACTCCAGAAGACATTTAAGCCCATATTCACACAAAAGAAAACTAACGGTGGGAGGGGGGCAGATATAAATGTGCAAGAGTTCTGAGTCAGTAGCCACTTAGTAACTGCTACTTTTCCCTTTTTCAATCTCCTTATGTATGAGGAAAAATTACATATCTTCATTTACTTATATCATACTACCCTCTCTAAATCTGTGAAAACATGCAATATGAGAAGCTGCTAACAACAAATTATAATACTCAAAATAGTCCATTCCTTTTGGCAATGTTAAATTTCGTGTAGACACCACCAGCAATTGAACTCTCTCATTCAAGTCATATTTGACAGAACAAAATGAAATAATTTATTTTACAAACATATTCTCAAAGCAAACAAATTAAAAAGTAATCAAATCTTGATGTTTTTCTAATTATTACTGCATCTACTAATCTATGTTTGTGAAGGAACAAAAAATTTTAAAAGGGGACTGTCAAAAGAATTCTAATTCTATAATACCTGTCTCAGTTATATTTTTCACTATAGTGCGATTACATTGAAGAGAGTACATTGTTAAAAATAATATTCCCAGTTCTTTATAATAGATATAATTAATCTCTCTGAAACAAAGAACAGATATGTTTACTGGTTATTTACTTATAAATGTTTTTTTAATAATTTATTTAAAAAATAAATAAAAGAAATTTAATTACAGTGTTTGTTTTAAAAAAAAAAAGTTTAAAAAAGAGCAACCAAGCAATTTGGACCAACTAACCCTTCTACTGAAGTCAACTAGAAAAATGACAAATTACATTTAAAAAAAAAAAATCAGTTTGAAGGTACTGTAGAACTAAGAAGATGGTGAGCCCAGGTACTAAGGCCATGTCTCCTTATGGGCACTCACTGATTTCAAAGTTGGAGGTAAGGTTTGAAGGGCTAAGAAACTGGGTTGTTTTACAGAGCTAGGAAAACAAAAAGTGGAACCTCGGGTCCTTGCTTTGACCTGGGACTCCAAAGACTGCAAGTAAAAGTGAACTCGTAAAAGATCAACCCTCCAGGAGATTGCCCTGCAGCTTGGGCGTGAATCACCTCAGTATCTAAATTCAGTTGACTGGATTGCTAGTGTCTCCAGGCACTCTCTATAGGAATACAGTATCTTTCTAGGCCTCAAATTATTACTATATGTGATTTTACAAACATGATGTCCAGCACACAATAAAAAATAACACTGCTCTATTACAATCCATTTTCCGCATTCTAAAGTCTTGCCTATAGAATGAAGTCCAATTTCCTTAGTGTGGTATACAAGAAAGCAATACTACTGTGATTAAGGGATTATAAAACCAGAGTTATTATTCTGACTATATTACTTACTAGCTAGGCAACTTTGAACCACTCACTGAATCTCTTTGTGCCTCAATTCTCCATTTATGAATGGAGAATTTATAAACTCCATGGCAATAATAATCCCTAACTAAAGGGTTACTGTGAAGATTAAATGAGTTAATATATAGAAAGAACTCTTACATACTGCCTGGCACATAATTAGCATTTGGTAGATGTACTGATTACCGTTTATTGGGTAATCTGGCTCCTACCAATCCCTTCACATTTCCTATGATCAAATTACTCGTAACTACTTATATTAGCCCAAAACATAATGCTCTTTAATGTGTCTATGCCTTTGTACATGTTTTTCTCTACCAAGAATGTCCCATCTGGCCCCCATACTTTGCCTATTATGTTTCTGCCCATGATGAAATTCACCATGAAGAATTAGCTACTTCTAAAATCATATAGCACTCCTTCCATAACCTAATTATAATACTGTGCTGGGTAAAAAAATCTGTGTGCATGCCGCCACCAGTGCTAACTGCTGTGTACTGATGTAGCCTCCAAATCCTTGGAATTTCCCAAGTGATAGGAATGTCTCCGTTATTCACGGGGAATTCTGATTGTTTATGCTAATGAGGTGACTCAGGATGGGAGCTGACCACACCGGAAAGACCAACATGCAATTAAAGGGTTGAGGCTTTGAGCCACAAGAAATCAATCCAACTTCCAGAGAGAGAAGGAGGACTAGAGACAGTTCGACCTTGTGGCCAATGATTCAATTAATCATACCTATATAATGGAACCCCAACAAAAACTCTGGACACCTGGAGCTCAGGTAAGCTTCCTGGATGATGATACACATTGGTGTGCTGGGAATGTAACACATCCCAAGGACAAAGAAGTTGTTTGTGATCCTCCCAGAACTCATTCTATGTGTCTCTTCATTTGGCTGGTCCTGATTTCTATCCTTTTATTATAAAACTATAATCACAAGTGTAGTGGTTGCCCGAGTTCTAAGAGTCATTCTAGTGAATTACTGAAACTGAAGGGGTGATGGGCACCCCTAAATCTGCAGCCAGCTGGTCAGAAGTGTGGGTGGGGCCCGAGGACCTCTGAACTTCCAGCTGGTGTCTGAACTAAACGCAGTCCTATGGAGGGCTGTGCACTCGACCTATGAAGTTTGGCCCAACTCTAGGTACCTGGTGTGTGAATTCATTGCAATGCCTGTATCTTATTCCTTACTATATCCTCCAGGCTTATGATAGTCTCTGGAACTGAGGAAGTTATCACGTGTTTGTTGAATAATGTATATTTATAAAACTGGAATCATTCAAACACTTAGATTCTGAATTCATAGTATTATAGGCTTTTAAGTAAGGAGACTATCATGTCCTAATCCTGCCTGGCTCCACCATCTATTAAAAGTAAAACAATTTCTCTGAGTCTCAATTTTCTCAGCTATAAAGTGGGGATAACAGCACTTCGTCCACAAGATCCTTGTGAGAATTAGATGACATTTAATGTGCCTAGTATACTGATTAACATCAAGTGGATACTCAATAAACATCTTTCCATCTCCTTCAAGATAGCTAATAGGAACACCTGCTAATGAAAAGTCACTGGTTCCATCTTCACAGTCATATACTAAATCCCATCCTACTAATTATCTTACAAAAGTTTCTTTTAGTATCAAGAAAGCATTGGTAAGAGTATTAATGGATCACTGTTAATTAATGCAGTCATTACAACTATGAAGAAAACAAATGGAAAGGCACCCATCTAAATGATGGTCAGTCAAGACTGTCATAAAAATATAGTAATGAGAGCTGAGTAAAATCTAAACTGCTAAAAATTAATGTATGAACCCAGAATCTTACCTAATTATCACAATGAATTATCTTACAATATAATTATTCATAAGACTCTTCCATTTTCTGTATATTGTCCTTGGATGAAGGGCTATTCGTGGCAACCCTTTAAATAATTTTCAAACAACTCAAAAATTAAATTCTGGAAGTATTTAGAGCAATAGCAATATTACAGACTGTGTCTAAGATCCTAAAGAGTCACTGTGAAATAGTCATTCAGAAATACAAGTCCTTACATGTCTATCCAAAAAAATAATAGTTCACATTCCTGGTAAACAGAATATTTGCAACATAAATAGTAAAAAGAAAAAAGAAAATTTTAAAAATCTGAAGGAACAATAAGCTTATATCTTTATTCAAATTTTTAAGTATAACAGAACATGTAAGCATTATTATGGAAATAAGAACTATAAGGAAGTAACTGGTCAACAATCATCTTAGTTAAATTGTACACAAAATCAGCACTACATGATCCTAATATTTCCTATGTCTAATATATTTTCTCCTATTCATAAAACATTTTATAATAATTTGTATTACATACATAGAAAAGATTTTTAAATTGATATTGAAAAGGCTGAAATTTTAAAATTAAGTCTACTAACAGTATTTTGAAACTACCAAAACTCCCAAATTTTGAGAACTAAAAGCAACACATTTGTTATTAAACCATTACATAAAGTATAACTTAACCTTTTTTTACAGAATTGGAAATTTTATTTCAGCAAAATAAAAAGACAACTAAAAAAAGCATATATATCTATTACTTCTTTGTCACCTAGAACTCACATTAATCTATCCAATAGGTAGCTCTGAAAACATATTCAAATCACTTTAAAAGAATAAACTATATGTGGAAAGAATAAAGGATACTTATCAAGAAATCTACGTTTCTGAAAGAGTACTTATTTATCCTTACTAAATCGAAACTTACACGATTATATATACACCTAAGTTGACAGTCACAGTATGCAACACTGTATTATAATCATCTTAGAAATTTAGCAATCAATATCTCTGCTAAATTTATTTTAAAGCGCAGAGCAGTATATATTTAAAATTATAAATTACAGTTACTCTTCTACAACTGACTGTAAGTTCTGTAAGTTCATGAGTAAAACGCAATTACTCACCTAAGAACTGCGATTAAAGGTGCATATATTGAATCTCCATCATAAACATACATATGATCCCAGCTACATTCTGTTGCAAAATGATTGAATCTTAATCTTAACACCGCATTTGGACTGAAAAAAATATTAAAATATGTTTAAATTAATATGTAACATTCAAAGCACAGTCTGAAAAATTTTAAGAGTATTGTATTAAAAACCTATTTATAGGGGGGCGCCTGGGTAGCGCAGTCGTTAAAGCATCTGCCTTCGGCTCAGGGCGTGATCCCGGCGTACCGGGATCGAGTCCCACATCGGGCTCCTCCGCTGGGAGCCTGCTTCTTCCTCTCCCACTCCCCCTGCTGTGTTCCCTCTCTCGCTGCCTGTCTCTCTGTCACATAAATAAATAAAACCTTTAAAAAAAAAAAAAAAAAACCTATTTATAGAGAATTTTCTATACATTCTTAAGTTGCCAGTGTAAAAGACTGATAAAGAGTCTGCTCTAAATTGTAAAAATGAGGGATGCCTGGCTGGCCAGTCAGAAGAGCATGCGACTCTTGATCTCAGATTGTGAGTTCGAGCTCCAAGTGGGGTGTAGAGATTACTTAAATAAATAAAACTTTAAAAATAAACAAAAGAATTGTAAAAATGACACACAACTTCAAAATCTATTAACAGACTGTATATATACATCACCATTTTCTAAAAATCTAGTCAGCAGTAAATGTTCTATGTCTTAAGGCGGACATTACACAGATTATATAAATTATTGAAGCTGTGTTGAACTGTACGCTTAATATGCATTTTATTGTATGCAAATTATACTTGAAAAAGTTGATTTTTAAAACTCAACACTCAAAAGGTAACAACTCTTATTTCTACACAAAGCTTATTAACTAAAGGCCCTAATGTGGTCTTGAAATTTTAATCAAAATGTCTCAATATATTATTAATAAATTAAGAAAATGAAAAAAAAGGTGTGGGGGGCCACCAGCTGGCTCAGTCAGTGGAGCATGAGCTCAGGCTCATGAGCTCAAGCCCCACGTTGCGCATAGAGATTACTTAAAAAACAATAAGCCAACAAGCAAAAGACAAAAAAACAAAATGAGGCAGTAAGTGTGCAGGGAATTCTTAACTTTTAAGTTCTAAAAAACTTTCTAAATAACCTCCCCCAAAAAAATCATTTCCCAAATACACTCTTTAAAAATCATAAAATGGTTCAAAAATAACTTATATCAATTCATTTATGATCTATTCACAGTATGTTTAAATAGATCAATTCAATCTCAAGCCCTTATTACTGAAAAATACTCCTAAAAGGATAATTAACTCTCTCCTACAAAATGTTCTTTTTTTAACACCCTTATAACTAAAGTGCTGAATAGTATGAACCAATGGTATAATTCAGCATGGAATATTTTTACACTTTCTATGGCATCTTCAAATTCCATAACAAGATGTTTAAAGCAAGCCAAAAATGCCTACTTGATTTACTGCCACACTAACATAACTCAAAAATAAAATATATGTAACAAACTACTATCTCAAATTAAGGGGGTACTATAATTGACATTAAATGTGATATCTAAAAGTTGTAAATCTCATTTTAAAATATCATGAATAATGACTGAATAAATTATAAGCAAGTAAATATGCTATATACCTATAAAATTATACTTTAATGTTTTAACACTGATATGGTTGTCTTCTTTATCATTTCAGAATAAAATAATTTAATCCAAATTATATACTTACTAGCCTTCTATTAGCCATGTGCATTTAGTTTTATATTTATAGTTAATTGGACCATCTGTTAAATATCCAGAAGGTTCTGTTAACCTAGAAAACAAAATCATGAAAACAATTACCTTAAAGTAACTTTAAAACATACAGTAGCATAAGAAAATTAAAAAGACTTTTAACCAAAGGAATGGAATGTAGCATTTCCCAATAGGGAGAATTTATTTACAAATTAAGAAAGTTTTCAAATTGCCGTATATCTCTCTACATCTCAAAAGAATTTATTTTGGATTTCTCTAAACCTTGACATATTTTTACTGTTTCACCACTTTGCACAGTGAAAAAACACACTGAAAGACTGAACATTGTACTGATAGGTTTAATGTTTAATGCAAAAATAGATGAAGTTAAATTGCCTCTATACGAAAATAAGATGGAGGCACAAGAAGGAAGGTCAAACACACTTTAAAAGATGCAGATCAATGAAATAGTGAAATAGTGTACATACATACCACTTTCAAAGTTACAGTGTTAGCTATATTTGCTTTTGGTTTTCGTCTTGGCTCTTTTTAATTCTCATGTTATTTACTCTCAAGTAATAAGTCATTTCTTTATCTATTTTAATTTGAGTAAACACACAATGTTACATTAGTTTCAGGTGTAAATCTCAGTGACTGAACAAGTATGTACATTGTGCCATGTTCACCACAAGTCTACCCACCCTCTGTCCCATTACATCACTATATTTGTTTTTCACAAACCAGGATTGCTGTGGTAGCTGTCAGCAGACTTTACTGAGTTCGGCTACCTGCTTTTCTCTTATCTACTTTATACCTAGTCCAAGAACTCAATCAATTTTAAAAATAGGATAAATCAAAGGTTTTATAATTATCTTCCATTTAAAATATAAAGACAATTAGAAAAATTTCAGTTTTTAGAATTTAAAAATATTTAACAAAATCTCAATTCTACTTCATTTTGTTCTCCTTAGCTCCAGCTCAATTGTTTTATCCACAAAAGATCATATTTTAAGTAATTAAGATATCTTCCCACTTAGCCTTTATATATAATATATGCAACTATATGTATATATATACCTGCAAACACACACACACACAAGGGCTTATCAGTCTTTATATATTCACTTATACATAAACATATATATTATACATAATATACACATATGCACATAGATCTCAGGGTCATTATTTCGTTTTAGACAAATTAAATTCTCCTTATAGTATAGACTAGTCTTAAGTACACCAGGAAAAAAACAATTTTCATTTATCTAAATCATGGTTGACAGAAATGTCAGAATAAGAATGCTATTTATAACTCTTTCATAATCCCTGCAGATGATTTTAGGCAATAAAGGAGCTAATTCATGCTTGGAAAAGTTTTTTAAGAACAGACAAATTCCAATACTCTCAAATTAATGTAATAATAAATTGAGCATTTTCTACATGTCAGGATCTACTATAAGCGCATGATGTGTTACCTCACTTAAAAATCTCAAAAACCAGGGCACCTGGGTGGTGCAGTGGGTTAGCTGTCTGCCTTTGGCTCAGGTCATGATCCCAGGGTCCTTCCTGCTCAGCGGTAAGTCTGCTTCTCCCTCTCCCTCTGCCATTCCCCTTGCTCGTGCTCCCTCTCTCCCTCTCTCTCTCAAATATATAAATAAAATCTTTTTTTTTTAATCTCAAAAACCTTACAAGGTAGTAAGTAATCATTAATCCCATATTACAGATGAGAAAACTGAGGCACAATTTAAAGAACAAGTTAAATAACTTGTACTGATTTTTCACTTCAAACAATACCAGATAAGGTAATTCAGACAAATCTTGCACTGAAAACAACTTTATAAAGCTAAGGAAAACATTTAAAATCTTAAAAGCATCTTATAAGTAACAAAATGGTAAGATCTACCAATCCAAGACCAGAAGTTGCAAATTCTTTACAAGGCAGGCATTCAGAACTGCTTTTGCTCTGGAAAGACTTGCCTATTGAGAAGACAATACCAAAAAGCTGAGTGCTTTTGGCAGACTGATAGAGGGACAGAGACAAAAGTTGAATGGTCCATGAAGGGTAGGGACTCAAACAGTATGGCCCTCTGAATTGAGACACAACGACGTGTTATTAGAGTAAGGGTGTACCAGAAGTAAACCAGCCCCTATGTGGACTGCAGCCTAGCTATGAGCCAACTGCATAGCAGAAAACCTCAAGACTTACCGTTGGCTTAAGGTGATACTAGAACTGCCAGTAGCCAAAGCTCCTAACAAAAGATACAAATACACACTCTCTAAAGAAAGATAACATTATTCTAGGCCTCAAATTATTTCTACCAATGATTTTTTCAAGTAAAATGTCTAGCATGATTAAAGATACTAAGACATATGGCAATGCAAGACAACAAGGTAAGAACCAACAGACAAGAGGAAGAGACCTGAAGATACTTCAATTACAGAGATTGTCAGATGTGTCCTATAAAACAAATATACTTTACTAAGCTCTAAAAGACAAGATTTAAAATTTTGGCAGTTAATTGAAAACTGTTACAGTAAGAGATATAAAAAAATAATAGACATACTAAAACTAAAAACTACCATAATCAAAATTAAGAATTTGAGGCACGGGTTTACAGCAGATTTAAACACAGCTAAAACAGGATGAAAGATCCAGAAGATACACCCATAAAAAATATCCAACCAAAGCAGGATGACTGAGAACTCAAACCATTGGGTTTGGGTCACTCCACCAGGTGAAACTCCAACAACCTGAGACTCCAGCTGAGAACAGGGGAAATAAAAATAGGGAGTGGAAGAACAAAACCTCAGATATCAATTATCATCTTATAACATATTACAGAAACAAAGATCATTAACAGCTTTGCATAGTTTGTCTTTGCTTGTTACCTGTATATCTTCTCTCCTCATTTTTACTTTACATACTAGTTGTTGTAAGTTAGCTGCAATTTAGACTTTAGATAATGGTATATTCAGTGAGACTACGACTGAATATGAAGAGTAATTAAGACAAGCAATGATGGATATGATGATTCTTTGAACTGTGTACTTCCTCATTTTGGACAAAGGGTGAGAACTTCAGTAGGAAGATATGTATCTTCTTAGAAATACAGTGTTGTTTGGTTGCTGGGGAATTCACATATGTTTAGAAAGAAACATTAAAAAGCTGAATAATCAAAGGGTAGACTGTGCCAATTACCCATTGCCTGTCACCTCAAAATCCACAGTTTGCCTACTCCGTGAAAATGGATCTGGGCATTTTTGTCTTTGTCAGATGGCATGATGTTAAAGCTGTCATGCTCTGTCAACAGAGTGCACTAGAGAGACTGCAGGAGAGAAGTTTTGCTTCCTGGTTGCAATGTACTTAATCTCCGGCAGCTTGGCTTCTCCAGGACTAGGCTCCTATAGAATGTGATGGCCAGCAACCCAGCCACCAACAGCTTCTCCCAGCACCTCCCCTCAGGCAATTCTACAGCAGTGCCTTCAGTGATACTGCCCTGGAAGTGCCTATAAATCAACACCCTCCCAGAGGTAGGCCCTAGCCAATGAATGATACGGTAAGAGTGTAAATACCCCAAGCTTCCTTACCTCGTTGTTGGGATAATACTGTGGTGCATTTCCCCCCCAAGAACTTCCTTGTGGGATTAAGCTCTGGTCGCACCCTGTGGTAGCAGACTTGATAACATACTTCTTACTGGCTACTTCTGTGTACTACTCTGTCAGGGTCCCTGAACCTCCTAAGTATACTACATGTGCTCAGTTCTCAGTGTGAAAGCAGATACTTCTGCTTCAGGGTGGTGGAGGGAAGAGTGACCAAACTAACAGTTACCACCAGGAAGCATATCTTCAGGAGAGGTTTCTAGAGTTGGATCACTCACCGGGCAGACGGTAGACGGAGTGGTAATAACTCCTGGCATGCTACAGCATCACAATGACTAAGACCTCCACGTGTGAGCTGAGATGGCATTTCAGTAGAAGGTTACGCACGGACAACAGGCTAATGCAATAGCTCTAATACTGGAGAAGTACGGTAGCAAGGGTAATTATAAGGACTGTGGAATGAGCTGATTGCTATAAAAAGTCACTGATATGCTAAAGGAAGAAAACTGCAGCAGAGTGTCTCTATGAGACACCTGCTCATGAGCAGCTTTTCCCAACATCCTGTAAGACCCAATTCACCAATCACCAATTTTAGATACAGTATAAAAGCCAGGGGACTCTGTAACATTTAAACGAAATCTCTACTCCTGAATCCAGAGGGAAGATCAAGCTGAAAAACAGGCCCAGTATCAGACTGAGAGAGGAGCAGAATTACAGAAAAAGTTTAATTCACAGCCGAGACAAAACTTCGGTGCTAAAGATAGTGCCTCTAAGAGGAAGTAAGACCCTGATACCTAGAAGGGTGCCATCTGGGTAGATGTACTTGAGAACCCTGAACTTGCATGTTTTTTTTTACACTTTGAGCCTGCAGAAGTCTTTCAGAAGCCAAAGGACTGTGAGAAAAATAAATTCCCACCCTCTTTATAGGACTACTTGTTCTTAAGCCATACCAACAAGCAACACCAGAATTGAATTAAATCAATTTAATAAATAACAATTGGCTACAGTAATCATGCATCACAAAACCATGAAATTATTGGCAACCCCATATATATTGACTGCACAAAAAATATAAATTTAAAATCCCCAAATATTTGCAAATTAAGCCATAGACTTCTAAGTCACCAAGACAATTAGAAAATATTTTAATTGAATAATATTAAAAACACAACATATCCGAATTTATGAGATGAAGCTAAGCCAGAATTTAGAGAGAAATTTTAGCTGCGTATATTAGAAAATTAGAAATTAGATTTAGAAAGTAGAAATTTTTGATGTGTATATTAGAAAACTGAAAATCAATTTTCTAAGGTTACAGCTCAAGAAGCTAGAAAAAGAACAGTGAGTTAAATCAAGAGAAAATATATGGAAGGGAATAATAAAGAAGAGAAATCTCTTGGGGAGCCTGGGTGGCTCAGTCAGTTGAGCATCCAACTCTTGGTTTCAGCTCATGTCATGATCTCAGGGTTGTGAGATTGAGGCTTACATTGGGCTCTGTGCTCAGCGAGGAGCCTCCTTGGGATTCTCTCCCTTTCCCTCTGCTCCTCCCCACACTGGTGCATGCTCTCCCTCTCTCAAATAAATAAATAAATCTTTAAAAAAAAAAAACAAAAACAGAAAACTCTTAAATAGAAAAGTCATAAAATGAAGGAAATCAACACAATTAAAAGCTGGCTTCATGAAGACTAACAAAATTAAGAATTCTCTAGCAAAATTTATCAAGAAAAACTAAAAAATATTAACTACCATTATCAAAAAGAAAACGAGAAACCTCACTACTGATGCTACAGAAAGAATAAGACATTAAGAACAACTTCCTATCAATAAAATGGATATTTTAAATGAAAGGAATACTTCCTTAAATAGTACAACTCGATGAAACCAACAGAAGAAATGAAAATTACAAATATCCTTCATACAAAAATCCTAAACAAAATATAATCAAATTTAATCTAGCACTTTATAAAAAGAATATATATAGCAGTATTGCTGAGTGAGGTATGTATAAAGACTTGGAGGCTCATGAAATAGCAATCCCAAGTTGGGGGACTACAACTCATTCAATGAGTCAATGCAGAATGTCTATTGATGAGACGATAGGGAAACCCAGATGACAGTGGTTACAAGAATGGGAGCTGACAGATTTAATCGTTACTCAGATTGGTTCAAGGAAGAAACCATAAAATTAATTGCATTAACCCTTGGAGCAACTAAAATTTTTACATTTAATTCACGAAATCATTTGCTGATACAGTATGAAAATCATCCCATGCCTAGCATGAAACTCCTTCAGAGCAAAAAAGCGGTTATACAGAAGGCATTCCTTAAAAACTATGAAAGGCAAATACAAACCCTGCTGCATGAGGCAAAAGGTTATAATGGAAGCAAACAGATACACCAAGAGCCTGGGAGTAAAATCTGGGGAGAGATTCTTTGAAGAATTAGGGTACTGAAAACTATCCAGTATGTGAACCCAACAGGGGAATTTGGGAAGCCATATGCCTCCCCAGGGAAGACTACATGCTCAGAAAATACCTGAGAAGACTCTACATTTTCAGCTCTGGCTAACTTTTAGACTGAAAGCAAACAGGAAATGAAGGCTAAGGCAGAGTCATAAACAACCTAGCTAATGCACTGAAGGAGTGCCCCCAAAAGAGTTAATCTGCAAAGACGGGGAGAATTACTTATTTTTTCCTTGGTTCCAGGCATTCAAGGAAATCTATGTCAAAACACTAGCTGACCACAAGCTAAAAGAATAGAGACCTTAGAGACCATATGCAACAAAGAATACATACAAGAGTAGCTTAGAAAAATCATGAACTACAAGCCACATATGCAAAAGAAAAAACAAACCCTGAAGAGAGAGAAAACTCTAATTTCTAGACTTATCACATTACAATAATCAACAAAAAATTACCAAACATGCAAAGAAACAAAGTATGGCCCATTTGCAGAGGTTAGCAGAAACTGTCCCCATGGAAACACAAGACACTGAACTTGCCACTTCTAATGTTGTTTCTACAATGTATTCTAAGTTTCACCAAACAACTAATGTACTTTTTATTGTGGCACACCTGTTCTTGAATTGAGAGCCATGTTGACATGTTAATCGAGATGAGAGCTCCACAAACTACTGGTCCACTGCCTGTTTGTGTAAATGAAGATTTATTAGAATTCCACTACACCCATTTGTTTACAGATGTCTCAGACTGCTTACACAGTACAAGAGCAGAGTAGAGCAATGGCAACAGAAACCATCGGCCTGCAAAGTCTAAAATATCTATTATCTGGCCTTTTACAGAAAAAGTTTGCCAATCCCTGTCCAGATGCCTGTCACATGCCCATATGCCTTCAAATGTCTCATCTAGCTAAAACTGCCCAATCTAGAGTCCCTGGTCAAATAAACACGCTGCGCTATTTAAAGTACAGGAACGGCAACTACTAAGTGCAGGAAAACCAGCACAAACATTAAACAAAATTAAGACTAGTCAATTGAAGTATTGTTCTCTATCTTGGCTACAAATAAAAATTTGATTAAAACACCATAAAAATAAGAAAAATCAGTAGTTTTAATGCATAGTCTCTGAGACAATAAATCCTGTTTATCAAAATCTATGGTTTTAGTGCTGACAATAACCATTCAAGGAATAGTTGAATCCACTTGGGGAATCTTTATGCAGAGTCACCTTTGCAAGCCATCCTCATTTGGAAGTCTTTTTAAAGGTGTTTTTAATTGAAATATTGTTGAACAGTTTATACATTTAAACAAAATAAAGAGTACCTCTAGAGTATATTCATTGGTATTAACTTTTCCCTTCCTGCACAGTGATAATTATCACTGTATTACACTGTAGTACAGTATTACACTGTCGAGCTTGCACCTCTTCTTGTTTCCTTCGCAGTGCATGTGCATCCTCCACTTCTAAGTGTGCATTCTCCAACCATCTGACTCCTAATAAAAATTTAGGTGACCTCACCTGCTAGACCAGTAGTCTTCAAACCTTAATTACATGCTCCCTTGTCAGTAAAAGTTTTTATTACATAACTCAAATACATGTATATTTACATGTAAATAAACATGTACTATTTAAAATATTGTGTACTAAGGGCTCCTGGGTGGCTCAGTCAGTTAAGTGTCTGGCTCTTGATTTCAGCTCAGTTCTTGATCTCAGGGTCGCAAGTTCAAGCACCACATTGGGCTCCACACTGGGTGGGCATGGAGCCTACTTTAAAAAATTAAATTAAGTTAAATTAAATTAACTTAAATTCAATATTATGTACTATAAAGTATAAATTTTAAAATCAAAATTAAAAATAACACTACTAGAAGTCCTAATATTTTCTTCCCACGCACCAATAAGTCATCTTGGGTACCATCCTACCTCAGAGAACACTGATTTGAACACATCATATCCTGGCCAAATAGGTATTACCTCATGTAAGTACACTAACCAAGCTGACTATAGTAGTTGACTGGCACCAGCACACATTAACAAAAATTCCTCTTCAGACTGGCCTCAGTGGTAACAAACAGTATGTGCTTAGTCAGCTCTCACAACTAGTAGAAGAGGAAGGAGCTGTTTATACCACACCCTTTGCATGATTTAGGGTGAAAAATAATTGACTACTGGTAGAATGCCACTGGAAGACCATTATCATTTCTCTTCCAGCAAATAAAACCTTTTTATATAATCCTTTAAAATATTGTACTTCCATTGCAAATCTTTCCCAATCTCAACCAGGCTTCAAATAATTGCCAAGAACAAACAGTGCCTTCAGGACTGATGTTACTAAGACCAGTATCAACAAAGGTTTCAGCATTTTAACCTTCTAGCTGCTGTGTGTCAATACTTATCTGTGGATAAGTTATACTGGAATTGATAGCAGCCAGTTGGGTACTCAGAAGTTTTTCATTCAAATATTTGAACATCAGATTGTTGGCCAAATATTATAATTAGGCATTCACTTCAAGATTTCTGGCCATGTTAAATATGCCTAATGTCAAGTTGACTTCATACTGAGCAAGGAAGCTACAGACATAGGAGGAAGAAATTAAGTTACCAGGCAAGATACTTCATTTTGAAAAGATTTGATTCAGCTGTTCTCATTTATTTTTTACTGATTGTAGAGAATATATTATTCACTCCTAGTATTTCCATGGGGAGGGATTTTAATTAGAGTGACACTCTTGGCCTCTCTGCCCATATCTCACTCCTTTCTTCTTCCTCAGAGGAGAAGGGGTGGTTTCTGATTGTAAGGTAAGGAGAAAACACTGGGGTATTGAAGGCTGGGCCAACTCTGGGCTGAGGGAATGCATTATGCCTACTTTCTTCCATGCAATGTAAGGGCCCTGCCCAGAAATATGGACCAGCAGTTGCTTACCTCTGCCTGCACGTAAATTTAATTTTGAAGTGAAATATTAAATAGCTCATTATGGCCACACATGAAAGTCATGTTCTCCAGGGGCACTTGGGTGGCTCAGTCAGTTAAGCAACCAATTCTTGGTTTTGGCTCAGGTCATGATCTCAGGGTTATGAGATCAAGCCCTGTGTCAGGCTTCATACTCAGTGCAAAGTCTGCTCAAGACTTTCTCTCCCTCTGCCCTTCCCCTCCATGTGCACACATGCTCTCTCTCTCTCAAATAAATAAATCAACCTTTAAATAAAAAAAAAAAAACAAGAAAAGAAAATTATGTTCTCCATATTAGCACTGATAAACCTGATATTTTAACCATTACCTATCTGACTTCTAGGTCTATTTCTCAACTAATTCGGAACTCTAAAATTCTAACAATTATATTCCCAAATATGAGGCTTCTAGCCCATTAAGCATTTTTCCTCACCATTGCCTTAAGTCACTGAGATGACTATACAACCCAAGTATTTTTTTAGTCATACAGTCTCTTCCACATGGTATCATTCTTCCAAATTCATCTACTATCTAATGATAAGAACCACCTTTTTCCCTTCTGGGTAAACTGACTTCACATCTACTAGTCATTTTTAAACCTTAAGTTGTCTATATTTCCTATTCACTTTTAGGTGGTATATGGTTCAGCTGTCTTAAAGGTAAAATAGTTACCTTTGGCTCAAGAAGTATTTCAGAATGAAATGAATGGTATGAATAGTATCCTGTGGGTCAAATAGGGCCAAATGGATCAGACAGCTAAAATTTCAGAGCATCTTCTTTTCAAGGATCCAAATATTAAATAGTAAACTTACGCCAACCATTCAGAGTGTAAATTCCCATTATTCATGGCAGACCAAAGACAGCAAGGAGAGGGAAGTACACAAAGCCTGATAAAAAAACTAAACTCACATATCATCCTGCATTATTATTGTTGGTAAAAATAATAAAACCCAATTCACCACCATGCTTAAGGAAGTAATTGAATTTAATTTTCTCATTAACTAAACAATATGATTAACTGAAACTCAAGAAGAATACTTTTTCTCAATGATTTGTTGCTAAATATGTTCCTGAATTTGTTCCTTTTTATTGCTAAGTTAACAAATTGCCACAAACCTAGAAGCTTCAAACAACATACATTTATTATTTCACAGTTCTATAGGTCAGAAGTCCCTGCGGACTCAGATGAGTATTAGCTGAGCTAGACTCTTATCTGGAATCTTTTTAAAAGAATCCACTTCTAAACTCTTTCAGCTTGTTGACAGAATTCAGTTCCCTGAAATTATAGGACTGAGATTCCCATTTCCTTGACAGCTATTGGTCAAGGGATGCTCTCTGCTCCAGAGGCACTCTCCAGTCCTTTCCACATGGTTCCCTCCATCTTCAAACCAGCAATGGTATGTCAAATTCTCTTTGTGCCTCCTATCTTCGACTTCCCCTTCTACTAGCAACCTGAGAATACTGTTTTTAAAGGGCTCATGTGACTTGATTAAGCCTACTCAAATAATCTCCCTTTAGCCATATAACATAACATAACCATGATAGTAAGACCAGGGGGCAAAGGTCAAGAGAGTCATCTTAAAATTATGCTTACCACACTTCCTAGATTACCAAGTTTCTGGAAACATAATGAGCTAATGTGCTTTCATAACTCAGGATCGTTAAATACCTCAGAAATATCATTATGAAAGTTAATTTTTATACATCTAAAGTATAAGATTAGTTTGACTTTATACTACCTATATAAAATACCCTGGAAATTATTTTTTTAAGTCACAGATAAAAATTTACTTATATACGGGACGCCCGGTGTCAGTTAAATGTCTGCATTTGACTCTGGTCATGTCCCAGGGTCCTGGGGTCCAATCCCGCATCAGGATCCCTGCTCAGCGGAGAGCCTGCTCTTCCTTCTGCCTGCTGCTCCCCCTGCTTGTGCTCTGTCTCTCTCTCCCTTTATCTGACAAATAAATAAAAATCTTTAAATAAAAAAATTTTTTAAAAATTTACTTATATAGTTTGACTTTCTCCCTAAGTAGACTACAGAAAATACACATAGTCATTCGCTAATTCAAAAATATTTTTTGAATGTGGCAATATTCCTGGCATGGGGGATAGAACAGTGAACTTTAAAAAGGTCTCTAGAGAGTAGATTAGTGACAATCTAGTGCCGGGGAGTAGGGAAGAGAACAGAAAGTGACTGCTCTTGAGTACAAGGTTTATTTTACGGAATAACAAAATGTTTTTAAATTATGGTTATAGTTTCACAACTATAAGTATATTTTAAAAACCATTAAATCATGTACTTTAAACTGGTAAAATTTATGGTATGTCAATTATATCTTAATAAAGCTGTTAATATAAAAAGTAGAAAAAAAAAACAGTAAAAAAAAACTGTCTTTGCCCTCCTGGACCTTACATTCCAGGACAATGCTGTCCAGGACTTCCTGCAATGATAGAAAAGTTCTATATTATTTATTGTTCAGTATGGGAGCCACTCAGCACATGTGGCTATCGAGCACTTGAAATATGACCAGTGTGACAAAGGAACTGAATCTTTAAAATTTAACTAATTTTAATAGCTATATGTGGCTAGTAACTGCCAGAGTGGACAACATGGTTACAGAAAGAGGAATAACAATATACAAAGAGCAAATAAATGTAGAGTATGTAAAGTGATGACACAAACATGGAGAAGGGAAGATGGAGCATTCCCCATCACTCTGATATATATTTATAGAAATATGTCAGGTATATGTATGTATTTAAATATATGTAAATATACATTGTATCTACATGTTTCTATGTGTAATAATGATGTAAATGTTTGGATTATTTGAGCAATTAAAAACAAGACGAATTTTTTATCCTTGTTGTATAATCTTCCTAAGCTTTTTTACAAAATAAATTTAAAAACTACTTTTGAGATCATTCCATGTCTTAGAAAAGATACCTTTTCAAGCTGTACATATACAGTGACTGTTATTTGACTTTCTTTCCCATAATACAGTGATTCTTATCATTTTGAGATCTGAGATCACTTTTGAGAATCTTGTAAAAGCTAACCGCCCCCTACCTACAAAAATTCATATAAATAATACTTTGTATACAAATTTGAGGATTCACCAACCACTCACAGCCCATCTGGGAACCAGACATCAAAAATTCCTATTACAATACACTTTCAAATAATCAATGAGCTTGGAGACAAATAAAATATTATTACATCATAGAGAACTGTTTGATAAGCTTAGACTTTTCTTTTGGCATCTCTACTATAAAACACACCCATTCATATTAACTTTGTAAAGAACAAGTAAGAACTCTTATAACATTGCCTCTTTTCACTGAAGAAAGAAAAAGACACAACTAAGAAACCAAAAGAAATAGGCAAAACTTTAGAAACACTACAAAAATCTCAGCTTGGTCCCTTAATGGGTATGTGACTCAACCTCCCTAAGCCTCAGCTTCCTTGTGTGTAAAAAGTTACAACAACACTATTTATTTCACAAGATTGCTTTAAAAATGCAATGAGATAAAATTTATCAAGTGTTCAGTAAAGCAGCAAAACAAATCCATATAAAGTTCATGGCACGTTGGCAGAACTAGGTCTCAAATGCATATTAGTTTGGCATTACTCATGATATTAAGTAACCCCTATGCTATGTGGAAATCCAGAAGATTATGAGTTTATAATTAAGGAAAAACATAATGAAGAGTAAAAGATGGCTTGATATGGATAAAGAACAGACATGATTAGGCAATTCACCTGTCACTTAATATCTATGAGACTTTGCATAAATAATGACATTAGGTCTTTCATTCTCTATTACCACTATAAAATGAGAATAACAATATCTGCCTCCCAGGATTTTCATCAGCAATAAAAAAAACAATATATGTAAAAGATTTTCTACCACATTATACTACTTTTCCTCTAAACTCATAATTTAAGTTTGAAATGCTAATTCAAATGCTATTAATATTATTCTTATATAAAATAGTTAGAATAAATTCTATTTTCTTGAAAAAATTCATCACTAGCACAATTACATTGTCAAAAAAGTACAAATGAAGCCTGACATTAAACTTAATATATCAAAACATGGAAAATGCTCTTAGAGTTTCTATTCTTTTATGAGACACAGAGAATCAACTTGAGAGTTTCTAATTTACACAGTGCTTTAAAAAAATGCTTATATTTTACCTATAAAAATAATAAGTATCTTCCCTTCTCCACTGGGAGAGAAAGTGGAGGTGGGGTCCCTTCAGTGATCTCTGTCCTGCACTAAATAAGTACCAGCAAGGAGGCAGTACCCCTGCCCCTCATCACTGGAGTTGCAGCAGCTGCAGTGATTCTGGGGTGGACCATCTCCGCCCTGCACTAAGCAAATGACAGCAGAGTCAGCACCCCTCATCCTCCTAACTAGAGAATGGAAAGGGATTACAAAGATGAAGATGATGAAAAAAGGAGATCCTTCAAATCTATGTATGAAGTCCTGGGTACACCCGCAGGCAGCCCATATGTGAAACAGATCTCAATCAACAAAGCAAAAAGTTTTAGAATTTAACTATGGTATGGAATATCATCTGCATTTCAGAATGGTCTCTGAGTAGCAGACAAAAAGGGCAGAGCAGAATGGTACAACCAAAGCTTCGGAAACTAAACTGGCATTTGAATCTCAGCACAAAAATGGACCAGCACACTCCTCAGTATATACCCAAGAGAAATGAAAACATATGTCCACACAAAAATTTGGTACACAAAAATTCATGGCAGCATTATTCATAATAGCCAAAAGGTAGAAACAACTCAAATGTCCAACAATTGATGACTGAATTAGCAAAATGTAGAATATCCATACAATGGAATATTATTCAGCAATAAAAAGGAATGGACACACAGTACATGAATGAAACCTGAAAACATGCTAAGTGAAAGAAGCTCATGACAAAAGACTGGAATCGTTGTATGATTCCATTTATTTAACATGTCCACAAGAGACAAGTACACAGAGACAGAAAGTAAATTAGTGCCTACCTAGATTAGTGGAGTTGTTGGGTGAGGGAAATACAAAGTTGAGTGCCAATGGAAATGGGGCTTCTTTGTGGGGTGATAAAAAAAAAAAAAAAAAGTTCTAAAATTAGACATGGTGATAGTTGCACCACTCTCTGAATATCCTAAAAACAACTGAGCCATTTAAGGTGGTGAATATTATGGTATATAAGTTACAACTCAATAAAGCTGTATATTAAAAAAAAAAAAAAGTGAAGGTCGTGTATGCTGTCCTAAAACAAGTTGATTACCTCCTAAAACAGAATTTTTAAATTTTTAAACAGGAACCAGAATCTCATGCACAATACTCAAAATATCCAGGATATAATCCAAAATTACTTGCCATACCAAAAAACAAGAAAATCTAAACTCATCTGAAAAAATGATAATCAGAAGTTACCATCAATGATAATGGTAAAGATGCTGGAATTATCTATCAAGAATCTTAAAGCATCTATCAGAAAAATGGTACAACAAACAGCTGCAGACACTTTCAAAACAAATGTAAAAATAAAAGTTTCAAGCAAAGAAACAGAAGAAATAAAGAATGAAATGGAAAATATGATAAATGAAACTTTTTATATCAACTCACAAGTTGGGCCCAATAGCAGAATGGAGATAATAGAGGAAAGAATCAGTGAACATAAAGATAGATAAATAAAAGTTATCTAACCTGAATAGAAAGAAAACAGACTGAATAGGGCTTTAGTGACCTAGAAGTCAGTAACAAAGATCCAACATTTGTCTCTTTGGAGCCACAGGAAAGAAGAAAGTGTGGAGCTGAAAAAATGATAACAGAAAATGTCACAAATTTTGAAAAAGATATAAAACCTACAGAGCAAAAAGCAGAGCAAATAAGATAAACTCAAAGAATTCCATACCCATATACATCATAATCAAGTTTCTGAAAATTTAAAAGAAAAAAGAGAAAGAAGGCCAGAGGAAAATGACACATTAGCAAAAGAACAAGAATTTGAGTGACAATAGATTCTTCATCAGAAAACTTAGAGTCACTGCTTTAAATACTCTAGTTCTCAGGCAAAGAAGAGATATGATCAAATTTGTGTTCTAGGAAGCAAACTTTGGTAGCAAGAAAGAAGAGAATAGCAAGGGGAAAATTAGAAGCAGAGAAATAAATTAAAGAGCTACTGCAACAACCCAGTAGAGAAAAATTTAGGACTTTACTAAAACAATGGCCATAGAGATGAAAAGGATGGCAAACCTTGAGAATGACAGCAACACATACATATACAGATGGACTCTTAAAGGAGAAATTCTGTCTTTCCAGCAAGAATGGCTGGGAAAAAGTACCCCTGCATACCAGAGTGTGCAAGGTGTCCCAAGTAACAGAAAGCTGAAGATGGAAATACCCTAATTCTGTGTATGAACCCACATAATACTCCTATGAGGAACAGACTCAAAAGCAGCTTAATGAAGGCTTTGAGAACTGAATTAAAACTTAAAACACTGCACAAGTCTCAGAATAATCCCTGAGTGGCACATGTGCATTCAGATCCAAAGGCTCTGAAAACAGAACTATAATTAGAACCACCGCCCTCAGGGGGTCTGCTGTGGAAACAAGATGACAAAAGGGACATCACCGTTTGGAAAGAGTCACAGTAAGAGGTTACACATTGTGCCGCTGCTGTGGCTCGAAGGCCTACCACCTTCAGAAGTCCACCTGTGGCAAACGTGGCTATCCTGCCAAGTTCAAGAGAAAGTATAACTGGAGTGCCAAGGCTAAAAGATGAAATACCACTGGGACCAGTCGAATGAGGCACCTAAAAATTGTATACTGCAGATTCAGGGATGGATTCTTTGAAGGGACAACACTTAAGCCCAAGAGGGCAGCTGTTGCAGCATCCAGTTCATCTTAAGAATTTCAAGGACTAGTAACACAATAAACGTTCTGGTTTAAAAAAAAACAAAAACAAAAAAAAACACAGCTCGCAGAAAGCATGACAGAGAATTTGCTGCTTGAACATAACTGGTTTGTTGCTTACTAAATAAAAATAAACAAATAAATAGATAGATTGATAAATCAACATCCTCCAGAACATAACAAGACCCATAATCCACGCAAGATAACTTTCACAGTCCAGAATAAATCCAAGAATCACTCAGCATACAAAGAACTAGGAAAATATACACAATTCTCAAAGGAAAAGATAATCAATGGATGTCAATCCTAAGGCCCAAAAATTTGCATCATCAGACATTAACTATTATAACTAGACTCCATGAGACAAAGGTAAAGACAATAAAATGAAATGAAAAGATAGAAGTTCTCAACAAAGAAAGAAAAATCATCAAAAAGAACAAAATGAAAAGGTTAAGGATGAAAAATACCACATCTTAAATTTTTAAAAGACTGGATGGGTTCAAAAGCAGAATGACAGAGGCAACAGTCAGTGAAGTTAATGATAGTTCTAAAGAAATAATACAATCTGAAGAGAGAAAAAATCTAAAAAAGGAAGAAAGAAAAAAGATCAGAACCTCAAGAAACTGTGGAGCTAAATCAAAAACCTAACATTAGTGTCACTGAAGTCCCAGAAGAAGAAACAAAAAAGATTACTGCAGACAAATATATTAAAAGAAATAATGGGTTTTTTTAAATCCCATTTTGGTGAAAGACATAAATATAAATTCAAAAAGCTGAGCAAACCCTACCACCCATGGCAAATTTAAAGAAACCTACAGCCAGACACATCATAATTTGAACTGCTTAAAACAAAAAATGTAGAAAAATCTTGAAAGCAGCTAGATGAAAATGACATTACATATAGGAGAAAAACAATTAGAATAACTGCAAACTTCCCATCAGAAACCATGACAGGCCAGAAAAGAATTGAGCAACCTGTTTAAAATGCTGAAAGAAAAGAATTGAAAACCTAGGATTCTATACCTGTAAAAATATCACTCACTAAATGAGGGAAAGCAAAGGTATTGTTAGGCCAAAAAAAATTTTTTTTAAATGTTTGAAAAGAAATGGACCAAAAAAAAAAAAAAAGGTTCACATTAAAGGGAAGTGACCCTAGAAGGAAATTTCTATCTACAGAAAAGCAAAGAGCAAAAGAAAGAGCAGCTATCTCAGAAAATATAAAAGCTAATTTTTCTCGTCTTCTTTAAAATACGTATATTGTTGAAAGCAAAATTTTTAACTTTATCTAAATGGGGTTTGTCATACAAGTAGATGGGATGTATATGACAATTATAGTGAAGGTCAGTGGAGATGGATAAATGGACAAATACAGTTCTAAAACTTAATTTTACCTGAAGAAAAATAATATTAACTCTGAACAGATTACAAAAAGTTAGGTATGCATATTGTAACTACTAGCATAGTAGCATAACCACTAAAAAATAATACAAAGACATATACCCAAAATAAGTCAATCAGAGAAAGACAATTAAAATAGAGTTTCACTCATATGTAGAATATAAGGAATAGTGCAGAGGACAATATGGGAAGGGAGGGAAAACTGAATGGGAAGAAATCAGAGAGGAAAACAAACCATAAGAGACTCTTGACTCTGGGAAACAAACTGAGGTTTGTGGAAGGGTGGTGGGTGGGGGGATGGGGTAACTGGGTGATGAGAATTAAGGAGGGCACGTGATGTGATTAGCACTGGGTGTTATATGCAACTAATGAATCATTGAACATTACATCAAGAACTAATGATGTATTATATGTTGACTAACTGAATTTAGATTTTAAAAAAGACATATACCCAAAGGGCCAACAGCAAATTAAAATAGAATGCCAAAATATATCCAAATACATTAAATGTAAATTGTCTCAAAAAACCAATAAAAAGAGATTATTAAATTAGATTGAAATATATATAAATAGAGTAGCTATTAATATCAAAGAAGACCTTAAAGCAGAAACAATTACCAAAGAAAAAGTGGGAGGAAATGGTATTATGATGAATGAGTTAGTTCACCAAAAAACATAGCAGTTCTAATTGTATATGTACCCACCAAAGAAGCTTTGAAACATTAAGCAAAACTGACAGATGTGAAAGGAGACGGACAGATCATAGTTACAGCTAGAGACTTCAACACTCCTCTCTCAGTAATCAACAGAACAAGGCAGAATATTGTACAGATAAAGAATATCTGAACAATTACAACAACAAACATGACCTAATTGAGATTTCTATACCATACCACTCAACAGAAGAATGTACATTCTTTTAAATTGCAAATGTTAATATTCACCACAATACACCATACTTTTTCCAGAAACAAGTCTTAACAAAGTTACAAGAACTGAAATCATACAAGGTATGTTTCTGAACATAATAGACTTTAACTAGGAATAAATAACAAAATATCTTTGGTAAATCCCCAAATATTTGAAACTTAAACATAATTGTTCTACATAAGCCAAAGAGAATGTCTAAAGGAAAATTAGAAAGCATATTGAACTGAATAAAAATGAAAGTACTACGTATCGATACGTGAGATGCAGCTAATGCAGTGCTTAGAATACACACAGCATCAAAAAACTTTTATTAGAAAGGAAGAAACATCTCAAATTAAGGATGTGAACTTTTCATCTTAAGAAATTAGAATAAGAAAAGAGGGGCGCCTGGGTGGCTCAGTCGTTAAGTGTCTGCCTTCGGCTCAGGTCGTGATCCCGGAGTTCTGGGATCGAGCCCCGCATCGGGCTCCCTGCTCCACTGGGAGCCTGCTTCTTCCTCTCCCACCCCCCCTGCTTGTGTTCCCTCTCTTGCTGGCTATCTCTATCTCTGTCAAATAAATAAATAAAATCTTTAAAAAAAAGAAAAAAAGAACAGAAAATTAAAAACCAAAGGAAGCAGCAATCAATGAAACTGAAAACAACAACAAAAGAAAAAACAGCAAGAATCAATGAAACCAAACATATTCTTTGAAAAGATCAATAACATCAATAAATATCTAGCCAAACTAAGCAAGAAAAAAGAAAGAAAATGTAAAACTACCAATATCAGAAATGGAAGAAAAATTACTAAAGACTCCACAGACTTTAAAAGGATAATAAGGGAATATTATACACAATGTTATGCTCACAAATCTGAAAACTTAGATGAAACGGACCAATCTCTCTAAGACAATCTACCAAAACACACTCAAAAAGAAATCAAGGAAGGGGCGCCTGGGTGGCACAGCGGTTAAGCGCCTGCCTTCGGCTCAGGGCGTGATCTCGGCGTTATGGGATCGAGCCCCACATCAGGCTCTTCAGCTATGAGCCTGCTTCTTCCTCTCCCACTCCCCCTGCTTGTGTTCCCTCTCTCGCTGGCTGTCTCTATCTCTGTCAAATAAATAAATAAAATCTTTAAAAAAAAAAAATTAAAAAAAAAAAAATCAAGGAAATGAATGTCCTTACATCTATTTTAAAAACTGAATTCATAGTTGCAAGCCTTTCCATAAAGAAAATGCCAGGCCCAGTTGGCATCATTGATGAATTTTACTGACATTGATGAAAATAAGTAATATCAACTCTACATAAATTCTTCCAGAAAACAGAAGAGGGGGCACTTTCCAACTCATTTTATAAGGCTAGTGTTATCATGACAAAAAAACCAAAGCCATTACAAGAAAAGAAAATTAAAAGTAATATCTTTTAAGAACACAGAAGCAAAAATCCTCAACAAAATAACAGCAAATCAAATACAACAATACATAAAAAGTATAATATATTATGACCAAGTGGCGTTTATCCCATGAATGTAAGGCTGATTAAACATTTGAAAATCAATCAATTTAATTCACCAATATCAACAAACTAAAGAAGAAAAACTAAATGATCATCTCAACAGATACGGAAATATAAAAATATAAAATATAAATATATAAAAATATAAAAAATATAAAAATAAAAATATAAAAATCCATACATGATAAACTCTCAAAATAAGGAATAGAAGGAACTTCCTTAACCTAATAAAGGGCATTTACCAAAAAAGCCTGCAGCTAGCATAATACTTAATGCTAAAAACTGAATGTTTCCACCTAAGATTGGGAACAAGGCAATGATATCCACTCTTATTTTCTTATTTAACATCAAGCTAAAGGTCCTAGCCAGTACAATACAATAAAAAAAATAAAGGGCATATAATTGCAAAGAAAGAAGTAAAACTGTCTCCATGTGCAGATAACATAATTGTCTATGTAGAAAATCCCAAGGAATCTATAAGAAAAGCTACTGAAACTAAGTGGGTTTAGCAACATTGCAGGCAGGATACAAAATCAATATACAAAAATCAATTGTATTTCCACATAATAAAGATGAACAAAAAGAAATTGAAATTAAAAGAAACAATATCAATTATAATAGCATCAAAGAACAAAAACTATTTAGGTATAAATCTATTACACGTAGGATCTATATATATCTATGAAACACTTATGCATGAAATCCATGAAAACCTAAATAAATGAAGAAATATATCATGTTGATGGACTGGAGAAGTCAGTATTGTTTAGATGTCAGTTCTTTCCAAAACGATCTCAAGTCAACACAATCCCACCCAAAAGCCCAGAAGGATTTTTTTTTAACTGACAGACTGATTCTAAAATGTGGAAAAGCAAATGAATTAGAATAACTAAATGAATTTTCAAAAATAGAATTATAGGAATCTCACAATCTAATTTCAAGATTTACTATAAAGCTACAATAGTCAAAAAAGAGACTCTCAAAAGGACAGACACATGGATCAAAGGAACAGAACAGAATCAAGAAACAAATACAGAGACAGACATATCCAAATGATTTTCAACAAAGGTACAAAGACATGAATGAAAAGGATCGTCTTTTCAATAGTCATCTCATAATGAAAAAAGGGGTCAATTTATCAAGAGGATATAAAATTTCATGCACTTAATAACAGAGCTTCAAAATACATGAAGCAAAACAGATAAGACTTCAGGGAGAAATAGATAAATGCAAAATTATAATTGAAGATTTTAATACCTCTCTCAGTAACTGATAGAAGTAGACAGAAAATCAGAAAGGTTTTAGAAAACTTGAACAAAACTATGACCTAACTGAAATTTATAGAACATTCCACCCATCACACACATTCTTTTCACATGCACAAGGAATGTTCACAAAGATGGACAATATTCTGGCCAATAAATTTTAAGAAATTCTAATTATACAATCCTGTATATATTATATAAATTGAACTTATATACATTAAATCAAATGAATTTCTATTAAATAAATTGAATGTGGAGTTAAAGAAAATTCCAGGCCTCAAGGGCTTCACTGGTGAATTCTACCAAACACATAATGAAGAAATAATGCCAATTCTACACCAACTCTTCCAGCAAACTAAACAGGAAGGTCCCAACTCATTCTATGAGGCTGGCATTACCCTGATTCTAAAACCGCACAAAGACATTATACAAAAAGTACAGACCAATATCCTTCACGAACATATATACAAAAATCCTAAGCAACATTTTAATAAATCAAATCCAAATAATATATGGAGAAAATACATCATTTCAGATGGTCTTCATCTCAGGACTGTAACGTTGGTTTAACATTTAAAGACTAAGCAACAGAATTCATAATATCAATGAACAATCAGAAAAATGATATGATCATCTCAACACATGTAGAAAACACAACCCAATATTCATCTCCAATAAAAACTCATCATTCTAGGAAGAAGGAAGCATCCTCAATGTGATAAAAAAGATTTACAAAAAACTTACAATCATACTTAGGTTAAAGATTAAATATTATCCCCCTAAAACATGAATAGCATATAGCTGACCACTGTCACTACATGTATAGATCACTGCACTGGAGGTTCTAGCCAGTAAAATAAGACAAGAAAAAGAAAAGGCACCCAGATTACAAAGAAACAAGCAAAGGTATCTTTATTTGCAAACAACATAATCGTCTATTCAGAAAATCATAAGGAATTTACAGAAATCTACTACAACTAATGAGTTTATTAGCAAGACTAAAAGACACAAGATTAATAAACAAAAAACAGTTGTATTTCCATATAATAGCAACAAACAGAAATTAAAACTAAAAAATATATAATTTATAACAGCATCAAAAAATGTGAAATACTTAGGGAAAAATATGAGAAGCACTGTAAAAAACCTGTTCACTGAAAATTTTAAAATACTGCTGAGAGATTAAAAAAGACCTAAATAAAAGACACCATGTTCATGAGTCAGAAGACTCAGTATTAATAAGGCATCAACTGTCCCCCAAGTTCATCTATAGCTTCAACACAATCCCAAGTAAAATCCCAGCAGGCTTTTTGTAGAAATTGGCAAGCTGACTCTGAAATTCATATAGAAATGCAAAGAACCTAGAATAGCCAGAATAATTGAAAAAAAAAACAAAAACAAAATTAAAGGACTTACCACTTGCTGACTTCAAGACTTATAAACCTATAATAATCAAGACATTATTGTCTTGATGTACAAATAGATCAATGGAACAGAACAGAGTTCAGAAATACACACACAAATAGATGAACAACTAGGTTTGGCAAAGAGACAAAGTTGACTTCTCAGAGAAAGGATAGTCTTTTTATGTGTTTTATTTTTTAAAAGATTTTATTTATTTATTTTGGAGAGAGAGCATGTGCAAGCAGGGAGAGGGGGAGAGGGAGAGAGAGAATCCCAAGCAGACTCCGTGCTGAGGGCAGAGCCCAATGTGGAGCTCAATCCCAGGACCCTGACATCATGACGTGAGCCAAAATCAAGAGTCAAATGCTTAACCAACTGAGCCACCCAGGCACCCCAAGGATAGTCTTTAAAACAGCCCTAAACAGGGGCACCTGCTTGTGCTCACTCTCTCACTCACTCTCTCTCTCTCAAAATAAATAAATAAAATCTTTTTTTTAAAAAATGGCCCTGGACAACTGAATTTCTATATGCAAAAGAAAAGACTTGAGATCCATACCTCTCATATATGCAGATATAAACTCAAAATGGACTATAAACCTAAATGTAAAATCTAAAACTACAAAACTTCTAGAAAAAAAAAATTAAAGAGAAATTATGACTTAGGCCAAGGTTTCTTAGATCTAACACCAAAAGTAAAATTCATGAAAGAAAAAAATGACAAACTGGAATTCATCAAATTTAAAACTTGTGCTCTTTGAAAACACTGTTCAGAGAATGAAAAGACAAGCCCCAGCCTGGGAGCAAACATTTGCAAATGATATATCTGAAAAGGAACTAGTATCCAGACATGTAAGGAACTCATAAAAACCAATAACAAGAAAGAAAAAAAAAAGGGGCGCCTGGGTGGTGCAGTCGTTAAGCGTTTGCCTTCAGCTCAGGGCGTGATCCCAGTGTTCTGGGATCGAGGCCCACATCAGGCTCCTCCGCTGGGAGCCTGCATCTTCCTCTCCCACTCTCCCTGCTGTGTTCCCTCTCTCGCTGGCTGTCTCTCTCTGTCAAATAAATAAATAAAATCTTTAAAAAAAAAAAAAGAAAGAAAAAAAGAAAAAAAAATTTTAATGTGCAAAAGTTCTGAACAGATACCTCACCAAGAAGATATATAGAAGGCAAATAAGCATATGACAAGAAGCTCAACATTAGTCATTAGAGAAATGCAAATTAAAACCACAATGAGATACTTCTACAT
The DNA here is from genome assembly GCF_024610735.1 of Ursus americanus. NCBI lineage: Eukaryota > Metazoa > Chordata > Mammalia > Carnivora > Ursidae > Ursus > Ursus americanus. Next base: position 15,449,933 of record NC_142132.1, read on the forward strand.
ACCACTTAGAACTGCCAAAAGTAAAGACTGACCATACCAAGTATTGGTGAGAATGTGAATTAATTAGAACATTCATACACAGCTGGTGGGAATGTAAACAATACAACCACTCTGGAAAACAGTTTGTCAGTTTGTTGGAAAAGTAAACATATATCCGCTATGTGATCCAGCCATTCCATTCTTCCGTATTTACCCAAGATAAATAAAAGCATATGTCCATATAAAGACATGCACATAAAAGTTCATATCAGATTTACAAAGAGTAGCTAAAAATTGGAAACAACCCAAATATCTATCACTGGGTGAAAAATAAATTGTGGTATATCCATACATGGGAATACTGGGCAGTAATTAAAAGGAATAAACTCATGATACATCATTAATGAATCTCAAAATGAATAAACTATGTGAATGAAGCCAGAAAAACAGGAGTACATATTATATGATTCCACTTACATAAAATTCTAGAGAATTCAACAAATCTATAGTGAAAGGAAGCAGCTCAGTATTTGCCTGGAGACAGGAAGAGCAGGAAGAAAAGAGAGGAATTACAATGGGACACATGGAACTTTTGGGTGTGATGGATATTTTTATGATCTTCATTGTGGTGATAGTTTCAGAGGTGTATATGTATGATAAAACGTTTTTAACTTACATTTTATTGCATGTCAACTATAACTCAATAAAGGTCTTAAAAATAATGAAAAAAATTATAACTGAATAATTCCTTTTGAAAGTACTAAAAAGGAAAAAAGAGTGCTGAAAGAGTACATAATAAGCAGTAACATAGTCTGACAGTCAAAAAAGCCTCCTTCAGGTACAAGTAAAAGCAAAGATTTGAAAGATGTTTAGTAATCAGTCAGGCAAAAGACCAGATAGGAAAGAGGGTTTAGGGAAGTAACAGCAAGAATGAAATGCCCTAAAATCAAAAGAAATGTGACGCTTTCAAGGACCCAAAAGACCAATACAGAAAAAAAGGAGGAGCAAAGTCAAATCTGCTAATAAAGGAGCCAAATCATACAGATAGGTGATCTTGAAAACCACACTACTGGGGCGCCTGCACGGCTCAGTCAGTTAAGTGTCTGATTTCAGCTCAGGTCATGGGGGTCAAGCCCTGGGATGGGCTCCATGTTCAGCGGGGAGTCAGCTTGTCTCTCTCCCTCTCCCTCTGCCCCTCCCCCACCCCATCCGATCCTGCTCTCCCTCTGCCCCTCCCCTGCTCATGCTCATTCTGTCTCTCTCTCAAATAAATAAATAAAATCTTTGAAAACCATGTTACTACAAGTAACTTACTTTATCAATTTAGGATCTTAGAAATACTCTAATTTTAAATTTCTACTGTGTAATTATGTTTTAATGATACAAAAAGAACCCATGGATATAAATTACATATTATAATCCTAGTTTAAAATAAAGAAGACTGGGGCACCTGGATGGCTCAGTAGGTTAAGCAGCAGGCTTCTGATTTCGGCTCAGGTCAAGATCTCAGGATCATGAGATCAAGCCCCAAGACAGGCTCCTCACTGGGCATGGAGCTTGCTTAAGATTCTCTCTTTTCGGGTGCCTGGGTGGCTCAGTTGATTAAGCATCTGCCTTCTGCTCGGGTCATGATCCCAGGGTCCTAGGATGGAGCCCTGCATCAGGCTCCCTACTCAGCAGGGAGTCTGCTTGAACCTCTCCCTCTGCCCCTCTCTATCCACCCCCACCCCCACTCGCTAGTGCTCTCTCTCTCTCAAATAAATAAAACCTTCAAAAAAAAAGATTCTCTCCCCCCTCACCCTTTGCCCCTCCCATGCTCTTTCTAAAAAAAATTAATTAAAATAATTAAAGAAGACTGTTAACAGAGGGGGTGGGCAAGGATGGGTTAAATAGGTGATGGGGATTAGGCAGCACACTTATTGCAATGAGTCCCGGGTGGTGTATGGAAGTGTTGAATCACCAAATTGTACACCTGAAACTAATATTACACTGTATGTTAATGGATTGGAATTTAAATAAAAACTTACAAAAAACTTACGGGTAAAAGCATTAAAAAATTAAATGAAAGAAAGACAGACTTGAGGTCAGGGAGCATTCAATGCAACTTTATAGTTACTGACTGTTTTTCTACTATTAATAGAAAGGATTCCAAATGTATGTTTTTTTCCTAGCAGCTAAGGAAACATATTTACATATTTAACCCTGCCCCTTTCTGTTTATAATAACAATGAAATTCCTGATTATTATATCCTCATTTTGCTGTCACCAGAAATGGGATACTTGTATTACAAATGTGAGAATTTCAGTATCCACATTTGACTCACCTAAGAGGTTAAAAAAAAATCTATATACATTAAACATATAATAAGATGTAAAAATGATTTTTGAAAGATATTCAATAAATGTTTTAATAAACTTACATTTAGAAAGTATTCACAATGAGATATTTTCCAATCTCAGAGCATTAACTAAGTTTATTTTGCTTACAAATTAGAAGTCGGTTCCTAAGTCCCATTAGCAAGAAAATGTCCAAGTCTGAACACAAAATACAAATTTATATAAATATAAATCTCAAATACTCTACAGAAATAATTCTAAAGAACTAGTTTCTAAAAGAGAATATCACTCATTGAAATAGTTTGTAGTAAAATGTTTTCTAGCCTAATGTTATACTAGCATTATTCAAGTAAGTAGAACTCAAATTAGCATATATTATATCCTTAATTATTATATTTCATATTGGCACTGTCCTTTCTGATTCTCAGTCCCAAACCTTTCAGCCTAGTTTTAGCCCAAGATAAGTATTCATTTTAACCTATGTGAGAAAAGGCTTATAATTCTGAGTGTTTTGTTCTTTTCATATAGAAACTGAAGATGGAATCAGTGCTAAGAGAACTAAAGTACCACTTTTGATACCATATTTGCTTCTGCATTCCCCCCCACCCACCATCAATCTTCCATTCAAAAGAACCATTTGAAGAATTCTCTTATTCCCTAGTGAAATCCCCACGGTAGAGGAAAAAAACTAAGTTACCATGGAACCAGCCAATTAATTTTGACACCTGCTTACCAAGATTGATCATTTTTGATATCTGTTTGCTAGGTTGCTATCCGTCAGCTTAGTAAAAGATTTTCAAGATAATTAATGAAGTGAAAATATCCAGTCTTTCCCACTATGTCATTACTTCAACTGCTGAATAAAACAAGCCACCATCCTCAAATAAACCTTTTTCAGCTTAGCATACACTTTACCAGGAAGAATTCTTTTCTTCTAAATTGATTCTTCCTTTAACATTAAATACCACATTTTACCCCTTAAGAGTATACATAAAACACAGAGTAGTACCAGTTATATTTACTCTAATTAATAGCTTGGATTCCATTGAGAAATGAAAAAGTACTTACCAACAGAGTACAATGAATCATAGGAATTAACAGTTTCCAAGGAAATGATTTATATTCAATGATTAATTCAGGGTTAATTGTTATTTAACTATATTTAAGAAGCTATTCCTCTTTTACTCACTAATGTATTATGTTTATGAACACCATCTTCCTGTTATTTAAGTTAGTTTAACTTGACCTTTCCTACTAACTGGGACATCTGTTAGTGAGGTTACAGGCTGCTGATCTAGGTGATTAACAAGTTCCACTACTACAAAATGTAGATAGGAGCTTCTCAGGACCATAGCAATCTCTGCCCTCTTTACATAAATGGAGCAAATCCACCCACAAAAAGGCCAAAATCACTAAATCACATATGTGCCCAGGTTATCTTCCTATTTATTTATAGAAAGAGGTAAAAAATTGATGCAGCTTTTTTCATTGTTGTCTACCAGTTCATATGTTCAAAATTCTTGCTTGATAAAAAGGCTGGCTGCAATTGTCATAGCCAAAGTTTCAAAACACCTAAGTAAAAACAGCTACTAACAAACACAATTCAATAAGATACCTTTCCTTCTCTTGAAACACTTTTTAAAACTTTTAATTAGCATCTTTCAAATTTAAAAAAAAGTATCAAAAAAAACTACAGTATTATACTAATTTGTGATAGTAGGAAGCGAGAAAACATTTCAATCTATTGCTACAAATGAATTTCATGAAGCTTCATTTTAAGAGTTCACTTCTAAAAACCTGCTGTAAATTAATTTAAATAGTACAATCTACCTAAAATTAAAAAGGGCCCTTCAAAAAAATACAGTTTCACAATGAGTTTTAAGGGGCATGGTTTAAATTAGCAACAGTAAAAAAAAAAAAAAAAAAAAAAAAAAAAGGAAAATATGCTGTATTGAAAACTCCTAGGACATTTTCCTATAATCCACTAATAAGGTGAATCATACTTCCTACCTTTGCCTTAGAGCTCGAACCATGTCACTTAGATTTTGCCATCATCCTGACAATAAATATCAGTAATCTACATAGTACAATTTCAGAGACACCAAACAGCCAGCAAATTTCACAATAACTATCTAGAAGCCTAAGAAGGTGATTTACTTAATGACTATTATCTGCAAATTGTCAAATGGCTACCCTAATGGCCTCAACTATCTTACTTGCTCCTCCCCCCAATTCTCCCATTTCTTCTCATATCAGGCAGGAATGTAAGAAATATCAGCCAATAGGGGGAGAGTATCTTTACTGTTGTAAAGCAAACTCCTTAGGGCCTTCAGCTTCAGAGAAAAACCAGTGATGCTCTCACACAACAACTGATAGTGAAATTAACAGTTCAAAAAATCCATTATCTTCACCGCATTAAAAAGTCCAGATATTTCATCATTTTACGTTACCCAAAGTCACTCTCATATTCTCAATTAAAATTGTCCTAGCAAATTCAACTTAGTATATTGACCAAAAGTAAACATTCTGGAGTTAAGCAACTCAGCCCTTAGTACTGTGTAATCTTGGGCAAATGACTTAAATTCATTGCCTCGAGTTCTCTCTGTAAATCCAGTATAATAATCCTAGTAACTCACAGAGTTGTGAGGAACAAATGAGATAATCCACGTCAGGCGCTTAACCGTGTTTGGCACAGAGTAAGCCCATCATCAACTCTTAGGATCACTATTACAATACTAAATAAACTAAAATCTTCGCAGTGGTTACCTCGAGAGAGAGGAGTAGGATGGGAGTAGAGAGAGGTACTGGTAGACCGTAACTTTTAACCTTTACACTTCTGCAACTGTTTGAATGTTTGGCAATGTTCAAGTATTTCGTGAGTTACTTGCATAATTTTTGATTAAAAAAACAGTGACCTAACAAAAATGGTGTTTGGCACCGTAACTGACTATGGAAACGCTCAAGAGCAGGGAACCAGAAGCCGCTGCGGACACCTGGACCACCGCGAGGGGTTTGCGTGCCGGGCGGTCAGGGCTCCGCGCGGGTCCCAGGGCTCCGGGCACCGGGGCTGCAGGGGGGCGGCGCGCTGCGGGCAGTTCCCAGCCCGGGGACCCGAGGCCGCGTTGAGGGCGCGGGGGTGAGGCGACGGATGGGAGGGGGCGCGACGGGTGCGGGGCAGGGCTGAGGTACGGGGTCCCGCGAAGACACTTACTTGAACCTGCCCTGGCAGTGCTGGCACTGGTCCCCCACCCAGCCCGGGTCGCAGAGGCAGGTGGAGTTAACACAGCGGCCCGAGAAGCAGGAGCCGGTCCTCTCGCACGGCTTGGACTGGGACACCTGCGCGTAGAGGGCCAGGTAGAGGAAGCCATAGCACAGCAGCCAGCTGTTCCCGTCCAGCAGCCAGGAGGAGGCGCCACCGCCGCCGCCCGCCGGCCGAGCCCTCCACAGCCCGGGGGCCGCCGGCTGCGGGGGGCCAATGCGGGCCCGGCCCCCCGGTTCCATCTTTTCCGGCGCCCCTGCCCGGCCGGGCTGCGCTCGCGGGCGCGGACAGCGATGCTCCAGGGGGGGAATTCGGCCGGAGAAAACCGCGCCGCCGCCTCCGCCGCCGCTTCTCCTCCTCCTCACCGGCGCCTGCCCCAGTCCCGCTCCCCGGTCAGGAGGGACAGATCCCAGTTGCCGTCGCCTCCGTTCGGCTCTCTCCAGTCGCACTCAGGCATCGCCTCTCGGTCTGTTGACCTTGTCCTCAGCGAGTCGAGCCCACCGCCGCGACGCCCGGGGCCGGGCCGGAGGTGGATAGCGGGCGGCGCGGGCGGCGCGGAGCGCTCCAGAGGGGACCTGCGGGAGGGGGAGGGGACCCCGCGCGCGGCCCCGCCTCGCCCGCGGCTCGCGCCAACTGCCTCGGCTCCAGCCCCGCGCGCCAGGGAGGGCGGGGGCCCGCGGGAGCCCCGAGGTGGGCGCGCCCAACACGGGAGGGGAATTCGGGAAGCGGGGCTCAGCCCCGCACCGCCCGCCCGGCGGCCAGCGGCCCCCCAGCAGCCATCTTCTCTCCGATGCTGTCAGCCCGGCACCAGGGCTGCGGCTGGAGCCCGCGGTGCGTTGGGCCGCCTGCCCCCACTCGCGCGTGCCCACGCTCCCCCCCACAGGCCCAGCGCCGTGGTCTCGCCCCGCCCTGACAGGGACCGGGGACTCCCCCGCGCGCGCCCACCCGGCCCGGCCCGCGAGCTGAAGAGAGATTGGCCCCCCAGGTGTGGCCCGCGTGCTTGCAGTCCCCTTCCCGTCGGCGCGCGGGGGAGGACCCGGCCCCACTCACACCACGCGCCCCCTGAGCCCCACCAACGAAAGAGCAGACCGGGCCGGCTTCGCAGCTTCAGCAAAAAAGAAGCCCTTCCTGGCGGCCGTCTACAGCTGCAAAAGTGCAGCGCTTTTCCCCCCCGCGTTTCCCCTTCCTCCGCCCCATCCTCCTGCCTATTCCTTCTTTTTTTTCTTAGAAAAACTCCAACAACACACAAAGAGCTGAGCATGTGCAGCAGGCAAAAGTCTTAAAGGCACCGCAGTCCGACACGTTGTGGGGTCCGCAAGAACTGGGAGGGGCGGAGGTTAGGGGCCGCGAGGGTCGCGGAGCCGTGGCCGCGAAGGGACTTCTCCAAGGGGGAGCCATTTCTTCCGCGGAAATGATGACTCCCCCGCCCCCAACAAAGAGCTACGAGGTTCGGAGCCCAGGGCGCGCCACCCCATCCCGGTGCTGCCTCGGAACCCCAGGTATCTCGCTTTTCTGCTTGTCAGTGTTTCCTCCATCTGGGACAATACTCTGCCTTGAAAAATATTGCAACATCTGGGCTTTTTTTCAGAAGAGCAGAAATGATGCCCAGAAAGGAGCCGTTTTCCTTTCTCAGCGGCAATCTTTCCTCCTTTAGATGACTTTCCAAGATTTGATGGCATGTGCTGAAATTTTTGCTTTGTACTTTTGTGCCAGCCCTAAATAGCCTATTTCAACCCTTGAGAAAGGAAGCCGAACACAAATTGCAGCCATGTATACTCGAGTTACAAGCAATGTAATGGGATCCCCACCAAAGAAGAGCAGACAGTATGAAAAACAATTTGAAATCTACCGAAGGCATTTCTGACAGCAAAAGGAGAAAAAGTTTTAGTTGTAACCACACAGTCATATTATTGTTAAGATTCAACTCATGTTTATTTCGGGCATAATGTACCCACGTCATCTCTTTTAATCTCATTTATCCCCACTTTGCAGATGAAATCCTCCATTAACCCCATTTTGCAGATGAGGATAGAGAGACTTAGAAATTTGAAAGATTTGTCAATGGCAGGTTGGGGGTAAGTAATGAACGGAGCTTTAAACACAAGTCCTGTGACTTCCGTCAGCCCCGTGTCTTTTTCCACTAGTTACCAGGCTATTTCTACTAGCAGTTGCTTTGTTCTACTTTGGTGGATAAAATGTAAGTTTTGGCTTGGTTTGCAAATACCTCAGCAGTGACTTGAGGGAAAACAAAGGTCCAGAAAGAGGTGGCTCCTTTGAAAGGAAAAGGGGAAAAAAAGAAAACCATGATTTTCATTAATATAACAAACAAATCACAATTCCCCCATAATATCAGTACTAGAAATGTCATCCTCAAACCTGAAAGTGAGGACAGCCCGTTCTTCCTTTCACATCTTTTCTGTATCAGGATGCTCCTTAGAGACTACTTGGGATGAAGGAAGAAGAGAACATTCTGGGGGAAAAAAAAAATTAAAAAGAGGATATTGTGAATCATACAATTTAATTTCCATGACTATAAAATCCAGAACTCTTTCTAGTAGTGGCCATACATGAACACTCTCTGCTGCCTTCTCCATTCTTCTCTCATGCCAGCCAAAGTTTAAAGTGAGCCACATCTTTCTCACATCTAATGTAGAGTTGCTTTCAGAAAGGTGGAAGGTAGCCAAGCTCTTAAAACAGTCAGTGAGTGTGAAGGTAATTCAAAGGGTACACTGGAGCCCCTTTAACAAGAGCGATCACTCCTCAGCCACATACTGACTGCAGCCTGTATTTGAGCAAAGGATTTGCCCATTAAAAATATATATCTTTTAATCTCATAACCACTATAATCAGCTCAGTACTTCACGTTACACTGAAGAACATGCAGCCCCACAGGCTTCCTCTCAACTTTGCCTTTGGAATCAAGCTGAATATACTAAATCTATATAAAATTACTCTCCTGAGAATCTCATAGGATTACCACTTGCCCTATATCCTATTTTTTTCTTTCATACTCTTTCAGTCAGCATTTACTGAGTAAACTATTACGAATTTAAGGAAGAGAAAACAAAGATGAATAAAACATGAGGTTCACCCCTGGATAAGCTTATCTATTATCTATTAGACTCAGTAGATTGGGAGTTCCTTATACAATTAAGGATCACGTATTTTACAAATGCAGACACAGAAAACTTAAATGATTTACAAGAGTCACACAAAAAGTCAGCGATAAAGCTTGCCTAGAATCTGGACTAATGTTTCAGTGTCTTCTATGATCAAGAAATTTTAAAGCTCCAACATGGTTATCTCTTTTTTCTAAAAAAAAAAAAAAGTAGAGTCAGCATCCTAGTAGTACTATCCAACACTACAATAATTCATAGTATTGGTAATAGCAGTAATAAATCCAGCAGAAAGGTGAAAATTTACTCCAAAGGGGTAGTGGAGGGAAAATCAGTTTTACTGAAGTAGGATGAAACTGTTAAGATTGGAATTATCTATTACAATTTCTCCAAGGGGAAGAGATAAGAAAAATATATTTGTTTTCTCCACAATTAGCCTTACAGATATTTGGGGAATGTGTTTCATTTCCATTCATATCACTTAACAATGGTACTATAAAATGATGGGCAAGAAGCTAGGACTTCACATTGCCAAACTGAAGGAAATTCACATGATTTTCTAAGAAGAACAAGAGAAATGACAGTTCCACTGATCTTTTGATTGCAACTCAAAAAGTAAAAGATCCTATTTGGACTAATGAACCAAAGCAGCCCCTTCTCAGTTGCTTGACTGAAGAATGATCTCTATTGTTCACCATTTGGCTCATAGGAGGCTTCTGAAAGCAGCCAAGATAATGAGAGCTGCAGATAGCCTGGCCACAAGAGCCAGAGGTGCATTCATTCAAAGGGATCCTTAGTGTAATTGGGACAGTATTTTTAAGACACTGATAGAGCATGAATGGTCTGTGGTACTAGACAGTAAAGAAAAAATCAACTTTAGGTACTCATTGAAAAACTATTGATGATACTAAAAATATTCATGTGGCTATGTGCTGAAATACCAACCTTCTCCCCACCAAAATCTAACACTTGCTTTTCTCTTGGATTCTATCAGTTTCTCTTGCTGTCACACTTGCAAACACACACATACACTGTGATCCTGCCAATTTTTCTACTTAACACATTTCAAACATATTGTTATAAGTAAATCCAAGGAAATAATTCCAAAGATTCTGAATTCACAATGCAGGGCTATTAAGTTTTTTTAACTGGGAAATAAAATGAACATACTTCAACTTTCATCCTAAATATTCAGACTTATTACTCCCCAAAACATTTATTGCTAGTAGTCAGTTGCAGAAATTTGTCTCTCATGAAATTTAATTCAACAAAAATATGGCCTATGACTTCCCATTTTGTTTTGCTGTGTTTTTTTTGTAATTTTTATTTTGTTATATTAGTCACCATACAATACATCCCTAGTTTTTGATGCAATGTTCCATGATTCATTACTTGCATATAACACCCAGTGCACCATGCAATACGTGCCCTCCTTACTACCCATCACTGGCCTATCCCAATCCCCCGCCCCCCTCCCCTCTGAAGCCCTCAGTTTGTTTCCCGGAGTCCATAGTCTCTCATGGTTCATTCCCCCTTCTGTTTACCCCCCCTTCATTCTTCCCTTCCTTCTCCTACCTATCTTCCTATTTCTTATGTTCCATAAATGAGTGAAACCATACGATAATTGTCTTTCTTTGCTTGACTTATTTCACTTAGCATAATCTCCTCCAGTCCCGTCCATGTTGCTGTAAATGTTGTGTAATCTTTCAGATGGCTGAGTAATATTCCATTGTATATATGGACCACATCTTCTTAATCCAGTAGGACTTCCTGTTAAACATAGTAGACTAAGTATGAGCATTTACCTCTGCTCCAAACTCTACCAACTTCACAGGGAAGATTTTTTTTTTAATTTTAAAGGTATAAACTTTAATGAAGGGGGGGTAAACAAAAGGGGGAATGAACCATGAGAGATTGTGGACTCTGGGAAACAAACTGAAAACTTCAGAGGGGAGGGGAATGGGGGATTGGTATAGACCAGTGATGGGTATTAAGGAGGGCATGTATTGCATTGTGCACTGGGTGTTATACGCAAGTAATGAATCATGGAACATTGCATCAAAAACTAGGGATGTACTGTATGGTGACTAATATAACATAATAAAAAATTATTATAAAAAAAAAGACAGTTCACATGAACTGCTTCTGTTGGAAAGAAAGCTGCTCTGGAGGGAGGTTGGGAGAAGGGAGGAGCTATCAAAAAATATAAGGAAAAGAAAAAAACTTCATTTAAAAGTGTTTGTGTGTCGGTGGTTGTTCACGTTTCTGTATCAAAGATGTGCATGTTCAGACTAATGTATCAAAATAAAAAAAGAAAAGGTTTAAAAAAATAATAAAAAAAATAAAGGTATAAACTCACAATAACAAAGAAAATGAGAAAAGAACCAATTAGTTGATAAGAGGTGTCAATGCATTTGAAAGTGTCAGTGAATTGGAAGGAGGAAAGGGAATGGAGAAGTGACATCTAAATCATTTATGCCTACAGAGATGCGTAACAATACAAAACAAGACTGAAGAGCCCAGGACTCAGAGGTAAGAGGTACCATGAAAAGTAGAGGTGGGGCTCAAGGATGAAAACAAGGAGAATACTTGAGGGAAATATAAGGGTCCGTGGTCCCCTTCCTTACCCCAAACAGCCAAAGATGACCCTAGACCCAACCCTGACAGGAGGTTAAATCTCTTAAGAAATTGAATCCTAGAGGCTCCAGACTTAGAGCACCCACCATAATGGAAGGAGAGAGTGAGGTACACCGCTGAAAATGGGGAAATTAGGTAAAAATCTATATATTGAATGGTGGATTTCCCTACCACCTTTTCCTTCCCAGAATACCTACAGCCAACCAAATAACCTCCAAACAGAAAATTGAAGGATTCTTATCTGCAGAAATTGAATAGTCCAAGAGAAAATATATTGTCAATTGGGAATCTCCAAACCAAATGGCAAGCCAACCTCCAGCTCAAGCTATAGTGAAGCCTGCTGAGTCAGTAAGTCTCACCCAATCTTTTTTTTCATGACTCTCTTTTAAATACAAACAGTAAGGATTCATTAGACATAAGAGAAACCAAAACAAACAGAAAAGGAATTTAGAGGAAACACAGTCAAGGGACAAGGGAATATTTTTTTAATCATAAAACAAGAGCTGGAGGGGCCCCTGGGTGGCTTAGTTGGTTGGGTGTCTGCCTTCGGCTCAGGTCATGATCCCGGGGTCCTGGGGTTGAGCCCTGCATTGGGTTCCCTGCTCAGTGGGGAGCCTGTTTCTCCCTTTCCCTCTGCCTCTGCCCTAACTCATGCTCTCCCTCTATCTCAAACAAATAAATAAAATCTTAAAAAAGAAAAAAAGAACTGGATACTCTTTAATAAATAAAAGGACACTCAGAGAACAAAAAATGAAAATTAAAATTTTCATTTTAATTAGCCAAATTTAAATTAAAATACAATCAAAGAAAGTCTAGAAAATAAAGTCTAGGAGATCTCCTAGAAATTAGAATAAAAAGACAAAGTTTCTCCTCTTAGCAAGGAGGGAAAAACTAGGGGGAAAAAAATTCACTAATGATTATGCATAATAGACTCCATATTAAATTAAGAATTTATAATATTGTAAATTTATTAATATGTACATTAATGGCACAACTCCTATGTAGGAGAAGACAAAATATGTATCAATTTCAACATAAGATTTCTCAGAACTGAACTGAGCTTGCATATGAAAGAACCACTATAGCTTAAAACATTGAATTAAAAGATTCACAAATGGAAAAAAAAGGGGAAAAAGGCAAATGGAATGGATTGGAAATAAGAATAGCACTGAAATTCTCAACAGAAAAATTAGATGCTCAAAGTGGAGATAGAAGGGAAATTATTGTCCACCTAGAATTCTATACCCAGCCAAGCTATTAATCAAGTATGAGGATAAAGACATTTTCAGACACACAAACATTTGTAAAATTTATCTTGTAGGGTACCCTTCTTTAGAAAATTCCTGGAGAATGGTAAAGGGAGAAGAGACTGAATGTAAAAGAATTGTAAAGAGATATCCTAGAATGACAGACAGCTGTGCCTCAAACCAACAGAGCAACCAGTCCAACCTGGAACAGAGCTGCGGAGGGAGGTATAACTAGGAAAATAATAGATATGAGTGCTTGGAACTGTTTGAGCTTTGGGGGAAAAAATACTAATAATATGTGACATATCTTGGAATATTTGGGAAGAAAATAGAATAAGCACACAGAAAACCAAGTAAATGAACAAAATGAAGCAATTGTTGACTAAGAAAAAAGGAAACTTGTACAAGATGGTTTATCAGTAAACAATATTTACTATATAAACACTATTGATTTACCAAAAATTTATAATATGTCTACATTTAAAAAATGGGAGAAGGATAAAGATGGGTAGGGCTAAATCCTTAATTACTTAATAAGAAGTAATTGCATGTCCAAAACTGATAAATCTAGAACTAGCAGTATAATCCTACTACACTGAAGAGTTGAAAGTTGTTTTATCTTAGGAAATAGGGAATAGGGGCAGGAGATGTAGCATTTTATTATAAGGCTTTTAGTACTCTTTGATTGAAAGTTAAAATTTACTTCTAAAAAAATAATAAATTAAAAATATGGGTTCATAAAAAATTTAAAAGGTGGTATATGGCCTAAGACAAAAACTTGGGTTTGATTTCTGATTCTGCCTCCTATATACAGATTACTCTCGCATGACCCATTAACTTCGATGCCTCAGTTTTCCCACCTATAAGATGGGGAAAATCAAACTACCCATCAATGTCCATTTCCAAGCTCACATGAGGGTCCAAACAGAAAATATGAAAGCACAGGAAATGAGAAAGCATTATACAAACTTTGATATTTAATGTTCATCAAAAACTACTCTTAGGAACAGAATTCATTCTAATTCCATGAAATGAATTTATGGAATTACATCAAAAGAGATTTAAGTTCGATACAACACAAATACAAAACACAAAATCACAAAGAAACAGAGCTAGAAAGGCTCATTATTTTGAAGATGGATCTAGTCCATTTTATAAATGAGGTGCTGGGACCCAGAAAATTGAAGGATCTTATCCAAAGTCACACACAGTGACAGAGCCAAGTCTGAAGCCCTAGTTCTTCTGAAATGCAATGCAGTTTTCTTTGTCCTGTACCTCATAGTTCAGACCAATGGGAGACATGTTCAGGTTAATTTATCATCCACGCTTAGTTCCAGAAAGGCCTTCCAAAGCTCTGCAAAGTGACTTGCCCAATGTCACACAAGTTAGTGACAGCAGAGGCAAAGCTAAAGCTAAGAAAGGACAGACAGCCGAAGAACGAACCTTGAACCTGAAACTTGGAACCAAATGCAAGTTTACTAGCAGAGCTAAAGGCATACATTGAAAGCTCAGCTCAGAATCTGCAACATAAAAATTATCAATTAATATCCGTTAACTTGTTAACTAAAGTTCCTGCCCGAGTACAGAGAGAAAAGCCAAAAAGGAAATAGGCATACTTTTTTAAAAAATGCAATTAGACAAGCCAAACCAGCAGCAAAATTCCTCTTGAAAATGGAGATGTAAGAAGTTGATTTACCAAACAGGAGGAGGATGCAAGAAAGAAGAAAATAAAGGAAGAAAAGGCATGGCCCCATGGCTGATAAAATGTGTCCAGAAGGGAACTTTCCAACCTACTGCAAGACACCTACAAGGCTTCCCTATCCTCTGCTCACTGGGGTAATGTTGAGAGGAATGAGGGCACCCAGAAGATAAAAAGGTGAGAAACCTTCTCTCCCTTCTACACCCAGGCAATCATTTGCTGTCACTTTCCTTCCTTTGAAGGGAGAACAAAACTTTAAAAATACAATTCTGTCAATAAAAATGAACAAAAATCCAATTTGAATCAGGTAACAAAAAAGAAAGTATTACACTCTTTTATTTTCAGAAGTCATTATTTTTCCCCAATAGGTAATTCTAATTTCTCAAGGTGACTCTAATATTAGTAATCACTGCACTACCCTGCATCGTGCATCTTACATTCAAACAAACCCACTCTAAACGGGGTCATACCCTGGAAAGTAGTGTCATTGATCACAGAGGGGTACTTGTGATTTTGAGAAACAGAAAGGATTCTTTTAGTTGTGAAAAAATCCAGCTGCTACAATCACACTCCTAAGGCCTCGCCCACATGTAGTAAACCAGGTAGAATCTCTGTAAAAACCTTTGGTGAAGTTGAGGTTTGTTTCATGTTTCCTCTGTTTGAAGAAAAAGCAGGCACAGTAAGAAAAACAGGAAGTACTTAAAAAACAAAAGCTCCCAAGCAAAATAAACAATTCAGAAGAATAACATACTAGCTTTTAGAAAGCTGCTTAGGGTCCTGACACAGGAAAATATGTTTATGTTTACAAGGAAAAGAGCATGAAAGAGAATTATGGACCTTCTGATCAGGAGAGATGAAGCATCAGGATGCAGCAAGGTTTCCCTGAGTAGAGCTCAGAGACAAAGAAGAACTACAAAACAGCACATATATAAAAAAAGAAAAATATCTGACAAATGATAGCCAGGCCCCACAAATCCCGATAACACGACATTCTACTTATTAAAAACATCAGTCTTGGAAGACTCCAGGCACAGTAATTTTGAAAATGTACACAAGTAAATTAAAACCAGCCTTACAATTCTTCTTATTGTAAGTCCCTCGCTCATGTCCCTCTGCAAAGCTGATGTGAAATTTTTAAATTAAATGGAAAAAGTCAACATGAACATTGCTGATTTTCAGCAAGACCCCCAAGTTTTCCATTTTTAAAAAATTAGAATGTAGTCTGAAAGTCTTTTTGCACATGAAGAGGACATAAATTTTTCTAGGAAAACTGGCTCTTCAGGAAAGAGAAAATGTTTTACCCACAACTAGAAAGCATGTGCAAGAATTTTGTTTATTAAATTATCTAAACCACTTGATAGCAGACATTTTTTGAAATATTTTATGGCCATGTCCTTTCTCACTGGACACAGTCCTTCGGTTTAGGAAGGTAGCACGAGACAGTGCCAAGAGAACAGGACTCAGAGCCAGAAGACCCAATCTCCACTAAACAGTATACTGTTTAGTATAAACGTTTATATACTCACGGCAGTTCCTTCATTTGTAAAATAGCAAGAAATAGTGGCCTTCTGAATGTCATTGGGAGAATTAAAATACCAAATGATGTAAAATCTTAAAGGTATTTTTTAATACTCTGAAGAACTACTTGATGGGGCCTGCTTTTATTCCTTCCTGGAGAACACTGCTGTAGGACCCAGGGGGGCCATGGGATCCTCGGGAGCCAAAGAGCAAGCTTAGTAATTCCTCTGCATCTTGAGGCCCATCTCCTTTTTCCCAGGTGGCAGCAACTTCACTACACATTGCCTTATGCCAGATGAGGTTAGTGACCGTGTGGGGGGACCACGGCGACCAGAGAACAAAACACACTACCACCACACTCTGACAAAAACTTGGAACTCAGTGGCTTTGTCCTTCAACTCAAGGATTTGGGGGCACTTATTATATTGCAAATGCCTTTAAAGAGCTAACACAGTTTGTACCAATCATTAACATCTTAACACGAATGAGGCTACCGATTTCCTGAGAATAGTTTTGATCGATAAGGAATATAAGAAAAGTATAAAGATATATTACCTCCATTGCCACCCCCAACAACCTGCCCCCCACCCCAGGACACACACAGCACACACATAATATGAACATTCCTTGACTCCCTGGCCTGTTCAAAGGAAAATGAATCTGAAAAGTCCTAACTCTCTTTAGTGATTTAGTAAAATATAATGTCCGTGGAAGAAATGTTTTTATTTTTCAAAGAAGGTCAACAAGGGAACAAACACAAGGGAATTAAATACTGATGGTGAGATTTTAGACAGAGTAGCTCCTGGATGAAAGATTTGATATGCACCTCAAGTCAATCATAGTAGATAGCTACATACTTCCAAGTAGAAATTGGACTACAGTGGGACTTTGGCATCTCTGACTACACAATGAATACATTCAAGGAGAGAATCAGAATGAAAGGTTAGGTCTTCACTAGGAAGCACCCTCCCCAAACCCAAGTCTGGCAGGAATCATCAGCAACAGTCCTATTTTTAATGGCTAGGAGGATGCTTAAGGAAATGTCTATCTCTAAGATTACCCCAAGTCTCTTCTGCATAAATAATAACATCATTACTGACAGATTCTTGGCTCAACTGATCTTCTTTTAAACATGCAGACTAGTCAAAGTGAAATACTTATTAGAGAAAGATTGGAAAGGGTGAAACTGGAAATGCTCACTCAAAATAAGAAAAAAAATCAACCTCATTAAGAGAGAAAAAAATATGGGCGATTCTGAGCTAGCCAAACACCAAAAATATGTCTGAATAAACAGCAAAGAAGCAATATTGTGTTCGTATGATGCCGTTGAGGGTGCAGTAACTCAAGGGAAACCACCAAAGAAACCAGTGCCAACCCCCTACATGCTCACAAGGCTTGTAGATGCCCAACAGTCCTGGCGGGTCTACAGTGTTATATCAGGTGGGAACATTTCCCCTGGCTTATGATCAGTGTATGCCCTAAAGCCTCAGGACTTCCTAGTGCTCATTATTTTTATTCTAACTCTGTTGCTGCAACTGCTATCCTCATTCATATGAATGCCTAATCTTTCTGAATCATCTTAAACTATCTGTAACAATTATCCCATGATTTAAGTTTCTAAAGTTAATTGTTAAGTTAAAAAAAAAAGACTCTTTCACTAGTTTAAATTTTTTCTGCTTTTTCATTTTATTATGTGCCTTTGAGTCCTGAAATATTAGAAAATATAAATTAAAATGTCCAATTATCCTTGTCTTTAACATGTATTATTTTATAGCTCTTCTCAGATTTCTACTTTTTTTACCCCAACTAAAAAGTCATTCACTCCTGGGTTCGAGAATGCTCCACTGGTTATAATTATTTTAGCTGACCTTGTCTAAATTATTTCTTATCTGGCTCACTTTTGAGATGAAGAAGGTAAATGGAACACGCCACTCAAAATTAGAAGGTGCACTTTGTAAAAAAAAGAACAAAAATTTATCACAATATTTTCTACAAACCAGGCTAGTTTCTTATTATTGATTACCACTGCTCTTTAAGCTGTATTCTTTGAACTATTTGTGATGGTGTCTACATATTTTCCAAAGGGTTAGCCCTAATTCAATACCCACAGTATATTACTTAAATTATTTCTTTCTGAGATGCATTAGAATCATAGAATTTCAAGGTCAATTTCTACCGTTGGTATGTTCATCTATGTGGCTAAGTAAAATGTCTAAGTACTTACAGATTTCCATGATTATGGATTTTGAATAATCCACTACCCCTTTACCATCTGCACTAGATAATTATGAGAGATAAGCCCTTAACTCCTTCTGAGGAAAATTATCCTGTCCATATCCTCCACTGATAAAGCCTACTTAGGCAGCCATGTTTTGTACACATGATTCTGCTCTCCTCTGCCACAGATAATTAGCACAGAGGCATATGCCAATCTGGGGGCAGCCAATCCTTAGGCTCACCACAGTTATACAAGGTGACTTGGCACAAAAACTCTAATCAAACAGGGATGAACTAGGGCAATCAAATTCTCACTTTTGGGAATTTGAATTAGGAAATATAGAGAGAATTAAATAATCAAGAGCAGGAACTCAAGTTGAAAATTTGTGCAGAAAGAGATAGTGAGACTACTGGTTAGAGAAGGAACAAAAAAGGTAGAACTCAATTTATGAGAAGGTTGAAATTATGAGGAAGAAAAATTATAAATGGCAACTGTGACAAAGAGAAATGATGAGAGTATAAGATGAAGAGAAAAAAGGCAATTTACTTGTGAAATAACAGATTTTGATTCATTTTCATGGATTTTTAAAAAATCAGAATTTAGCATGAAAACTCCTATATGACCAAAGGATATCTTTTTTTTTTTAATATTTTATATATGTCTTTGACAGAGAGAGACAGCGAGAGAGGGAACACAAACAAGGGGAGTGTGAGAGGGAGAAGCAGGCTCTCCACCGAGCAGGGAACCCGACGCAGGGCTCAATGCGGGGCTCGATCCCAGGACCCTGGGATCATGACCTGAGCTGAAGGCAGATGCTTAATGGCTAAGCCACCCAGGCATCCCTCCTATATGATGAAAAGATATCTTGTGCTTAGAAAGAACATTTCAATTTTTTGAACTTTGAATTTTACACGGGTGAGTATTTAGTCCAGGGTCCTTTTCTTTTTCTTTCTTAGGATTTTATTTATTCATTTGCTTCATTTTAATGGGGGGGGAGGGGCAGAGGGAGAGAGAGAGTCTCAAGCAGACACCACACTGAGGTCAGAGCCCGATGGAGGACTTGATCTCATGACCCATGAGATCATGACTTGAGTCAAAACCAAGAGTTGGATGCTTAACTGACTAAGCCACCCCACCAGGGTCCTTCTAAATACATTCTAACTAGTATTTCTATTTTTTGATACCATAGTTAAACAACGTCTTTGCCAAAAATGCCTAGTATAAGTAGCATTCTGTAAATGCATGTTATTTGAAGAGTATTAATAAATACAATTCCTTAATTTTGTTACTTACTGTCAGCTCTTTGCTTGTTGGTCACACCACTGGGATGGGCATTAGATATAACTTAAAAAGAATACTTGAGTGCCCAGTTGATCAATAGTCCACTTTGGCCTCAATATCTGAGATCTCTGCTTCTTTGTCCACACAGAGAA
Organism: Ursus americanus; assembly: GCF_024610735.1. Lineage (NCBI taxonomy): Eukaryota > Metazoa > Chordata > Mammalia > Carnivora > Ursidae > Ursus > Ursus americanus. Next base: position 15,469,376 of record NC_142132.1, read on the forward strand.
CATTTCCAGCCATGTACAAGCTGTGTCAGGACTTGCCTTAAAAGTAACAATTTAGATCAAATTCAACAAACAAGAATCTTTTTGTTATGTTAAAAATAGAGATAACCGGCACTTTTCCAATAAATTTTATAAAAATCTCCAGATGTGAACTTCACTTCAGAAGACAGTCTGTTCCTAATTTTAAGGGATTTGATTTGTTTTGCTTGTTTTACTGCAGAAACAAATTTCCCCTGGCAATCGGGGTTGATATTTTCTTAAACTATTTTTTTCTTAATTTTTCCTGTGAAGGGAAAACTATTTTAATTGGCATTTATCACAAGACAGAATAAGAATCATTTCAGTTCTCAAATTTTGGAAGAAACATTTCCCATCTGTTTCAGTAACCCCACTGGCTAATTATATTGCCAAGAATAATTTGTCACAAACAGAAAGACCATTCTTTGGAGGAAAACTCTTACTGCTTTATCTGATTTCACATACTGATTGATGAGCAATTTATAGAAAACTTTTGATACTAACTGATGCCATGGATTTATTTCATGAATTAGATTCTGAAAGGAATCGCAGAAGGCTGGTTAATAATTTACATTGCTTGGGGGCGCCTGGGTGGCACAGCAGTTAAGCATCTGCCTTCGGCTCAGGGCGTGATCCCAGCGTTCTGGGATCGAGCCCCACATCAGGCTCCTCTGCTATGAGCCTGCTTCTTCCTCTCCCACTCCCCCTGCTTGTGTTCCCTCTCTCGCTGGCTGTCTCTATCTCTGTCAAATAAATAAATAAAATCTTTAAAAAAAAATAATTTACATTGCTTGAAAAACAGGATGGAGTCTCTTAGTTCAAATTATATCAGAGAAGTTGCATATATTATCCATATTCTGCTTTTAAAGCGTAGTCCTCTGGACCATGAATGGGTTTACCTGAGAAGGAGGAGATAGAATGCCAGCACTGTGTCTGCAATTCCATCACCTCTGTGATTTCAACAGTGCAAGTGGGCAGTAGAGTGTGGTCATGAAGACTGCGGGCTCTACGCTGGGCTGCCTGGGCTGGAAACTCGGCTCGAGCACTCCCTTGCATGGCAAATTATTGGTGCCTTGGATTGTTCATCTGTAAAACGGGCATATTAATCATAATAGTAACTATCTCATAGAGTTGTTGAGAATTAAATTACACTTAAAGCTCAATGAATATTAGCTATCAATATTAATAACATTGTTACTATTATTGTTGTTATTGTGAATTATTGTGTTATTACATGCCTTTGTATGTTAACAGCTTCCTGGTCTCCTAGATTTCTAAGAAAAGTAAATTCTCCCTGGGAAGGGTCTCTCCTTGAGCTTTACTTCTCCGTGTGGTTTTCAATGCGGGCTGTACATTAGAATCACCTGGAAAGCTTACGGGAAAAAAATGAAAGAGCAATACCTAGGATCCATCAAGAAGAGATTCAAAGTTAACTGGCCTTGAATAGGGCCCAGGCACCTTTTTTTTTTTTCTTTAATTCCCCAGGAGTTTCCTAATGTACAGCCAGGGTTGAGAACAACTGACTGCTTGATCTTACCAACAACAGCTAAATACGAGCAGGGAGCAAACCTTAGGAAAAGCACACCAGCACTAGAAAGGCAGACGAAGGAGGTGCTACCAGCAGAGCAAGAGAAATCCAAGACGGAGGACCTCTCAGCGTTTGGCAGGAGGAGCCATGCTAAAGAGCACACATCTTAGAGCTCATCCTAGCATAGTTATTTCTTGAGGTGATGCTAAGGTTAGCCTTAACAATCAGATATCCTGGTGACCTCTGCCCTTCCCTATGCCTCCAACTGCACACCTTACTTTTTAAGTGCCTCCACTTAAAAAGCATCAGATCCCTTCTTTGGATACACAATTTGTAAATCCCAACAAGGAGCCCCATTTCTTTAGTGATAAATTATACCTCAGACAGATGGAGTGTAGTTACTCTGATGAATGGTTTCAGCTCAAGGGACTCTTAACCACTAAATAGATGTGTTTCTTCTTTTGAAGGAATAAGAGGCTCCAGACCTTGGGGATGAACTAGGTTCTTGTTCTTGTGTTGTAATAGCATCAAAAGCTCACTTTTCTCTGAACCTAAAGGAGACGGGAACAGGAGGATGATAAGCATAATACCCACATTCATAGTGTCAGAGAAATGGGCCGTGCAGGAGGAGCAGGAAAAAAGTCTCACATTTCTGATGCTTTCTAAAATCCTGAAATTGTGAGCGATCTTACCCTTTAATTTCTGTCTTCACTCCACAAGTTCATTAGAGAAAAATTTCAAAAAGTAGTGAAAAGCACAAAAAGGAGGTAAAAAATGACTCACACTTCCAATACTCTTTTCTATTCTTTATTTTCAGTGTATAAAATGAAGAGTAAGGGGCCCCTGGGTGGCTCAGTTGGTTAAGCGTCTGACTTGATTTCAGCTCAGGTCATGATCTCAGGATCATGAGATAGAAACCCAAGTGGGCGTGAAGCCTGCCTAAGATTCTCTCTCTCTCTCTCTCTTCCCTTTGCCCCTCCCCCCCAAAAAAGTGAAGAGTGAAAGTCATCCCCCCTTCCATCTCTCCATAAACGCTTACCAAAATGTTTTATATGTGTTTCATAAACACCTTACCATTATCTCATGTTTCCGTGACTATGCTAAGCACTTTATGGGAATTACCTCATTTAATCCCTACGATAACCCTCAGAGATAGATACTATTAGTATCTCCCTCCCCTACGCCCATTTTAGAGGTGAGAAAACCGAGCCTTAGAGAATTTACCCAAATTCCCCTCATTTATTCACTCAAGAAATACTTATTGAGTCACTACTCTGTGCCAAGCTCTATTCCTAGGCATAGGGAATAGAAGAGTGAATCAGCCAGACGTATCTAGAATGCACCTCTTATCTCCTCTGCTACTGGCATCCAAGTGTAAACCACCATCATCTCTCCCCCTAGATGATTGGATCCGTGTGGTCCGTGCCATTTCCCACTCTACCGTGCTGCCTCATCAAGCCCATGCTCTCTGGTGCACACCTGTGTCATCTAGGACCTCGAGACATGGACTATTCCCCTCATTGCTGCAGTGACCATGTTCTCTGAATTCCAAGTATGAATTTACAAGTTCACTCTGTTAAAGCTAAAGGATAATTAAGGAGGAAATGAAAACACAGATTACTTTCTCTGAAGAGTACATTAGATGAAATACAGATTATTTTCTTATACTTGCAGGTAAGGCCACAGGATCTAAGGGATTTCCTCTCTCACCAACAACGCTTATTTCCGAAGCAAAGTAAACTTAGGTTCACAGCTGTAAATGTTTATGCTTTATGTCCAATGTAAGAAGTACAGCGTTAGGCTCTAGCAGTGGCCTTTGCAATGAAGTTGAAAGCACTGTTCAATGATATGGGGCAGGCACAGAAGATTACATCTACTGCCCAAGAACTGAACGAAGTGTTTCAGTGATGATACACATTGTTCCGAGAACCTTCTATTTAAACAACGTGACACTGTGTAGGAGATATAGATTAGATCATACTTTACTTCTAAAATTTTGAGGTAAGCCAGGGCTAATGTGCATGTAAACTAGATTTAGGTCCATCAGCTCTGAAGTCTTTCTTTGTTGATACTTGATACCTTTCCTTTGTTGATTTTTTTAATAGAGAACTTTCAGTTCCTGATTGTGATAAAAAATGCATTTAGGAAATATGCAGTAAATTGGCAGCACAAGACAAGTTGGATATCCAGCTTTTCTTCCAAATATTTATTTCTTAAAGAAACTATATTAACACATATAAATGTAGGGGCGCCTGGGTGGCTCAGTCGGTAAGGGTCTGCCTTTAGCTCAGGTCATGACCCCAGGCTCCTGGGATCAAGCCCTGTGTCAGGCTCCTTGCCCAGCAGGGAGCCTGCTTCTCCCTCTCCCTCTGCCTCTCCCCACTGGCTTGTGCTCTCTCTCATTCACTCTCTCTCTCAAATAAATAAATAAAAATCTTTAAAAAAATATGTAAAACTAAACTGCTTAAATAAAAAAATCATCCATAACTATACCATCAAAACACAATAGTTCTTCTCATTTTTCTCCTTATCTGTCTAGTCTTTGTATAGGCTCACTCTTTAAAAAAAAAAAAATTCAATTTAAAGGAAGAATTGGATCACTCACTATAGTTCAGTTAAGACACTGCCACACTGTTTGTAGGAAACCCTTTAAGTAGAGAAAACTTGATATGCTGAAATTACAGCACGCCGGAGCTGGAAGGGGCCTCCGAGATGATCTGGTTCCGGCCCTGCATCTTAGCGGTGTCTGTGTTGTCTGTATTGTCAGTGTTAGCAGTTAGCTGTAACAGATGCTGCCGTTCATTCAACGTCAGGAATATGTGCTAGATACTTCCTATTATTTCTATTCTTCCTGGCAGTTCTGCAAAGAGGGACAGGGTAGAAATGGCTTGTGTTTGAGTCCTATGACATGGGAACAATAGCACTACCCTCCTTGGGTTTGGAAAGGGCTCATGGAGGCAGCATAGGGAAACCACTTGGCGTGGCACCCAGTTATTTTTATGGTCATCATCCATTTTTCAGATGAGAAAACCAAGGCTCAGAAAGGATAAATGATGTGGTCACACAGTTTGTGTTCCTTAGTTTCTCACGTAGTCACCTGGATACTGCCGGGGGACAGTGTTTCATAAATGTACATATTTCAAAATCCCCTGGGGTTCGTGATAGAAATTCCATTTCCAGGGCCCTTCCCACACTGACTCAACCAGATGCTGGCTGTAGAGAACCAGGAACATGCATTTTAGAAGCTCACTGGGTACTTCTGTGCCCTAAAATTAAAAACCGCTGATGCTCAACTTTTCAAACTCATCAGCCAAGTTTCTGGGCTCCAGCCCAAGTTTCTCACTCTGTGAAATGGGAATAAGATTATTTCCCCCGGCCTAGTTGGGAGGATTAAAATGGTATATTTTATAGGAAAGTGCTTTGTAAACTGCAAAAGCATGATTGTTTCTCTGTCTCAGTCAGGTCCTTGCCAAGAACAATGTCCAATGTTTCCAAATTAATAGCATCATCACAGATACAGTTCATGCTAGGCCAATCAGATAGCCAATGAAATTGTATTTCGTTTGTTTTTTCTCATCATTTAACCTTAGCTCTCAACAAATATGCACTGTTTTGAAGACTTGATGTCATCCCCTTCCAACTCCCACCGTCATAGTTTTCCTAAACAAAAACTGGACCTTGCCACAATTGATGTTAAATTTTATTCTCCACTATGTTCTTTCCTTGCCTGCTCCAGTAGAATTACAGTTCCGGCGAGGAGAAAGCCTGCAGTTTGCTTTGTACTCCAGGTTTTATATCCTGAGCTATTAAAGTGTGTCTGACATTTTCTTTTCCAGGTCTATGATTACGAGTTAAATCAGCACATAATCAAACCAGCCCACTTGGCTAATCTCCCTCTTACTAGAGTTGGTTTTAGGGAAGGGAATATGAGCAGCATGTAAAGATAAAAGAAAAAGCCCATCAGCCACAAGAGTATGGACTAACGTGTGAGCCGTGGGAAGGGCTGGACTGAAGTAGCAATAAGGATGTGCCCCAGTGAGAAACAGCATGAGCTGTTTTCTTGCTACTCTATCCCGTGAAGCTAGCCTCTCCATGGAAACTCCTCCCAAAGAGAATGGAAAAATTTTAGCTGGAAGAATGTGGGTGTTGATCTGCCTGAAAGAAAATGTACAGACCATGTACTCTCAGGATGTCTGCTTTCCCAGACCCCTATACTACAAAATCGGTGGACATCTGTTGTTTCCTGTTTGACTAGTTTCTACTTTGCTCCATCCTTGTGAGTCTTGCACAGAGACCAATGCTACTTTTGATTTCTTGACTCGAAGACCAGGGGTAGACATATAACCCAGGGCTAACCTATACATGCTCTGCCCTGGGATTCTCTTTAAAACTTGAAGCTGGAAGGGAAGAAACTTTGCGGTTTTGGCCACATAGCTGAAAAGAGGAGACGAAAGAGATAATGTCAGTTATCATCACTACCATGGAGAGAAAATCTGTTTGTTGAAAGAGAGCATAAAGCCTTGTAGAATTCAGGGGCGCCTGGGTAGCTCAGTTAGTTAAGCGTCTGCCTTTGGCTCAGGTCATGATCCCGGGGTCCTGGGATGAGGTCCTGGGATGGAGCCCCCTGTCAGGCTCCCTGCTCAGCTGGGCATCTGCTTATTCCTCTTCCTCTGCCCCTCCCCAACCCGCCCCCACTTGTGCTTGTGTACGCGCTCTCTCTCTCTCTCAAATAAATAAAAACAAAATCTTTAAAAAAATTTTTTTTTAAATTTTAAAGCCTTGTAGAATTCAGGAAAATTGGGAGTGAGGTGGGGACCCTGTTTCCTGGTACCTGCAGTTACCCAGTACCCTTCTGAAAAGTTCTCTTATGGCTTAAACCAGTCTGAGTTAGCATTCTGTTCTTTGCAAACCAAAGAGTTTTCACTAAACACTACTGTGTCCTGCCCCAGTTCCCTTTTATCTCCTCACCCTGCACCTGAATACACAGCATTCCTCATTTCCAGACTCCAAATCTGTAGGGAGTTATCTCTACACGTTTCTCATCTCAATGAACCATTCTTTTGGGAAGTAGCATAAAAATGCTAGTGAACTAATTCCCTTGAGGTAGTTCATGACTAATCCTGGCTTAATGAGCTACTTTTCCCAGGTTATCATGCATCTTAATACTACTGCTACTACTAATAATAATTACAACAACAATAGGTACTATTCATTGTGTTGGGTACTATGCTAAACACATATATGTGTTAACTCACTCAGTACTTCCAACAACCCTACTATTGCTATTTTATAGGTAGGAAACTGAGATATGGGGACGGGGGGCTGGCAATGGGAAAGGAGAAAGAGGAAACTCTTTAACGCAAAGAAATAATCCCCAATAGTATAATTTCAGGAACTGTAGTTAGGAGTTATCTGCCTGTCCATCCTTAAACTTATGTCACTGCCCAACATTCTGTAGCTCCCCACGCATAACCAGGCAGGGGTACAAAGAGGTAGAGCCGGGCAGGAAGCCCCATATTTTCTTTTTATCTAGAGACCTAATAGCTAAGAGAGGCCAGAGTTCAGCATTTACCAGACAGAAAAGAAGGTTATGTACTATCTGTTCAAAACAAGCAAGGAGCAGGCTGGGAGCCAAGGAACCCCAGCCAGAAGAGACGGGAGCGAGAGAATATTCATCATCAACTATCCTCCATACAGTGAACACATGGTTGAATAACTTTCCAGAGGAAAGGGATCAATGATATTGGGAATGTGGTTCAGAAAGATGAGCCAGTGTTTTCTACCCAAGCCCACTGCACGAATGAACCTTGCCAAGCTTCGGAGCAGGACAAGCTCTACCCTAAAGTTTCTTCTACCCATCCCACCCACGCACCCTCCCTCCTTTCTTCCTTCCCTTCCTTTGTGAGACAGAAAGGCAGCTTGTCTTCCCTTTCTTTAATAGATATTTAGTGAGCCACTACCACATATTAAGACAAGATTCCTGCCCTTGGGGAAGTTATAATTCACAGGAAAACCAGGCAAGAAAGCTAGCAGTAACAATAGAGTACGGAATGTGTGGTGATACAGTAGAAAAAACAAAGGTGTGGGAGCCAAATAGATGTAGCTCAAAATTATGACTCTGCCTCCTACTGTCGAGATGATCTTGGGCCAGTTATTTAACTGTATGTACCTGAATTTCCTCATCTGTAAAATGAGGATAATAGTCATATCTATTTAATAGGGCCGTTGGGGTGATTAGATGAGGTATATAGTCCATGTAAAACCCTTGGCATGGTAGCTGGTACTAAGTGTTCAATATATGTTTCTGTTACTTCTCTGCCAGTGTTTGTCTTAAATAGGCAAGCTGATGAAGCCACCCCTCCTTGTTTCTGATTTCACTCAACAAGCATTATTAAGAGCCTCCTCAGAATATAGTATCTTAGTAGGCAATTTAGGAAAAAAAATTAAAGAGTATAAGACCCAGGCCCTATCATCAAGCAATTTGTAAACTAGCAAAATAAGAAATAGTTGCATAGGAAACTATGTATGTTTAAATGTCAACAAGTATAAGTCAAATAATAAATGTCCCTAGAGAACTAGAGCGGTCAAAAAATGTCCCTTGGGAGAAGTGGACCTAGAACTGGACTTTGAAAGAGAGATGAGATGTGGTGAGCAAAAGGAAGGTGTCCGAGGTAGGAAAACAGCATGAGTAAGTACCGTCCTGGGGATGAGGCAGAACAAGCCAGTGAGGGTCTTCCTCCCTTTGGGAATCGGTAGATCAGAAGGTTGGAAAGGTTTATTAGGTTCTGGACACTAGGCTGGGGAGTGGTACTTGATCTTGAATTCAGTGGGTAGCTTGAAGGTTTGTATGCTAGAGAAAAGTACAGGTTGAGTGCTGTTTTAGGAATATGAAGGGCTCCATGTATACAGGGTAGAATGCTTGGTAGTTGGGGACCAACTTCCAAGGAGATGGAAGTGGGAAGCCCAGTTTGGTAACTACAATTGTCTACATCTGGGGCAGCGGTACCTGAATAGGGCAATGGAAACTGTAGGAAGTCTACCGTAACAGATACTTTTCATTTCTTTTTAAAATCGTGGTAAAATACATACCACATAAATTTTACCATCTTAAGCATATTCAAGCCTATAGTTTAGTAGTGTTAAGAACATTCACATTAGTGTACAGCCTATCTCCAGAACTTTTTCAACTTGAAAAACAGAAACCATAACCATTAAACAACTCCCATTACCCCCACCCCACAGCTCCTGGCCACGCCATTTTACTTTCTGTATGACAGCCATTTTATATCACTTAGAACTCTTTTGGTTTCAAGAGCAAAAGAACTTACGCTAGCAGGCAAAAGGGTAGGAAGGGATTTATTATAGATTTACAAAAGATGATTATGATGCCCCTGGACAGGAATGCACCTGGGTCTCTGAACTGACTGGAATCTAACTAGAAAGGTGTCAGGCTTCTCTAAATTCATGTCTGCTTCTCTCTGCTATTCCATTCTCTCTGTTCAGGCTGGCTTCCTCTGAGTCTCTCTTCACTTGGTAGAATATTGCATCCCTACAGCCTGAATTCATATGTTACAGTTCTAGCCACATGCAGAGACTAAAATGGCTGCATCTGAATCTCAGTTTGAAATTCCAGAGAGAGAGGTAGAGAAAGAGCTAAAGAGAATATGATTGGTCCAGCTAGAGGCAATTGTCTATCACCATTCCAATCAGCTACCACCTCTGAAAGAGTCATAGCGCACAAATGGCTGCTAGGGCTGATTTCAAGAGAGGACAGTGGTCTTTGGGAATCTTTGGGAACTGGGCAGACGCTCTAAAAGGTATCTACTACACACGTCAAAAAAAGAATTTAAATGGCTTGGCAACTGATTATTGGAATCTTGTGGCATGGGAGTGGCTAGGGAGATCTGGGAGGAGTAAAAGATAGAATTCCTGCCTTAAGGAGCTCACAGTCTCATTGGGAAGACAAGTTATACATGAAGCATTCAACCCAGAGTTGACTGCAAAGATGTCACCCATTTTGTAAAGTAGCCATTGTTGCTGCCACCCTTCCGGTGGTGCTGATACAATCTCATACATTGAACAAGATATTACTGGACTCGGAAAGGAAACTAAAATATATAATTTACATCCTTTCATGACGAACAGGAGAGACAGCACCTTCACCTCTCAGGTCATTGCAGAAGGAGAGTGGGCACATCTCGGACCACAGCCTAAAGGTTGAGAGTTATCGGTCCTGATGAGACAGCCTCCAAGGTCAGGGTAGTTTCTGTGGCCTTTTTATAGCCAGGCTTCCTGGGGAGATTTCTGCAAAGATACAGTTCGTTCCTACCACTAAGGAGAAAAAGACAAAAAGGAGAAGGCGGAGTTCAGAGAGGACCCAAAATTAAAAATAAAACTCAAATCAAATCAGTCTCTGATACATCCTGAGAACCTCCCACAAACCATTCCAGACTTTATTATCAGCAGATTGGTGGCTCCAGCTGCACTTAAAATTCAATAAACTGAATTAAATACAGGATTCTAAAGGATAAAATGATTTAGTCACAAAGCTACTGGAGGTTTCTTTTCTTCAAAATATTTAAGCTCGAGCTTCTTTAAATTTAATTTTACCTGAAAATTTCAAGAGACCAGTTGAATTCTCTGAGATTACATATTCTGTTTCAGATGAAAGCTGAGTAGTTCAGTGAATCATATTTCAACTCATTTCTCTAGACATCAGTTACCAGAAGCCCTTTTAATGAAAGCTTTGAGGACTGTCTGTCCATTATGCTGCTAAGGAGCCTGAGTCAGCAAGCTCATTCAGATTTAAAAATTTAACTGGCCCTCATCCAACCTTTAATCAAAAGCTAATGCACTTTTCCAACCTAAGTCTTCCGCGTTCACCGTCTGGAGAGGATGTTGGATAAAACAGTCTAGGGAAACAGCGGCTCCGGTGCGTAAGCTGCAATCACAGTTGGTTTGCAGTAATGTTGTGGGAGTGTGTGCGCATGTGTGTAGTTCTTCTTAAGGGGAATGACCTAGAGAAGGTCCTTATTGTCAGCGAGCGCTAATGTGCCTTTGTAAGGTCAGCCTTGCCACACATGCTTTTTCTCCCACACGGAGAACAGAGGGGGTGCTGCACCTTCCTGGTGCCTGTTTCCCAGAGTCTGTGGACAGAATGAACAATTGAATGGACTTGGGTAATGGCAGGGAGAACACAGATTCTGCGAAAATCTAAGTTCCTTCCCTAGGACGTCTCTGCAATAAGGCTGACTATCTCCTGAAGGGCAAGAAGTTGAATATGTAATTCCCCGTGCTTAAACTGATCACGAATGAGAGAAAAATTAGCAGTGTTGGGGCCTTGGACAGCTTTAAATGAACTGGAAAAGGTAACTACCAGATAGAACCCAGGCAGAATGACTTCCCCTAAAATGGAGGAGGTGTTCTAACAGAGGGATTTTTTCTTTTCTTTTTGCTCCCTTTCGTTTACTGAAAGACTAAAATGCGATCTAGAGTGTTTTAAAAGCAAGCCTGCACACTTTCTCAGTACCTGTGCCAGGTGAAAGTTTTATGGCAAAGCCCCCATTCTATGTAGACACAGAAGGCCAAAGAGCTCATCACTGCTCACTTGAGTCAAGAGAGTGTTTACCATAAAGAAAAAAATACTTCGTAACAGACTCTCAATGACCTGATTAAAGAAATACTGTCTTTCATGCAATGTCTTTTGTCTTATTTTTATATTGGGCAGTCAGTCTGTTTTTTTAATTGCACGGATTGCATTTTTTGTTCCTTAGCTAATGACTTCTTTGTTACAAGCGTGTACAGAAGCTGACAGATGAGTTTATTTTAGCCAATCCAGTGAATTCTTTACATACGTAAATGAAAGATCTTGGTATCATAGTCCTCAGTATCTCTTTCTATGTAAGCTGAGAGCTGTAACACATAGAAAGCATTTGCACTTGAGAAGCACCGCTCTCATTAATAGATATGTATTAACAAAGCCAAGTGTTGCATGAGAGGGAATTGCGTGTGAATGACTTATAGGAAAATTGTACAAATTATCCGTGGATTCAAAATAATTACACAGTAAAATTAGGGGACTTGTAAAAAGCAAGGTTTATCTGAAGAGCTCTGCTTTCTCATTTCTCTTTCATAATCTATCACAAGCTCTGGGGCACCAGTGCAGGGTGCTTCCTGGGACTGTCAGGAGTACTTACTACTCCTGGGAGGGTTTGAGGATTCAGGCACTGCCTTTCCTGAGCAGAGTCAGCAGAAAACACAGCTCACTTCTGAGGGAAGGAAGGCCGGCCACACAAAAAAGCTGGCTTCACTTCTGAGGCTGCATTCCATGAGATCAGCTCCATGAACATGACACAGACCTAGTGGTGTTAATTTCAGCGCTGTGCCCTAAGCAAATCTTTCGGAGAATATGTTAAGTGCCCCAAATACAGCTCTCTAGAACGCCCCATATTTGGGCCTCCTTACATTCCAGGGGCAGCCTGTTTGGTGTTGGTTTCAGTGGGAAAATGCTTTAGTTCCAAAGTGTGAATAAATTTTACAACATGTCAAAAACAATCCATTTCTAGAATGTCTACTGTGAATCATCCCTTTTCTTTTTCCAGGAGTGTTTGACCTAAGTTAGGGTGAAGGAGCATGGCTCAGTTGGAGGAGGGGGAAACTGGCCCCCTCCTCCAGTTGGCTATAGTTGGCTATAGTTTCTCAGGTTTAGGATAATCTGAAGATTTTGTCCAGAATGAAAACAAAAGCGATAGGGTGCCTGGGTGGCTTAGCCCTGGTTAAGCGTCTGTCTTTGGCTTGGGTCATGATCTCAGGGTCCCGGGATCTGGCCGTACTTCTGGCTCCCTACTCAGTGGAGAGTCTGCTTCTCCCTCTGCACCCCCACCCCCACTCGTGCGTGCACATTCTCTCTCTCTTTCTCTCTCAAATAAATAAATAAAATCGGAAGGAAGGAAGGAAGGAAGGAAGGAAGGAAGGAAGGAAGGAAGGAAAGAAAAGCAAAATTAGGCAGTCCATGCAAACAAGCCATCAGTCCCAGAGGTCAGGAGAGGAGAAGATCACTGGTGTGGAGCATCAAGGAAGGAACAGAGCCACGTGAGGAGGCTAGCTTGAGCGCAGCCTTGCAGAAGCTTTTCACAGGGCACCTACAGCCTCGGGTACAGGCATGAGTGAACTGTTCAAGGCAGGCACGGGGCTCATGATACAAGCATAGTACCCACTACTATAGTCTCCATGTTCTTTTCCCTGTTGGTTGAAAACATTCGCAAAATTTAGGAAGACATCAAAGGAAACCATTTCTAAAATGGTTGTTGGCCCTTATCTTTATCTGCTCAGCACTGCCCCCCCCAACCTAACACACACCCCTTCCTCTAATAAGACTCCGAGTCACCTCTACTACCTCTGGGATGGGCAGTCAACTCACACTGGATTAATCCTCATATCCCATTCCTTTGTCCCTGAGAGTCCACCTACCCTGACACGTTTGTGATAAGATTACATAATTCAATATACTTTCCTTTATGACTCAGGTTGGTTTGAACTGAGTGTCCGTCATGTGCAGTCAAAGAGTTCTGAATAATACAGTAATGTATTACAACTAATACATAATAAAAATGATAATCTAGTTTTTACTCTTCTTTTTCTCTCCTACAAAGAAGGATGTGCTTATCGTAAACACACACCAGAATACTCAGTATTTATACTGGTATTATTTAATAAAATAATGATTTTCTCTAATCTAGCCCCTTTATTTTAGAGACTTAGTCCCCATGGAGAGCATGGAGTGGGTACACAGGGGGAGGAGCTGATCAAGCAATAACCCTCCACATTCTGCTCTTTGCCATGGGCCCTCAGAAGGCTGACGACGTGATACCAGGGAAGGATTATATTTGCCTCTCTGGGTCCTCTTATAGCTACTGTGGGGATAGAACCCCGTAGCTGCAGGTAAAGCAAAGTGCTTCCTCTGGTACCCCATGGAGATGTTTGATATGACTGGGGAGGAGCTGGAGATAAAGAAGAAGAAAATGGAGTAATCAATCAATCAGTATCTATTGTGGACTTTCTTTGTGAAAAGCACCACTAGGTGCTATAAGGCATCTCCATATGTAAAAAACATGGTCCAACACCCTTAAGAAGACCACATTCTATTTGAAGAGATAAGACACGCACAAAAATAGATAATCACCCAATAAGAAGAAGAAACTACTAAAAATCAGTAGGTGGATTAGACAGGAAATTCCGGAGAAATTTGAAACCAACACAGATCGTTGCGAGCTGGTGTTCTATCAGTCCTTTGGTTACAAGGAGACTTTGGCCAACTTAAGCCAAAATAGAAATATAGTGACACGGCAGTTCACAGGAGTGAAGAAAGAGCTGACCAACAGAACTCTGGATGGATAGGAACTAGGGTCGCCCCCAGGAAACTTCCTTCGTGGTCATCATAATAGCATAGATGAGGAATAAGGGCCTGGATGAGCAGGGAGGCAATAAGAAAGAAAAGGGGACAAGGAGAAAGACATTTAAAAGTCCCATCCTCGAAACCTGGTAGAATATGTACTTTTCACTCTTCCTTTTTTTTTTTTTAAGATTTATTTATTTATTTGACAGAAAGAGAGACAACGAGAGAGGGGAACACAAGCAGGGGGAGTGGGAGAGGGAGAAGCAGGCTTCCCGCTGAGCAGGGAGCCCCATGTGGGGCTCGATCCCAGGACCCTGAGATCATGCCTGAGCCGAAGGCAGACGCCTAATGACTGAGCCACCCAGGTGCCCCTGTATTTATCACTCTTGGGAGACTGGAAAGAGATAGTTGATCTGATACAAGATTCAGGGATCTAAGAAACTGGGGAAAGGTTTGAAGAGCAAAAATATCATACCAGAGTCTCAGTAACAACTACCAATTCTCCAGACTTGGATTTTAACCACTTAAGAACCAAGCCTAATTTTCTAAAATTGACTACCTGGAAAGTGCTTCTGCTCAGAGAAATTCGACTCAGCAATCAGTATGCAAAGGAAATGTTTGGCCTTGTGGCTTTATTGAGCACTACTGACAGGACCAGACGTCCACGACAGCTAATCACAAAACTCCAATTAGCTCTTGTCTCCTAATGCCCTTCCATGGGGCTTCCACTGCCCACATGAGGCTGGCACACATTTGGACCTGGAGGGAACCCTCAGAGACACAGAGAGCAAGCAGCCCAAGTGGTGGGAGAGGGTTACATCAGACAGCAAACAATGTATGAGTGCTGACAATGAGCTGTATTTTATAGGCGAGGAAACACATTTTATTTTTTAAACGAATAATATGAAGGGAGTTTTATGGCCACATGGTGAGAAATTAAAGAGTGGGTGTGGAATTACAAAGTTGACAAAATTGTATGTGGCAGCCACAGATGGCTCCCTTCAGTTCAGCCAAGTGGGAGGCAGTAGAGTTGAAGAATGACTCCCTGTGGTCCTTGTTTTCCTATTACCGATAGAGATTCTATACTGCTTAGGAAAACTTTACTCTCTCAAACCTCATATTTCCATATTCCTATAAAGATTCCCAGGGGGGTAAACCTTGGGAGTCTTGCGGTCTTTTCTCCATGCCACCTCAGAACCTTTGTCTAGGACAAATGATGTGATTGTTTACTTAGGAAGGAGGACCTGACCATGTGGGCTCAGCACTATTCATGCTTGTGTTTTGGAGTAGCCTGTCTTCAGCCAACTTTCTCCTCCACCACCAGGCGCTAAAAGATTGCCTTATGGGAGAGACATGAAGCTCTGTCAGCGAGGGGTGGGTAAATCTATCTCCTTATTCAGTCATGAAGTATTAGGAAGCCCATTGTGGCCACACACTTAAACCACATCCCCAATCCAGCTGATATATTTCATGCTCATCTGTTACACTTTTGTATGTATATCAAATGCCTTAGAACTCAAGGCAGAAAGAAAGCAATGGGTATCCCAAGATCCCAGTGTTCTTTACGATCCCTTACAGAGGTCAGAGATACTTACCCACGGGTTTCGCTAACTCTTAAGTCCTCATGCTAATACTTTACATTTGTCTAGCACTTTCCCACATTATCTCTATGTGTTTCACAAAGTCCGATGAGGTAGGCAGAGTAGGTATTATTATTTTAGTTTTATAGATTAGAAAACTAATTTTCAAGAAAATCAACTGGATTTTCTAGGGTTATCCAATTACTATGTGGTGGAGTCAGGAGTCCAACTTGGCTTTCTGACACCAAGTTCTGTAGGAACAAATGACTAGGATACAGTTTTATAATGAGGGTTAAGGGGCACGTGGATTTGAGTTCTAGTCCCAGTACAGCCTTTGGAAAAGTTAATCAAGTTCTCAAAGTCTCCTTTTCCTTACCTATAAGATAGGGATAGCAGTAGGGTCATTTTGAGGATTTCCTGGAATAATGCAAAGCCACTAACAAAGTATGTATTCAGTATTCACTGGGTGTCAGCTTTTTATTACAGATTTAAGGCTGTTGAATACACAATCTGTTCACTAGCTTAGGTCTGGTGCAAATTAACCCCTAAATGCCTGTTTTGCCATAATTCCATAAGAGCCTATCAACAACCCAGTGGAATTATTTTAAAGCTAAACTGAAAGCACTCTGTTCCTATATC
Source organism: Ursus americanus (assembly GCF_024610735.1). Classification (NCBI taxonomy): domain Eukaryota; kingdom Metazoa; phylum Chordata; class Mammalia; order Carnivora; family Ursidae; genus Ursus; species Ursus americanus. The sequence continues at coordinate 15,485,532 of NC_142132.1, forward strand.
AAATACTTTCAACACAGCATCTATTACAAGGTCCTTCGGAACGGAGAGGCAGATTTTTGTAGTATTTTTTAGTAACGTTTTCTGTAATATAGAAAATGTAAATTCACATAATCCTCTTTAAAACATTTGAGCAATTTATATTAAGAATCAGAAAAATGTTCCTATCTTTTGACTAAGTAATTAAACTTCTGGGAAATTATTTAAAATATATAAAAAGTCATTATACACACACGAGCACACACACAAAGATGTTTATCACAGAAGTATCCAAAATAGTAAAAATAACCAAAATGTCTAGCAACAAGTCTATTATTTAGAGTTCCTTAGTTGCAAAGAACAGACGGCAATTCTGAATGTCTCTAGCAAAAGAGAACATTGGAAAGACTGGGTAGTTCCTCGAATCAATGACATCAGGAAGGATGGGAACCAGGGTAACTCCAGGGACCTTCGTATAATGGTCTCACGGACAGTCTTTATTTGGGGTACTGTGTTAGAATGACCCCGCTTCAGTCACCTTCTGCTTATCAACCAAACTTTGAGCGGGGTGACACCATGCTCAAGACTCTCTAAGCAGAGGATATGGAGGTCATATCAAACTGGCCTGGCTTGGGTCATCTGCCTGCCCCTCGGTGAGATAAAATGCAGAATGAAAGCACTGTGATCAGCAGTCTCACCCAGATCCCAAGCAAAGGGGGAGAGGCATTTCCTGGAAGGAAAGAATGATGCTGAGCGCGAAGAGCCACAGATGTCTACTACTACGGCAGAATGACCACATAAATTATTATATCTCAACTGGAATGACCACAAAAATTATTATATCTCAATTGGAGAGTATTTTACTATATTGAAAGTGACAATTACAGAGACGATATAAAAGGTTTATTTTAAAGAAAAACACAAGATATTCAAGTATGTGTGTGGGTGTACTACATACACTACTTCGTAGTAGGTAACTACTTAGTTCTAACTACGAAGGAAAAAAGATATTGGAAAAACATCGGAAGGAAATTTACCAAGGTCCTTATGAATGGCTATGTTTTGCGAATGATCTGGGCCCACCACGGGCTGGACCTATTAAGAGGGAAGGGGGAGCATTAACCTATTCAGTCTGATAAGCCAAATCGGGTCATAGGACTTGAACCAAAACAAAGCCAAAAGTCAAGGGTCGAGAACAAGTTGGAGGTGAGGAAGCTGGAGAGTTAGTGGCTTTGGGCTGATCAATACTGAGCCGCCCAGACTTCCCTCTTTGGGGTGCCTCGATCCCAGGAAAAGGCACACATTTGAAGGAGACAGTTGGGGAGAAGGAAAGTGGGTGATTTTTCTGCCCCTCCTTCTTTTGAAGTTCTTATGATGATTTAAAAATCTTATGTGAATGAGAATGAATAAAAAACACATTTTAGTTTTAAATTGTTGACTCATTCTATTTATTTTTTCTTAAATATCTACTGCAGCAGTACCTCTATTAGCTCGGTGACAGAAGCATTATGTTTGCAATGTGAGAAGTCTATTATACTCAACTGTTGTCAATATTCCTGAATTGTAAAATTTTACTTGTTTGACTTACAAGTTACCTAGTTTTATCGGAATCTCAAAATGCAATCTCTCCATTCCTCTATAACTTAATGATCCAGGAGGAGATTTTGCTTATGCTTAAGTGTAATGACTTCACAATTGTTTCTCTTGTAGGTTCAGTAATCTGTTTGTTTTTATAACTCCCCAAAGATTCAGGGATGAAAACATTGCCTAGAGCTTTCTTTACAATTTCTACAATTTTCCCCTTGATAATATGAGGACAAGAAAACTGTGAATAACAAATTACTTCTTGTAAAGAGAAGGGCCTCTTTGCAAAACAAAGTAAAAAATGGGGGGCTTCAGAATTTCCTGTACCTCGTTGGGATATGGCACCCCTCTTTCATGTCTACAGAAGAAGAAGAAGAAGAAGAAGAAGAAGAAGAAGAAGAAGAAGAAGAAGACATTTGTGCTGGTGTCATGCAAAGAAACTTCAAAGTTTCTGGGAGGGGAAAAATACTGAGGAGAGAAAATAGTCATGATGATGATGACGATGTTGATGATTCATTGATTATAGGTTTTTGAGGACCTTGAAAAAGAAGCAAAAAAATACATACATACTATATTTTATATACATACATAAAATATACTATTTTCTGACTGCTGATATTCATATTTTGAAAAATCCATTCTGTAAGGTAGGAGAAAGAAACCCATGTATTTTGCGGAATGATCGCCAGCCTGACTGTACACAGCTAGTTAACACTTTCATGAGGAAAGGATGCGCTGTAAGTCAAATGAGCTGCTAAAGTCATATCATGAAACTGCCTTTGATTTAAAACTGTATCCTCTATTCTTTGAAATGTCCTTCAACCACAGAAGATTTTTTTTTCTTTTTAAAAAAGCCCTTCAGAATGTAAAGAGAGTATCAAGAAATACAGGTTATGGGAGAGGAAGGAAGCCTGAATATGCACAGAATCCTTTGCGGGGCTGAGAACATCTTGGGAAGAACCACACACTTTAATCTTCAATGCTGTCATCTTTTCATGATGAAAGCTTAAAATCTTAAAATCCAAACCAAAAGGTTCCAAGGAAAATTAATTTGTTAAATTAGGAGGAAAAAAAACCCCACAGCTTGTCACTTGAAATAATGAATGCCATAATTCAGTTCTTATGTGATATGTCTTAGACTTGAATATGCAAATATACCCATTGGGTTTTGAATTGGCTTTTATGCTTGCTGAGCTCTCCTCTCTAAAAAGAAATGGAAAAGTATAAGACGCCCTTTTTTCTCCCCTCCGCATACGCTATGGTGCACAAACCTGCATACGGAACCGCGACATTAAACAAGTCCATAACGGCCCTGGCTACCCTCATAAAATCTGCTCTAGGACCTCATTCTTCCCCTGTCACTGCATGAACACTCAGGCAGGCCTCCGACTTTTCCGGATGCTCTTAGGTAATAAAAAGAAGTCTCTTATCACTTTAGGCTACCAAACACGGTCTTAGATTAATAATTAAAACATCTAGTCCCAATATATAAATACTTTTTAATGAAATAACATTATATTCTCAATTTAAAAGGAACATTTCCTTCCCTCCCCCAGCTCGGGCCTGCGGCAAGGGAGAACCTGCAGGTCCAGAAGGAGGGCCAACTTCTGGTCTGGTTTCCTGCCCAGGGGTTCTGCTCCTCTCCCGCCCATCTTGCTGGGGTCCCCAGGGTTAGAGATCAAGGAGGAAGAATAGATAAGGGGAACAGGAAAGTTCTTACTTGCCAGATAACCTGGTGGTGATTTAATATACGAGTTTTCTGAGGCTCGACATGTGTTTAAAGCTGACTGCTTTTAGGTGTGTTTGTGGGGCAAAGTGTTGTCATTTATAGAGACACTGGGGATCTTTCCCGTGTCATTCTCTCCATAGGGTGAAGGAGTCCCAATTGGTTGCTTACTTCTCCTTCAGCTCCGAAGGGACCTCCATCTTCTCTGCAGCTCTGTGTTCTTTCTTCCAGGGGCACCTCAGACAAGACTTAAGGCAACCCCCACAAGGCCGTCCAGTGAGGGCAATCCTGACTCGACCATCAAAGCAGCCAGCCAAACTGTCTCTCCCCGTTTCGCTGAGAGTCAGAGTCCATAGGGCTATACCCCCCAGGCAAGTTTTCCCATAGCAGGCTCTTGAAGTGGTTTTGTGGAGGGCCCTTTCCAACCATACATAGAGGGAAAGACAGGCCTCCCCTAGCCTATCTCCCTCGGGAGAGGGGCAGGCTTCATTCATAGCAAACTAACACCCCTTTCCAAAAACGCTCTCTTCCTGATTTCCAACTTCCCCCCTTATATACTCTTATCACGGGTGAATTACTTAAGGGTTATAAAACTGATTTTCCCCCTCCTCTCCTCATCCCCTCCAACGCCTTTTTAAAAATCCTGTATGGTGGTCTGGCATTCATGTCTTCAGTTGACAAAAAATCCTATTTTCATATATCATTGTTCACAAGAATGTTCTAGTTCAATCCTAAGATTTCGGAGAACGAAGATATATGTCAGGTATTGGCTGCTCCAGATTTTAATAAAAGTCACAGATCCTCAGTGTAACCCAAAGGTGATAAAAATGTGAGTGATTATAAATTCAAGAATGCAGAAGAAAAATACCAGAAAGGCAATGCCCACAAGCTACTTACGGTTCTGTTATTGTCCTATTAAGCAAATCAGTATCAAAGAAAATATGTTGAGAACATGTTCGCTGCAGAAATTATTTACTTTTATCAAACAGTCATTGTTTTCACGCCTGTTCATCTTCTTAACACTATATATGCTGCCTCCCCAGAGACAGCCTCGTCAATTACACGGTCTTCCTTTCACACTTACGTCAAGGCCAAGAGTAAACTGTTTCAAGCACAATGCAACAGCCTGTTTCTTTTGAAGCAAATAAAATAGGGCCATCATTTTCAATCTTGCCTTTTTTTTTTTTTTTTTGCCTGAAATGTGACAGGATAAGAATTAGGCTAAAGAGAGAAGCGTGAAGAAACATTTTCTTCCAAGAGGCTGAACGGCACTATCTTCACAATACACTTCCTGATGGGTAAGCAGTGAGTTCTTTTGTTTACTAAAATACCTCAATCAATTTTTCTTTTAATGACTTTCATCGCCACTACCTACGTAGTGCTGAAGGACATTTCAGTCCTGAATCGTATCTTTCCTCATGTTCTTTATTGTTCAGAACAAGCACGCACCGTGGTCATGTGATATTCCTTATTAGCTGTAACTGAAGCTTAACGGATATAATTAATGGATTATTGCAACCCTCTCTTTAGTTCCTCAGTTCCTTTTATTCTTAAAGAGATGAATTCTAATAGTGGCATTATCAGATTCTAAATACAGTAGAGGCAGATTAGAAGTATGAAATGCCCCTTATGACTTACCATGTGGCTTATTGTAGTAATAGAATAAATGTCTGTCCAGAGGGATATTGTTAGATTTTTAGCACTTCCCCCTTGACTATCCTTGGAAACTAGAAATCTCGGTTCCAGTATCCTCCTAAGCCCCGTCCTCGCTGTGTGAGATCAGCTAGTCACTTATTCTCTCAATAATGTCATCTGTAAAATTACCCCAGCAAGAATTGTCCAGCCTAGATAATTTCTTAAGTCAATTATGCTCCTCCAAACTTTAACCTTTGATGCTACACTGTATTCCTAGCATCTACCTAGGGCTTAAAAATAAAAAAAAAGAGTATGGTACAATTATGGGTAATTTTTATCTGATTTATTTATTTATCCACTATTTTCTCAGGTTTCTATAATGAACAGGAATTATAATTATAATAAGAAAAAAGTTATTTAAAAAGAACAAAAGAAAATAATTAAAAATTAACAAAAATACATTTGGGGGTCTTATCTACCCCCAAGCCTCACCCAATTATATTTTAGAATTCAAAATAGGGACACCCGGTTGGCTCAGTCCATGGAACATCCAACTCTTGAGCTTCGGGTCATAAGTTCAAGCCCTACGTTGGATGCAGAGATTACATAAAAAATAAATTAATTAACTAAAAAAAAATTCAAAACAACTTGATGTGTAGAGATTACCAAGATATGTTTAAGAAATCTAATCACAAGAAATCTAATCACAAGATGTAGCATTGTGTCAGACTTTAATAACGTTTGTAGAAAATCTATATATGGAAAAAGCAAGTGAGAAAAAAAAAAAAGTAAGACAAATCACATGCTATCCCGGTTCCAGCGCACCAGGCTAAACAGCAAACCTGGGCTCAACTCAGTTCGATTTAACCAACATTTATTGAGTCCAAGGCATTGCCAAGTGAAGAGGAATGGGGAGATGATGGTACAATAGAAGGGATAGATACTGAAACAACTCCCAAACTAGTCAGACTGGCAAATGTGCTAAACACAGGCAGACATGAGACCCTGGAAAGTACTAGTTAATTCTGACTGGGGAGATCAAAGGCCTGGTATGCTCTGCTAAGGGGTTTATATTCTAGGGTGGTCTGTGCTCTGTGTTCTTGAACAAATTATTTAGTCTCTCTGTCCATCTGTTTTCTCAGACGAAAACTGAAAAGCCTGGATTTTTAAATTTCTAACCACATCAGCTGTAAACTTCCAGCAGTCCGTGATTTAATGGCGTGACAATGATGAGGCTCCTTTATCTAGTGCTTCTCTCACCTTCTTGCTCTCGTTCCCAGATCGCTCACTACTGTTGTCAGGCTCTGTAACTAAATCCAACTCTGGGGTAATACTTCTTCCTCTCTTCGAATTTCGTCCTGACTAGTAAACTACGGACCCACCCAAGTTGCAGATAGAAAACGCAGTGTTTGACCTGGGCGTGTACGATTAAGCAACTTTGGTTCAAAGCTCCCCGTTCTTCATTATTTCTCTTTAAGGCATATTGATTAAATGTGAGGTAGGGCAGCAGGCAAATGGAAAAACTTGTTAAATTAGCTGTTTTTATAATTAACTGGCTTTGGCTGTCATTCTAATTTAAAGGCACACAGAGCGCTCATACTTTCTTTTTAGTCACAGTGATTTTTCAAGTTTCTGTGAATTTTACACATTAACCTTGAAGCCACATGCTTTTCTGACATTCTTTGAATTCCTTAAATAGATCTAGGGGGTTGGATTCAGGGCTGGCTTTTATTAGCATTACACTCTCAGCAAATCACAGCCACTTTGCTTTCTTTTTTAAAGAGCATTATTATTGGATCCATTCAAAGGGGAAAAGCATGTAGTCTCCATTTGATGAACCACTCAAGACAGACACCAGAACAAGTTATATATGCATATGAAGCCATCTTCCTGTTATTTATTAAAACACATGTGAAAGTAATGTTTTAATTTATTCACCCATTTAATTAAAAAAATATTTATTGAGCTCCTGCTAGGTGAAAGGCAAAACATCATTAAACAAAATGACCCATCCTTTCCTGTGAATTTATTCTTTTCTTGTGACATTACAATGATTCAGCCCTTTAAAAATTCTCCAGAAACTGCAGGGGCAAGAAGCTTTTGGATGAATCCTGAAGCTGAAAGGACAAAATTGACTAGAATGTGAAAGAGAAAAGGAAGCTTGAGCAGGGAGTCTCAACGTTCGAGCTATTGACACCCTGGGCTGGATAATTCTTTGTTGGGGGGACTGTTTCTTTGTTGTAGGATGTGGAACAGCATCCCTGGTCTCCACCTACTAGACGCCAGTAGCACCCCCCCACCGACCCCCACCCCCAGTCATGACACCCAAAAAATGTCTCCAAGCACTGCCACTGTTGCTGGAGTCAAATTCACGCCCGGTTAAGAACCACTGAGCTAGAACGATTCTGATCACGTGCCAATCACCAACGTTGATTCCTTTTGCCTCTTAGAGATCAGAGCAAAGCCCGTGCGCCTTCATCTGTGCACATTTAGATTTCACACAGAAAAAATCCCATTCCTGCAGCTCTAACTCTGCCATCAAGGGGTAATCATAATGGGTGGGGCCTTCATGAAAGGGACTGAGAAGGTGGCTACTGGGTGGAAGTCAGGATTAGAACTGAGTTGTCCTAAATGGGGGTGAATTTGTACTAACAGAGCCACGCTGTCTGCTGCAGTCTCTCTCATGACGGATGTGGTAGGAATGGCATGGGGGACTGCAGTGTGGTGCCCCCAGGAACTTGAAGGTACAAGTGTCTTGGGAGTAAAATTCAGAAATTAATATTTTTATGTATTGAGTGGAAATGTGCAAAGAAACTTCAAGGAGTGGTTGTCACGCTTGCAGTGTGTATAGAAATCGCCTAGTAGCGTGTTGAAAACACAGATTCCTGGGCCCCACTGGCAGGATTCTGATGCAGCAGCTGTAAGGAAGGGCTGAGGATCTGCGTTTTGAAGACACGTCCAAAGGATCCTGATGCATAGGGTCTATGAACTCGTCTTTGAAAGACAGGGCCTTGAAGATGAAAAATCGCTGACAGGTTTTGACTATGACCTGATTGAAGTCATTGCTATGTGTTAAGAAAGGATAAGTTCATCAGTAAGGGCAGAAAGGCAAGGTCAACTATGATCGTGTCAAGAAAGGAGAGTCCCTGGGCAAAGTGGACAGTGCCCATCTAAGCTCCAAAGGAGAGGATGACCCTGCCCGAGGACTCAGCTTGTCCCTCCCTTAAGTCAACCGGGGTCCCTGTTGGAGAAGGATGTTCTACGTCATCTTAGCCTAATGTCATTAATCATTCAAAGTGTATAACTGGCTCCCCTCGCCTTCCCTGGGGTATGTCCTACGGCAACTCTCCTTGCTGTAAATTGATAAGTGGATATTCACATTGTATATGTATCAGTCTATGAGCCTGGGTAATGAGTCCTTCCCATAGAAATGGTTCTGTTCTCAGCATGCTGACGAAGCTCAGTTTCTAAGGCCGGAACTTGAACTGTGGTAAATTAACAAAGGTAAGACCAGTGGTGTGTTGGTAAATTTTTGACAGACAGCTCTCCAGAAAAAGAAGGGGGGGAGGCCTGAATTTGTAGCGTTGGCCTATCTCCATGGTGCAAATACGCTTCCACCATGGCCAATTCCAAGCTACTGGCCCAATGTCGGTCTCTGTGGAGTGAGGAGACAGCACACCGTTATGAAGTATTGTTGCCATATGTATACAAGAAATGTGAATAATCTCAAGGTATAGATAGTAAAATAATTATGAAGGGAAGAGTGTGGAATAATTATTACCTTTGTTTTTAATTTATTTAATATTATTTTAAGTTCATTTATATAACTGAATTTTAAATAATGGCTGGTTTAAACAACCAATTTACGAAATTCCTGAAGCTTTAACAGGCCTCATGAGCTGGTGTAGGCTGACTCCAGCACACCACTGGAAGACCGATCTGTGGGGCTAGTTTGGGTGAACAGATCACCTCCCCTGGAAGACACCTCTGTTTCAAACGTGCATATTCTTTCAGGTTTCTGTGTAGCTGCAGAACAGGTCCATTTTACTACCCACCTGAGCTTAAAAATCAGCAACCCAAGCCCATTAATCTCCTAGATGTGTCTAATCCTTTTAAAGTGTACAAAGAGCTGTCACACACATAATTTCAACTGATTTTTGTAACCACCTCGTGAACTGAGTAGAACGGCTGTCTCCCTCCTTTTACAAATGAAGAAACTAAGCAGAGAACAGCTTCATTACTTGCTCACACTTAACCAGCTAGTCTACGGAACAGCAGAGAAGCAAGGAAACTACCATTTATTGACTGTCAGCCTTAGACCAGACGTCAACATCTTGTTTAATCCTCCACGCAAACCTATAATATAGACATTATTGTCCAGATTTTAAGTATGAGAAAATCGAACTCAGTGAGATTATGTAACTTACTCAAGGTCATATCCCTGATAAGTCTAAGTCAGGATCAACTACACAGTACTTCTCAAACTCTACTGTACATCAGAATGCCACGGGAGCGTGCAAAAATACAGATTATATGGCCCACACTCAGGCATTCTGATTCAGTGGATTGAGGGTCAGGCCCAAGATTTTGTATCTCTACCAAGCTCCTTGGGTAGGTACCCGTGATGCCAGGCTGGCCCACTGTTGGGCTGGCCCTGAGTGGTACTATGCAGCCTTATTACGTGCTTCTTCGGAACCCAGGTGTCCTGACTCCTGGTCCTGTCCTCTGTCCACTGCAACACATCACACTGGTTTCTTCTAACCGCTAAACTAGCCAAAGGATGATACTGTGTATGTATTTGTAAATGTTTATTACATATAATAAATTAATGTTCTAATTTATAATAATTAATATATATTTTCTTCTAATCAATTGACAAACACATAATGGTTCTGAGCTTTTGTATAGACTGATGTTGTATGGAAAATATAATGGTCATGAAAACTGTTGTATGAAAATATTTTAGAAACCTCCCAAGGGGCTTTATTATTAAGGTTCTGGACAGTCCTAGAAATAAGAAATTTAAAGTAGAAATTTGTCACCAATGGTCCATGTAAGGAAAAAATTACATATGTGTTGCAGAACATCTGGAATCATCCATGGCAAAATAAGCTTCTCCAACGTGCATTTTCAAATTTCAGTTTTGCTTCAGGGAAAACTGACTTCTTAGTCTGCTGATATTTATACTTGGGATAGCTGCACTAAATAATACTTAATGATAACATTAATTATAATATTTATAAGACATCTTTCCATGAGGCTCTCCAATAACTGCAGTCGTGTAATCTTGCTCTCGGTGTGGGCTCAAGAGAGAGACGGGATTATCAATCCCATCTTCGAGATGACAAGCCTGCGTTTCTACGCAGACCTTAGATGTCTTGCTGAAGGTCATTCACAGACTTAGCAGTCAAGAGAGAATCGGAACGTAGGCCTCAGGAATCCTAGCTCAGGATAGCCCCGGTTATACAACCACTCTCTCATTTAACAGATGAAAAGTGTCTGCACAGAGGGTCAGGGGGAAGGGTGAATGCCGAGCAGGGAGACTCAAGCCAACCTGCTTGGTTACTTGGTAACAGCTTCAGTGAAAGGACAGGAGAGAAGGAGTCAAACTCTTGTCTAAAATTAAACTATTGGTTTAAACCACTCATTTCTCTTTATTTCCCATTACCACAGAAAAATATGAGTTGACATTTACTCTTTATAGCTTATCAAATCTGACCTGGGAGAACCTATTACAGCTTCTGAAAATGGATGTTTTATTAAAATAGCTTTGGTTCAATGTATCATATTTGTACATGAACAGTTGGGAGGCAATTCAAATAATAAGGGACCCATGAATGCTTACTCAATTAAGATTATAATTTAATTCTCTTCTATTGCAATAGATGATTGGGGGAAATCTATCTCAGTTTTTGCCCCACCCCCACTGTTCTTCCCTCTGCCATCCTCTTAAAATACCAAGTGTCCCCGGTGAGCATTCATTTTGCCCTCTGCTCAAGGGTGGTGCGCCAACTCACTGTATCTCCCCAGAATGTTCATTTCACGGATGACTGAAAATAGTGACAGTGTTTTACCCCCTCCAAATGATGAGTGGCTTTATGAGTTGAGGAACTTGGATTCTTTTTATGGTTCAGATCTCCAATGTTATTAGAAAGCATGAATCACATGCCGAGAGTTCCAAAGTCCAGGCTCTCCATCAGTGGGAAGTCTCCCCATTTCTCAGGAGCCCAGGATGGTCCCTGTAGGCCCAGGAAGAGGGTGGAAGCACCTCCACAGGTCCAGCATTGGGTCTGAATTTGGGAGGAGGCAGAGTTCTCAGGCTGTAATGAAAATCTCTCCTAATTCTGCCCCGTCCTTTCTTCCCCGACACTGACTTAGTTCAGGCTGCTTCCATATCTAAAATATGCCGCGTGCCTCATACATTCGGGGGCCACCATCAGCATTCAAATGTGAATTGTTCTTGCTATGGCTTTGCAGTCTTTTAAGACCATTGAGTTTCTCTCCCTCCTAATCAAGTTTCCTCTGCTCCAACATAGATGTCTTCAGGTTTCTACGCTGCTTAAAAACTTTCCATGGCTCTCTACTAGTTCCAGAAATGTTTCTCAAAGTGCATTAGAATCGCCTGGGTGAGCCATTGCACTACTGGGTATTTGCCTCAAAGATACAGACGTAGTGAAGAGAAGGGCCATATGCACCCCAATGTTCATAACAGCATTGTCCACAATAGCTAAATCGTGGAAGGAGCCAAGATGCCCTTCAACAGATGACTGGATTGAGAAGATGTGGTCCATATATACAATGGAATATTACTCAGCCATCAGAAAGAACGATAACCCAACATTTGCAGCAACATGGATGGGACTGGAGAGATTATGCTAAGTGAAATAAGTCAAGCAGAGAAAGACAATTATCATATGGTTTCACTCATTTATGGAACATAAGGAATAGCAGGGAGATCATTAGGAGAAGAAAGGGAAGAATGAAGGGGGGGTAAACAGAGGGGGAAATGAACCACGAGAGACTATGGACTCTGGGAAACAAACTGAGGGTTTCAGTGGGGAGGTGGGTGGGGGGATGGGTTAGCCTGGCGATGGGTATTAAGGAGGGCACGAATTGCATGGACACTGGGTGTTATACGCAAACAATGAAGCATGGAACACTACATCAAAACCTAGTGATGTACTGTATGGTGACTAACATATCATAAAAAATAAATAAAGAATCGCCTGGGTGGCTTTTTATACAACTGCACATTATCAGGCTCCACCTGAAAGCTAGTGTATCAGACCCTTTAGGAGCTGGGCCTGGGAACTGTATGAGAACAAGCTCGACCAGTGTCTCATCCACTCTATTAATAGTGTGAGACTTACTGACCCATAGGATAGTGTCCATGTGCCTTTGCGTGACTTTTAGTACCCCTTAAAAGTGGGCTCCACTGTCTTTCCAGTCTCGCCTCCTGCCACATGGAATCACTGATACTCCTTATCAGAAAAAAACTGTGAAAGACTTTGAAATGAGAAAAAAAAATCGGGGGCATCTTGTCTAGCATACCCTCTGGGTTAGTCGTGTCTCATTGTCGTTGAGCTATTTGACTAGTCTGCCTGTTGTATAAAATTGATAGATGCACAGAAATGCACCTGAATCATGTCTAGTGGAATATAGCTGATTCTCACTCTGTGGATGAACCCATTTTGCATCTACTTGTAAGCTCACTTCAGCATTCCTCATTGCCTATTGTGTGGTTCTTTGAATTCTCCTTTGAACCAGTTGTGACACATCTTACTGGTTCCCTCATTAATTAATAAATTAAATAAAATTTGACATGTGTTCATTTCATATTTGCATGAGGTCATGATTTTACCTTTAAAAGAATTATCCTTTAACACCCTAAACATGTGATAGTGTCACCCGTGTCTCTGTGGTGGTATGGTCTCCTCTGCCTCCTGCCTGCTGTACCTCTCTTCCCCTACCCACCAGTTTCTCCAGTGAATTCCCTCTCACCCTTCAAGGCTCCACAAAAGTTGTCAAGCATCAGCTTCTCTATCAAACTTCAAGCCCAACCCATTCATCCATCCATTCCCAACTAGGCCCTTCTGCTCCTTGTTCCCACCTTGTTCGAGCATTTCTCACATCAGATCCCAGGTGATACTTGTAGGAACTGCTCAAAACCTGAGGGCACAATGACAACCACTTCTCTACTCAACCCCTCCAGACCTCAGTTTCCTTATCTATAAAATAGGGGTAATAATAGCACTGACTTCACAGGGCCATTGTCAGGGTTAAATGAGTTGATCCATGAAAATGCTTAGAGTGCTACCTGGTGTATAGTCAGTTTTGAATAAATGTTAGCTATCACCATTTTTTATTAAATTTTTCTAATTAATAGCTTTGGATCTCCCTTGTCTTAGGTGGCAGAAACTGCTAGCTGTCCACAAAATCTGCTTCCTGGGGCTCTATTTCTCAGCCCCCATTCTAGTTAGGTATGATCACAAATGGTATATGCACATTTCAAGTCTGGCCCATAAAAATTCCCATCTGTGCTTCTCCAAGCCATCCTCTTTCATGTGGGCTGCAGTAGAGACTTCAATGACTGGAAAAACCTTGGAAACCAAATGTTAAAAATGGCAGATGTGCTGTCAGCCAGGTTTCTGAATGACTGCCTGAAGCAGCACTCAACCTTCCACTCTCTCTCGTCAACACCCCAGAAAGTCCAATATATTCCTCTGTAAGGTTTCCTTCTCCCAAGAGCTTGTAGGCTTTGCTGAGCACAAAGATGGGTCCATTTTCTTCCAACACCAAGTGGAAACGGAGGCTACTTAGACCGCCATTTCCACAAGATGTCACAGTCCCTTTCATGATGCCTTTTTACTGGTCTGATCAGCCTAGAGGAAAGCACACATGCGATGGGTTTCTACAGGACAAGAGCCCTCTCTGCCGGGACCAACCTTAGCCAAGGATGTGCTGCACTTGTTCCAAAGTTACAGCTGTTCGTGATTAGCTCTTGCAGTTCATGCACAGAGCCAGGGACATATGGGCTCCAAGAGTGGATCTCATTTCAGTGTCGGCCACCTTACAGAACCAGATGTACTGGGCTCCCTTTACCAGGATGACCTTTACCTGCCACTTTTACCCAAAGAGTCAGGCAGATTTTTGAATCCCGGAAAATACAAAGATCTCTTTATAGTCTTCTTGAAGCCTGCTCATTTACATAATGAAGAGTAGCCATTGACTGGCTTGTCCTCGAACCAAGCGATCTTCATCCTAGGATGGTGGAGAAGCCGGAGTTTTTGGTCCAGCCTTTAGTGAGCACTGCAGCTGGATGCTGTCTTGACCAGCACCCTTTTACATCATTCCTTTTATGTCTCTTTTCTACGGTGACTACCTCAGCAACAGGAGCAATGCACAGGATTTGGAGAAGAAAACACAATCACTGTGTTTACAGGGGTCCAAGGAGGGTAGCTATTGCTGGTTTTTGCTCCATACCCACTCCCTTCCGATAACTGTGAGGACTAGACGTGATCACACAGCACAGCACTTCGATCAGCCCTTGGCACACAGTGAACCCTCCATCCTTCTCTTAGCGTTGCTGGAGCAAGGATATGGACCACTGTGCGGGGTACGTTCTCAAGAGTCCACGCAGGAATAAATGTCTCGGCCTTACGGGGTTCCTCTAGTCCCTGCAATAGGTCTTTGTGAACTTCTGCCAAGTTATTTCCGAGCAGTTACCAAGGGGGTAAAGCAGTTATTCAGGGGTAGATCTTTTCTGTCATGGTCCGTGCAGCCAGCCTGACCTCCACATGCATTTCTTCCCCCATCTTCCCTTCAGGGGTCCCTGCCCATGCGTGCTCATTGCCCTCCTTCCTCTCTCCCTCAGAAGCTGTGAGCGTGGGAGAGAGGAGAGAAGACTGCAGTTTTGCCAACTCTTGGCAGGAATCTATCTTATTTTGTTTAGAGGACGCTTCCACCAGGCCCTTCAGCTGTGCAAAGATAACAGCATAAAGCATTGTCTCCACAATTAAGAGCCAGGCTAGTCAGCACCGTCTTCATCAGAATGATGTCTCTTTCCAAGAGGTAAAGAAGCAACTCTATTACTATTGGCAATGACTCAGTGTGTGTGTGTGTGTGTGTGTGTGTGTGTGTGTGATGGAGAGACAGAGGCAGGCAGGTGTGAGGGGAAGAGAGAGAATAAATGAGTGTTCTCTACAATGAATACAGAAAATTTAAGGACCCTTTCACAATCCAGTTCTAGACCTAAACACCGTGTTATGAGAAGTCATACTTTCTGTGGTTTTCCCCTCTGTGAGCATTGTATTTCCTTAGTCTGCTGGGCAGTTACTTAGAGAGCACTTTCCAGAGAGGATGATACAGCACAGTAAATGGCCCAAGGGACTGCTCTGTTCAAACCTAAATCAAAAGTCATTAACACTGCCTGATGGCCATTTGGCAGTCTCAGGGAAAGGCATTCACAGCAGCAGCTACCCACCTCCTTGGGTCCCACCAGCTCCTGCTGACCAGGTGGAGATTGACTGGGTCCTGTGCAACCGGCATTCCAGGTGGCTGGCTGAATCCAGCGCCACACTGCCAACCCTGGAGAGCCACCGCTCCAGAGACCACACGGTCGGAAGGGGACCCGAGCCTCACATGCCCACGCTGGGACAGTGAGCTGGAAGAGCTGGATATTTAAGAACAGAAGATTGCCTTGTCATCACACATATTTGGTCCCCAAAATGTCTACTTTAAATCTTTTCTAGATACATCCATAGGTAAGAACAGGTGAACAAATACCCTTGCTCTCCTCATACCTAATACAATTAAAATAAATTTATCAATTCAGGATGGACCGAAAATGATATACAATTATCTGGAGGAACAGGTCTGATATCTATTAACTGAGTTTAAATTACGTGCAGTGAATGAGGGGGACAAGAGAGAGAGTGTACAAATAGCTATATTTTTAAATAAATGTAAATGTTGGTGAGTGCTAGAAGGGAGTTAACAGGGTACAGAGAGTGAGAGGAATGAGGCAGGGCTCACTTGACACTCGGCAAGGAGACATCTGGGCTGAGTCCTGAAGGACGGGGAGGGGGCAGCTTTGGCAAGAGGCGGAACAGCAGGTGTGAGGACTTGGAGGCAGAAATGGGTTTGGTTCATTAAGGACCAGAGAAAAGGCCCCGGGATGGCTGGCACTCATTAGTCAGGAGGAAGAGGCTAAGACAGAAGGGGAACACATAAGGGGGAAGCCGGGGTGAGCAAGCCCCCCACCACGGCAAGGATGGATTGAAGGTACATGAGCGCCATGTGGAGAAGAGCTTTCTAAAAGTTCGAGCCATCCAGATGGAATGGGCTGCTCTGGCAGACAGAGAAGTGCCCAGTCACCAAAGTTCATCTCCGCTGTTCTCGAAAATGTGGTGCCCAATTCCTCCGGTCTGAAGTTTGGCTTCACAATTATCCTTATCACATACTGTCTTGTTAGAGTCAGTCCCTCCCTCCAGCCTGGCTGGCTCTTTCCAGGTAAGTGTGCCTCCGATGTTCTCATCCGGAAGCCAGGGATGAAACTGTCAGCTAGAGCAGGGCTGCGGACAGCTGGCCGCTAAATCTGCCGTCCAGCGGAGCGGAGAGGCTCTTCTTAGGGATGTAATGCCGAGGGTCAGGCTTTAGACAGGGAGCAGATGACCTTTACTATCTGCGATTCCTGACCGCGTCTATGAGATCTGTGTGACTACATCACAAAATATAACACATTCCGGCACTAGTGGGATTTTGGGGGAACGTGTCTTCATGAAGATTCAGTATGTAGACATGGGGAAACCAAATTTCTCTTTTTCTTTTTCTTGGTAATATTAAAGTACAACATTTTTGTCATCATTAATCAATATTTCTTTTTATGCCAACAACATATTTCTGACAAGTGTCCCATATTCCCGGTATCTTTTCTACAATTGCTTCAGCATTTGGACCCCGGGGTTGGAGGCCAGCCAGCCATCCACTCATCACCTAGGGAGGGGAGTGTGTGATAGCCATTATGCCGCGGGTCTCTTTTCAACCCAGAAGCTGTTTTCATTTTTGCTACCATTAGAATGTTCCTATTTAGGGAAGCCAGGCTTTCAAAACCAGCATTTTGAAGAACCACTTACCTTAAGCATTGGTGCACCGCAGGCAGAACCAGTTCTTTCTGGCAAACGCGGAGCATCCAGCCACAGGTCAGTATTCTGCACTGTGGGCAAGTTCACCTTCATTGCCACTGCTGGGGATCTCCCGGAGCTGGGAGCATCGGGCTTTGGTAACTTGTTCCCCTAAGTGCAGGTGTTTAAGCTTTGGTTTCCTTATTTATAGAATTAGAGACATGAGATTCATCTCATAAAAAAAAATTTTAATTTTTTTTTTTGAAATCTCGTCTTCTGAAAATACAGAAGAGTTAGAGAAGGAAGCTGCCAGTGTGCCCATCTGACCACGCAGCACGGACCCAGCGCTGCTTTGGAGGAGACTTGCTATTGCCATTCTGGGTTCTCACTGCCTGTTCCCGAAGAGGCTCTCGTAAGCAGAAATCCTGGGAAAAGACCTTGGACACAAGGCCTTAGAATCTCCTTCTTCTCTCATGTTAGATATGCCAGGTAAGAAATGGGATGTGGTCAGAGCCACTTCTGTGTGATTCCAGTTCTCAAAGCCTGGTCCGCAGATCACCTGCATCAGAATCACATGGGGTGGCATTGGGGAGACGCTTGTTTGAGGTGAAGATTCCTGGACTCTAGCCCAACCTAACGAGGGAGAATCTCTGAGGATGGAACCCTGGAATTTGCTTTATTTGCTAAGTTACGCATGTGATTTTTAGATATACTAAAGATTGAGAACCACCAGGGTTGCTTTTCCTGGATGGACTTTTTGGTCTATTTTTAGTCTAGTAATTAAAATAATGGCAGACAGTGTTTGCTCTGTGTTAGTCGTTGTTCTAAATGCTTCTATTTATATATGCATTAATTGGACCCTTACAAAACTTTATGACACAAGTGTATTAGAACCCCCATTTTATAAGAGTGGACAGAAACACAGAGAGATTAAGTTACTTGCTCAACATCACACAGCCAGAGTTCACACCCAGGCAGAGTCTGGTTTCAGAGTCCACACATTTAACTCAAGACAGGCTCTTTTATGCCTTGGTTTTCTACAGTATGACCACATCCCCCCATATCCCACCCGTCTGGCAAACATCTCTTCTTTCAAAACGAACTTAGCATTTTTGCCTCTGTGAATCTTTTTCCTTCCCCCCATGAGGCAGAATACTTCCTTCTACTGTGTGTGAAAGGAAAGATGGGAGCACAGGCAGGTGGCAAAGCTGCTATCTTGCCTCTTGGCCTTACCCCTGACACTGTGACATCTACTACTTGTTAGTATTGGCATTAAAACCACAGTTCTTGAGTTGTTAAACGTGACCCTACCTCACAACATTCACTGACATCGAGTTTGCCTGTCAATCAAACTGTGAAAACCCATGCCAGATTTCCTAGGCGTGAAGTAAAAGTTCCCCTCACTTACTAATTAGAGCAGCTCCATGTGAAAGGCTGACTCTTGTTTGTCAAAGGAGTGAATGAATGAATGAATGAATGAATGAATTCTGTATGACTACATGTTATTCTCTGGTGTCTCATCAGTGCCCTGGGCGTTCAAGCTTCCTGTCCTTTATCACAGCTCCTTTCCCTCTAAGCCAGAGGTCCTGCTTTGCTAAGGAGGGTCATTACCGATCCTTGGCAGTTGGAAATGTGCAGAGCCACATCATAATGCCTCATATTAGGTAGTGCTTCTATCCGAAGTAGACTGCAAGTCCTTCTGAGTTGTCTGATCCATCCTACAATAGAGCTGGGACTCGGGCATTATTATCATCCTCGTTGTGTATGCAGAACCAGCAGAACTGAGGGAAGGTTAATGACTTGCCCAAAGTCACCACATGTGAGCCACTCAGCCAACCTCGGAAGCACCTTCCTCACCCACAGGCTCGTTCTTCCGTCCGGGGGTCCTTCCCGCTCTCCTGGACTCCTACTGCCCTTTGCTTCAGTGCCACCTGCAAGCTCCGGTCACTTGTGCGTCTCCTGGTGTCTGATACTCTTTCACTCCCAACGAGTACATTTCCAGTGTGACAATCACTCCATCAGCCACTCAAAGCAGGAGCATTTGAAAGGAGGACGGCTATTTTCCATGAGTACAATTATTTATGTGCACAAATAATCGTGCACATAATTGGCTAATGGAGAGTGCAATCGGCCACATGTGGGCATAATTAGCCACTTGCCCCTCATTTGGAGGGTATAATTATCAAAGCAGGCAATTTTATATCTGCGGATAATTGTACATGCAGAAGAGAATGGCGGATAGGAAATCCGGTCCTTAATTACTTTTCATGTCGTTATTTCCAGAAAAGCATTTTAAGATAAAGGTAACTTTCTGTTTTCAGTTGGCTGCTTGGATCAACTGGCAGATCTCGTCGTGAGGAGAAGGCAGAGAGCAGGGCATAGGAAAGCATGCGCCAGGATTCTGTGTACCAAGCTGAAGTCTGAAGCTTCCTCGCCAGAAAAACCCCAGCAGCCAATTACCCTGGACATTACACCGCGGCCCACCTAGTGGTCAGCCATCTGCCTACGCAGACAATAAAGCTCAGTTTTTATCCTTCTCCATTACTGTGTATCATTTTTGCTTTAGCAGTTTTAACGTTTTCCTCACTTCGTGGTTTTATAATCTCAGAAACGCCAGTTGGCTTGGCACAGTAAGTGATTTTGTTCGCTGCTGGAAGTGGGTCATTTAAAATGCTTTAACAATACCTTTAACTAGTCATTCATCTGGGGATGTACACAGAATAATAAATTGAGAACACGACTCTTTGTGGTTTTTCCAAGACGTTAGATGACAGAGATTTTAAAGTCTCTGCTGTGCCCCCTGCTTTCTGGTTTAAACAGCTCTGCAAAACTTTCCCACTCTCCCACTCAATCACACAAAAATACACTTGCTAACAGCAGATCCTAAAAATACATGTCACATGCGAGCACAAGGGAAATTATTTCTTAACATGAATTGACTCTTTAGGAATATGCAAGCTGAGTAATTTTTTAAAAAGAAACTCCAAATCTCCTATTACACTCTCCTTCAACTCCATCAGAGCCTTGTCTTGGGGGCGGGGGGAGGGGGCACTAGTACGCACAGTGGTTGGGGGACAGGCTTTTTGGCATTAGAAAGATGTGGGTTCCAAGCTTGACTCTGCCACTTGCCAGATCTGTGAACTTGGATAAGTTATTTAAAATTTCTGACTCCATTTCCCCGTCTGTTAAATGAGTTGTTCTGAAGATTAAGAGGAATGCCCGCAAAGTACCTAACACAAAGCTGGGCACCTTGTAAGGGCTCAAATAAGTGGTATCTATCATTAATATTAAGAGCTTCATCTTTTAATCTACAGCGTCCCTAATCCGTACCAGACATGACACTCGATCTCCTGTGTCCAGGCCTCACGTCCCTACTAAACGGATCAGAATGTTGTCTTTCATATCTTTAGAGTCCACACAGCATCATTCCCATAGAATGCTCGAGAGCTGGCAAAGGACGATGGCGCATAACATTCCGTGACATCTTCCTCTGACATCCACTGACCTTGAGCAC
The DNA here is from genome assembly GCF_024610735.1 of Ursus americanus. Classification (NCBI taxonomy): domain Eukaryota; kingdom Metazoa; phylum Chordata; class Mammalia; order Carnivora; family Ursidae; genus Ursus; species Ursus americanus. Next base: position 15,506,089 of record NC_142132.1, read on the forward strand.
AATGTCACCCTGCCCTCTACGGCTTCAGGATCTAGATCACAAACTCTATCCTCCATGCCCTTCTCCATGGTCACCCTCCTGACTGGAGGGGTCCTTCTAATCTCTGTGGAGACCTCTCCAGCTTCAGGACCTCTGCCATCACTCTACTCGAGCCACTCTTTAGACTTCGTTACCCCTTATAGCTGAGGCACCCAGGAGCTTGAGTTTCCTTTGACCTTGTTATCAAGTCCCCTTCCTTACCTTCCACCTGGCGGGTACTTAACTGCGCACATCTCTTCCCGGCTCTGCTTTCAATGCCTTCACGTCGATAGCTGGAAACTAGTCACTGTGGGAGTATTTATACCACATGATAAGCAAATGCTACAACTCAAGGCTTCCCCCCACCCCAGGAGGGCCAGTGGTTAGCCACTTTCCAGTATTACACTGTGTATGTTTACATATACCTACAGCATGACCCCGAATCCCTTCTCAACCCATTGTTGTCCATCATCTCCTGTTGACTTCTGACCTTCCTAGTTTGTATTCCAGAGTCATCTCTCCCAATACACATAATATCACCGTTTCATGCCATGTGCTCTGATGGTCTGCTTCTTCCCTTTTCTAGACTCTACTTGGGGCTAACTCGAATGTTCCCCTCTGATCCCATTCATCCCTTCTGTTACCCATCTCTCATTAACTCCTCATGTGCTCCACTTGGCTGACATTCTTTAACCTTCAGCTCCTGATTCCTGCATCACAGACAGTGTTTTAAATATGGTAGCCCCTGTCTGTCTGCATTTATTGTTCTGATATTCACATTATCTCTTTAAGAGAAGGAGAGAAAGGGGCGCCTGGGTGGCTCAGTCGGTTGAGCGTCTACCAGGGTCCTGGGATCAAGCCCCAGCCCTGCATGAAGCCCGCACTGGGCTCCTTGCTTAGCAGACAGCCTGCTTCTCCCTTCCCCTCTGCCTGCTGCTCCCCCTGCTTGTGCTCTCTCTCTTTCTCTGTCAAATAAATAAATAAAATCTGTTTTTAAAGATTTTATTTATTCATTTGAGTCAGAGAGAGCGAGCATGAGCAGGGTGAGGGGCAGAAGGAGAGAAAAACAGGCTCCCCACTGAGCCGGGAGCCAGACGTGGGGCTCCATCCCAGGACCAGGAGATCATCACCTGAGCCGAAGGCAGACCTTAACCATCTGAGCCACCCAGGTGCCCCTAAATAAATAAAATCTTAAAAAAAAAAAGTAGAAGGAGAGAAAGATAGAGGGGTCATACACAGGTCTTTTAATGGTTGGTCCATTGGTCCCTTTAGAATTTTTTAACCCAGTTTTAACACTAATGGAACACTTCTGGCAGTGACTTTCACGTGGCATTTGACGCTGTTTTCCCTCATCGCAGAACGGAGTTCTCTACTGTGCATCCTCATACAGCCCTAACCCGTGTCAGCCTCGAAGTGCTTACCAAAACAGACTCGGCTCTTCCCAGAAAGAAGAAAATCATAAATATTGCCTTTTTAAAAAAATTACAAATCTACAGTGAGGTTCTTACCCCAGAGTAGTGTTGCTCAATGTTGTTTATGTTGAGCCCACAACAGATGCTCAGTGTTCCTCTGGAACATTTGCTGAACCCAGGCCTGGGCCAGAGAGGACTGGGGGAGAAGAAAGGTCCCAGCCAGGCAGGAAGAGGAAAGGTACAGCTGGAGGTGAAAAAGAATGATTAAGAAGGGCATTGCGCCCTGCTCTCTCTGCACATGGCTAAGTGGGAGACCGCAAACCGAGCTGGGTCCATTTGGCCTGCACAGTCCTTTTGAGGGATTTTACTCAAAAATTGAGATTTCTGGCTTTTCCTGAGAAATCTTCAGTATTGGCCGGACTGGTCCTGCCTTTCTGCATGGGAACACAATTGGCTGGGAATGAGTAGCAGCTGCCCCTTTAAAACAGGAGTGTGCTCTCCAGCTGGGAACAGCCCACAGCCCCCACCCACCCACCCCAAATTGTTTCACATCCAGCCAGAATCATTCATTCCATTGTCAGCTGGGCCTCTGCAGGCATTTGAGTTTGTGACTTCTAGCCTAAAGGAAGCCCCGGAGCTTACCTACATTGTAAACATTTCCCTAGTGATGTTTTATAGGCAAGGGTAGAATCTCAGTGTTTCTCTCACCTACGAGGCTCCACGTGCCTTCTCCAAAGTAGATGCTCAGAAAACCAGGACGAAGTGCTCACTGAATTAAATGGATCGAACACCTAGGCAGCCTTGCTGGAGCTCAGGCTTACTAGTGCTGCTGGGACATGAGCTGCAGAATGTCACTTGTAACAGGTTAGGCTTTGGTCTCTCAGCACTGGAAGCCAAGTCCCCCTCTGGATGCGTGTGGAGGACGCACAGGCCCTTTGAAGACCCTGAGTGAGAACCAGTTAGTTAGGGAAGCTCCTTTTACTGGACAAATTTATTACTGGATCAAGATTTCAGTGCTTAATAAAAGGGCCACGGCACTAATTAGTCGGTTAATCCTTAGTTTGCCACGTGGGCCTCTGTTCCCTCATTAGAAAAGCTGGACTTGGTGGCAGAGTGAACTTTCTGCATGATTCCATTCTGGCTTCCTCCGAAAGAGGGGGCGGCAAACTAGCCTTAATCCCAGCACCTTCACAGCAAATGTCTTTATAATTAGACTTGTTACTGACTTTAAAATAATTTTTTAAGTCCTTAAATAAAATAATGAACGTTGCGTTTCTGATGGAGAAGGAAGTGGGAGACAGCAAACGTGCCATTTTCTCACCATCGTGACTTGTTCTTGATAACACCTGGCTCAGGTTGGTTAGCGCCCTGCCACTGCTCGTCTTCCTGGGCCGTTACCTTCAGCCGAGACAGAGCAGAAGCAAAAATCCTGCGCGGAAATTAATAAAGATCTCTACTTACACCGCCTTTGAAGCATCTGCCTGCCCGCAAAGTCATGCACTAGCTCCCATACTGATTAGAGCGGAACAAAATGGGTGCCTTTCCTTTTTGGTAGAAAATTAAAAACCAAGAAACTGTTTCCCCCTCTTTTGATGTAACCTGACACCACTGTGCATATGAAGCATCTCCCGTATTGAAATGAAGGATAAAGAAAACACCAAGGTGCTAATTGAATTCATATCTCCTCCTCTCCCAGAAGCCAGAAAAACAGAATTAACAAAGCAGTTTCAGGTCATAGAATCTAAATAATCCAAACGGACCCCTTCTCAAATTAAAGTTCTTTTTCAACATCTGAAATTGTTGCACATCAAATTGGATGCTGTATATTTCTATGGAGGAAATTCCCCCAAAGGAAGCAAGAATATTATTTTCACAAATAATGTGCTTACCACATAACCAATGATCTAAAATCTGTGAGGGCTTAATTAAAAATTGCCAGAAACACTCATAGCAAGTCAAAATAAGTGAACAAAGATGAATTTCTTAGATGAAGACAGGTTTGACACATTGAGATCATTTCAAAGCTCTTGAATCACTAAGAAAATCTATGTGTTTCTTTTTTAAAAATCCATTAAATAGTTGTAGGACAAAACTAGAACTCTTAAATAAATCTTCACTCGCAGCTATGACTTGTCAAGGACCTACTCCATACCAGATGCTATTCTTGACATTTTTCGTTAAGTTTACTCCTCACTGCAAGCCATCAGTATTCCACCTTACCTATGGAGAAACAGACGCCGAGGCAAGGTCATTTAAGGTCACTCAGCAAGTGGCAACATTGGGATTTGGATCAGGCTAACTAAACCTAAAACCTGTGCTTTAAATAATAGGAAGCATTTATGATGATGAATTTGGCACTGAGCAAGCTTCGACCATATCTCATAAATTGAAAAATTCACTGTTCTTGTTATTGCCTATGTCGTCTCTTAAAGTTTTTATTTCTTCTTTTGCAGACATCTCTCTTCAGGTCTTAAATTTTCTGAAATGTATGGCTGAAAGTTGTTACACTATAACATTATTAGTTTATTTCGTTTACCATACCTGTCTTGACTCCTTCCTCCTACTTGCGAGTACTGTCTTTCGAAAATCTACTCTCCTTGTTCAGACAGTCTGTCATTTTTGTTTCATTTGGGACAGAAGAATTAATAGAGGGGACTAAATAAGAGATGGTGGAGGGATGTGAGGTTTACACAGACTAAGCAATGAAGAAAAGAGGTGTCTGTGTGGGTAAAGAATGCAAAGTAGAAGATTCTAGAGGAAGTAGCACGGCAAAGTTTTAAGTTTCCAGGTGTTTAGCAGCTCTTAACAGCTATTTATAAAAATACCAAAGCATCTTACTTATTTATTCATGTGCCCAACTGTGAAAAGCAATCAATATCATGCTTGTCCAGTATAACACTTAGTACGCTCCATACCAAACTCTCGAACGAGCAATTGATGAAATAAAAGCAATGACATTTGTTTCCATGACCACTGATATGAGCACCATTACTGAATTATACTCTTCTAAATATTTTTTTCATACTTGAAGATTTACTCTTCTGTCTGTCTGCTTCCCCAGTGAGCAACTTAAGGAAAGCTACTGTGTTTACTTATCTTAGCGTCTCCTGCGTCTAGAACAATGCCTAACACAGAATTGACACTTGCTGAATTTTCATTGAATGAGTAGAGACATTGCCTGGAAATCCCTACTGATCACTGGATTGGACCCCAAAAACTAGTTTGGGCCCAGGTCCAGCCCCAGTTCTCCAAGCCCCTTTGAACACCAAGTGTAAAGCTGTGAGGTGCCCCCCCACCCCCACCAGATGGACCCATTTCCCTAGCCCTGGCCTGACCTCCTTCCAGCTTCCTCCTCTTCTCCCTGAATGTCCTCGCCAGCCCCAGGCACAGGATGTATGAATTATGACACCAACTCTTGAGCTACTCTGAAGACATCCTGGATGAAGGGATGCTTGAACACTGAATAGGGTGCCAAGTGAGGAGCGTGAAGTGAAAACCAGAGAGGCAGATGGGGGCAGTCAATTAAAAAAAGAACTTGAGAAATTCCCTTAGATTAATTGCTAATGAGCTTGGAGGTCACTGTCAAATCTTTGCCATGTATTTAGGAGATGAGAAAATGAAGACAGAGTGTATGCAGATTTACTGAAAAGCTTTGGTACAGAAAAAAAGAGTAAAATAGGATAGCAACTAGGGGCAAAACCTGGGTCAAGGAAGATTTTGTTGTTTTGGCTTTTGTTTTAAAAGGCTGGTAACAATGCAGGAGACAAAACGTGGAGCAAAGGGAAGATAGAGCCCCTCACCCTCAGAACTCACACTGAAGGGATACCGTAATAATTTAAAAAGTGATCTGAAGTCAGCCGTGACATAACCTTCAAAGATTACAAGAAATCAGGAGGAGAAGCGGCCGCCTCGGAGAATGTGACCGTACAGCTAAATGTCACTTTGACAGCTTCTTTCTTGGAGGTACATTTAAGATTATTTGAGTTGTCATTTTCTCTAGGAAGACTTCACTTTAATTATACAAATATTGAATATTTTTCAAGATAAAAATGGTAAAGAATTTGCTTTGAAGTCTTTAGCCTTCAAACACTATTATATGAAATCCTCATTGGCAAAACAGTGAGGAATATGGAAATAAGTGCAATCCGGCCTCATAAACGAGGAACTGTGAATGTTAACGGTGCAGTTTTACCTCGAACCTTTTAAAGGGCCCACAACGGAGAGGCTTTGTTATTTCAAATATCACAGATCTGAGGGCTCCCTGAGGGAGGTAGTGACAAATATTGGTAAAATGCCTATAAAGACAGCAGGGCAAAAATAAGCCAAAAGTTTGAGTTGGCCATTTAAAAAAGCTGCGTAACCTTTCATTTAATTGCCTTTTTGCAGCAAACCAGAAATAAAATCTGAACGCAAAACGTGCCGGTTACCTCTGAACACGCTCAGAAGTATCTGCTGTAAGGGGATTTAAAGTGTCATTGCTTTGCTCCTGGCTTAGGTGCAACCGACTGGGTAAAAATTGAACTGTGGTCTGCGCGGGGCAGTGTGTGTCTCTGGGCAGGGCGGGGGGGGGGGGGGGGGGGGTACCGAGCAGAGGGGAGTCCAGAGAGCGGCTGCTGATGGTGAGGAGCCTGCAATAGTGGAAAAAGCAAGACACCCATGGCAATCCCGGCTCTTCCCCTCTGCAGCTGAGGGTCCTGCCTAAGTTACCAAACCTTCCTGAGCTTCCCTTTCCTCATCCGTGAGATGGTTATATGAATATCTAACCTCGAGACCTAAAGTTAGGATTAAAAGATGCAACTCATTCATTCAACAAGTACTTATTGAATACCACGTGCCAGGCTCTGTTCTAGGCCCTGGGAACACAGCAGAGAACAAATCAGGCTGACATTTTAGTGCAGGAAGACAGACAACACAGAAAATAAATGTCAGTGGCTCAGTCGGTTAAGCGTCTGACTCTTGGTTTCAGCTCAGGCTACGATCTCAGGGAGATCGTGGGATGGAGCAGCCCTGCGTCAGGCTCTGCACTCAGCACAGAGTCTACTTGTCCCTCTCCCTCCCCCCCCTTCCCCTGTTCCTCCCCCTCCGCCCCTCCCCCTGCAAATGCATGCACTCACTCTCTCTCAAGAAATAAAAAAACAAAATCGTTAGAAAAGAAATGTCAAGTAAGTGGCACATGAGGGGAGGAAGAAGTAAAGGAGCTGTGGTAGGTTGAATTGTTCATATATGGCGGCAACAGTATCTCCCATCCCATGGGCTCTTGTTACAATTTGCCTTTGACCTTTCTCCAGCTACGAGATCGGTTCTTTGTTTCCTTCCCTTGAAATGGGATAGTTTTGTGACTTCAGCCAATAGAGTATGTGGCTCGGATGAGATGCAGCTCCCATCTCACTTGCTGGAATGCTCATCTGTGAAGCCTCAGCCACCATATAAATGGTCCACTGCCCTGGCCCGCACGCTGTGATGTAGTTCAAATGAGCCCTCATAGAGAGCTCACCTGCGGGGACCGGAGACTGTGAAGAGAGAAAGAGAGACCGGCCACCCCCAGCTGCTTGAAACCTTCATTCTTCCAGTTCTAGCCACCATCTGACTATGACCAGATGAGAGAGATCCAGGTGCCAGAAACCTCCCAGCTGAGCCCTTGCAGAATTCCTAACCCTCAGGGACCATGAGAAATAAAGTGTTTGTTGATGTTTTAGCCCATTAAGTTCTGGGGGAGATTTGTTACACAGCAATAGATAACTGGGGCAGCAGAGAAGCAGAATAGAACAGACAATTTTCTGTAAGGGAGAGAGAAGCCCTCACGGAGTGTTTTGATCAACGAATTAGGGGAGTGAGGGAGTGAACTAAGATATCTGGGGCGCAGGTGTGCCTGGTGTCTTCAAGGAACAGCAGGAGGCCTGGTTGTCACTGGAGCTAGGAAGGGAGGGAGCCAGGAACAGCAGGCGAGTTCAAAGACCAGATGGTCTAGGGTCTTGCAGGCCACTGTAAAGACCAGTTTTTACCATAAGTTCAGAAGCTATTGGATGGTTCTGAGCTGAGTGATGACAGGATATGATTTATGGCTTAATAGGAACACCCTGGATGCTTTGCTAAAATTGGTACCTTGATTATTACTTTCATTACAGCATCTCTATAAAAAGCAAAGGTTGGCACAGGAAGGTTAAGTAATTTATCCTAAGTCACTGAGCTCCTAGTGGCAGAGATGGGATGCAAACCCACATTATCTTTTTCAAGATACCTTTTTCTAAGAGAAATGAGTTTTACAGAGGCAACACTCTACCATAACTCCAGAGCTGGAAGGGACCATGACCCCAGCTCCTCTTACGCTGCTGCCCCCTTTTGTGGAGGAGGTAACTCGTAGTTGTCACCAACTTGGACTCTGGAGCCAGAGGGAGTTCAAATTCTGCCTTTATTACTCATCAGCTACATGACCTTGGGCATGTCACTTAACTTTCTGTGCCTCAATTTCCTCATCTATAAAATGAGGACAACTCACTGTATGTTAACTAACTGGAATCTGAATAAAAACTTAAAAAAATAAAAATAAAATGAGGACAGGGGCGCCTGGGTGGCTCAGTCAGTTAAGCATCTGACTCTTGATTTCGGCTCAGGTCATGGTCTCAGGGTCGTGAGATCGAGCCCCGAGTCAGGCTCTGTGCTGGGCATGCAGCCTGCTTAAGACTCTCTCTGTCCCTGTCTGCTCCCCACCCTGCTTCTCTGCTTGCACACGCACGTGCACACACTCTTTCTCTAAAAGAAAGAAAGAAAGAAAGAAAGAAAGAAAGAAAGAAAGAAAGAAAGAAAGAAAGAAAGAAAGAAAGAAAGAGAAAGAAAGAAAATAAAGAATAAAAGAAAATGAGGACAACTTTACCTACCTCAGAGGGATCGGGTAAGGGTTGGCAGACAGGCATCCCAGGCACTTAGCCCAGTGCCTGGCCTATAATAAGTGCTTAATCATGTCTCACTGGCCATAAGCACAGGCATCTGGGGCTCCCCAAATTCTGCCTCCATCAACTCTACATTAGAAAATCACCATCCTCCCCTCAAACCCCCATCTCCTGCCCCTGCCACACACATTCTCCTTCCTTTTTGGCTCAACAGCATCTTCCCTCACGCTCCCCTAGGTAGAACTTCCAACCTCATACTCTATGTCCTGAAGAATTCTACTTTTTCCATCACTGTGATTTCTAACTCCTGTCCATGACCACTTTGTCAAAACCCCTGTAGGGGAAGCGGGGACCCTCGGGGAGCTCACGTTTCACCTCTGTTTTGCAGTAACAAATGCTTTTGGGGGAGACCTCATCGTCAGCATGTTCTACCTGTTCCCCACTCTCTTCTGCCTCTGGAACACTTTCTCATCCTCCTGGAGAATTCTAGACCCTGGTTCATGGCCTTTTCCTCTGGTGGTACTCTGGGAGACTTCCAGCATCTGTGCTAATCGTGTTCCCCACACGCTGGCTCATAGCGGGTCAAACTCTTCACTTTTCACCCTCTTTATCTTGGCCTCCTGTTAGTCACATCACTGCCATGACGACATTGCTCTCGTGGTTCCTCACAGCTGCTTTATCTCCGTGATTGTGTTAGTCTGTTCCAGCTGTTATAACAATACCTAGACTAGATGGCTTATAAACAAATTTATTCCTCACCATTCTGGAGGCTAAAAAGTCTTAGATTAAGGTTCCTGCAAATTCAGTGCCTGACAAGAGCCTACTTCCTGGTTCATGGAAGATTGTCTTCTGCCTGTGTCCTTACGTGGCAGAAGGGGCAAGGGAGCTCTATGAATGCTCTATAAGGGTGCTAATCCATTCAGGAGGGCTCTTCCCTCAGGTCCTAATCACCTCCCAAGTGCCCCACCTCCAAATACCATCGCTTTGGGGATTAGGTGTCAACATATGAATTTTGGGGGGACACGGTCCGTGGCAGCGTTCTCTGGGGTGGAGGAAGGAGCACTGGCATAAGAATCCAAAGCTTTGGCATTGCTGCGTGTGGAGCTGAGCAGCCACTTTCCCTTTCTGAGTCTTCACGGAGGAGACAGGAGCCAGGGCATTGATCTGGGAGCTTAAGTCCTAGCTTATCTGTGTGACCTTGAGCAAACCATCTAAGCTTTCTGGGCTTTATTTATTTATCTATAAATTGAGGTGGCTGGAGCAGAATGGCCTCTGATGGTTCCTATAAGCATGAAAACTTCATATTCTCTAAAATTGAAATTCTATTTTTGATCCCTGCTCCTCCTTCCTGGTCTCCCACTTCCTCACTCTGACTGGAGCAGTTTTGTTTTGTTGTTTTCTCATTGTGAAAATGGCCTTACTACCTCCTCTCTACCCCCTCTGCTGAACCCTTGTGGGCCCACTTAAAATTACCCAGGCATCCATACCTTTTCTATCTCTGCTTTTGCTCTTGCTATGACCTTCCTGGGGAAAACCCTCACTCATTTCTCCTCCAACACCACTCTGAGTTCTCCTTTACCATCTAGTTCAGAGATGCCTTGCTGAAAGCCTCTCTGGATCGCCTTGTCCTACCACCCTCTCTCCCTCTCCATCACTTCCTGTTTTATCTCTGTCACTGCCCTCATGCCAGGAGATAGTCTATAATTATTTTGAAACCCAGGGTGCTGTAAGTCATTTTTGAATCCCCAGCTCCTAAAAATTGGTGAACTGCTACTCAATGAATGGAGAGATCCCAACACAAGAGAGATCTGACAAGGATATACGCACCATTAGGACACGTGCTACCAGCTTTGCATTCTAAAGAAAGACCAAACTTAGAATCTCAATCCTCTCATCTTAAAAGGCATATACCACATGGGACACCTCCTTTAGCACACCTAACCAGGGCATCATGCTCTGTATGTCTCGTGTTGAATTCACCCTCCCTCCCAGAGGAGTCCCTCTTGTGGCCCCTATTTTTAAAGAAGTTTTATCTTCTAAATGCTCAAACCTTGGAACCATCTTTGCCTTCTGCCAACGTCCTTGTTTCATGCTGTATCCTCTCTCCTGGACCTACCTACTGGTTTCCTGCTGGGTCCCCGATTCTCCTCTATCACACTTGAATATACCTTACAGATTAATCTTCCAAAAGTTCAATGCTGATCGTGCCATTTTTCTTTTTAAAGAAGTCTTTGCTGACTGATAAATAAGATTTAAACTCCTCTGGCTCTCATTCAAGCCTTGTATGATCTCATTCTAATCTCACTTTCCTAAATCAATGGTCCATCAGTGGAAGAAAAAAAATACTGTCTTCAAAGTTGTGGGTCTTCAGCTGAGTCTTGAAAGATGGATAGAATTCAGCTTGGTCTGGTGGTCAGAGCTACGTAGATGTGAAGATTCTTAATCACAGTCCTGTCACTTACCATTGGAGTAACTCGGACAGCTACTTCACTTCTCTAAATCTTAATTTTCTTAATTAAAAACAGGAGTTGTGACAATTTTCCTTGATTCTTTTGGAACAGAAAAGCAAAGAAAAGCTCCCATATGATATGGGAGCACAAAGTCCTTGCCTTCATGTAGCAATTGGCTTTGGTCAACCAAATCTAATCTAATATGCTTTAGTTTGTTTTTTCCCAAGAGAAATTCTGTATAGGCAGTAACAGAAAGTCTCCTTGGATAAGTTGTTTTTTTTTTTTTTTTGGTCTTGTTAATGAGTTTCCTGGGTGGTTCTGTAGCTTACAAATGTAGGCAAGTGGGGACCTAGTATCCTAGGTTAAGGTTACATAACATGGTATTTTGCCTCGTTAAAGAGTTGCCTCCAGCTTTGCAGAACTTTGGGGAGGGGAGGTGTAATATTATTTGCAAACAAGTATAGGGGCTGCTATGGAGGTACACTGGGTCCCTCCAAAAGATATATTGAAGTCTTAACTCCCAGGACCTCAGAATGTGACTTTATTTGGAAATAGAGTCATTGCAGATATAATTAGTTAAGATGAGGTCAGAGTGGAGTGGGGTGGGCCTTCAATGAAATATAACTGTTGTCCTTATAAGACACAGAGACATAGACACACAAGGGGAGAACAGCACGAGAAGGTGGAGGCAGAGACCAGAGTGTTGTGATCCAAGGACTTCCAAGCATTGGCACAACCACCAGAAGCTAGGAAGAGGCCGGAAAGGAGTCCTCTCTACATACCTCAGAGAGAGCGTGGCCCTGCCAACACCTTGGTTTTGGACTTCCAACACCCAGAACGGTGAGGGAATACGTGCCAGCTGTTTTAACTTGTTCACCCCCGTTTGTGGTAGTTTGTTATAACAGCCCCAAACGAATACAGGGGCCTTCTGGAAGAAAAGGAACTCCACCTCTACTCCCCAAGATTCTAAGTTATCCCTGTAGTTAATAAAAATAAAAATATCCCTGAAATAACATCCACTGAAGAAAGAAGGTGTCAAGAAATGGAAGACAATATTCCACAGCTCTGGAGGGGGGCTGGCTCTGGGGCAGCACGTGCTCTAGGCTGGAAACTCCTCTAGTGCCAGCCACTTCCACGCTGTGCGGGTACTTTGTGGAACAGGGCTGACCAGGGTCACAAGAACTCAAAAGGACTGTTTCCCAGGACCAACAGTCAGCTGGGATGCTCTATAGGTCTACCAGATGTTTATAGCTGGAATTCATTCTAAGTGTTTGATGCCCATGCTTTACCAGTATTTAAATATTTTGCCATCACACTTGCTGTAATGAGTAAGTCAACTGGGACATAATCGCAGCCTGAGCAAGAAGCTGGCCTGGCGAGGGCACCACGATAGAGTGGCCAGAGGTCCACAGATCTACCCAGGACCAGTTTTTGAAAGTGACATCATGCAGATGACCACGGTTCCAATCTTTCTCTCCCTGATATTTAGATATAAGACTGACAGCTTACAGACCAAGTATCAGTCTCCCAGATTGGGAAAAGGAAGTTCTCAAGAAGATACCGAGCTTCCTACTGATGAGGGAAAGTGGAATTCAAACAATTAGAAACAAAAAAGAGCTTTTATTCTATCTGTTCTTCAAGTTGAAAAAGTGGGTCATAATGGCAGACACAAAACACAGCGAACAATAAAACTATCTACATGCTTGGCTGTGGAGGATAAAGTGTTCCAGAAATAACAGAAGAGAAAGTCTATTATTGGAAGGTTTAAAAGAGATTTTTTTTTTTCTGAGACCTGTAGTCCAGTTTGTTGAACCAAATCTTTGAATGGACTTCAAATAGAATCTTTTTTTTCTACAGAAGGGAAGCTATTACTCAAAATCAACCAAGAGCAAAAGAACCACATTACAGCAATGGAAATTGGTCAGCTGTTCCCATGCAGAACTGAATTCAGAAAAATATTCATTTTCTCAGCAATAACTTGTCATTAGCTATAAGTTCTGCTTGGAAAAAGCCAAGTGATGCTAAGAGTGCAACACTACATGGATATAAAATAGACACAGTAGCCATCCCCCATTAGCAAAAGAGACAAGCCAGCAAAAAGTGATTAAAAGAATCATTTGCATCCCTCGAGGACCCAAGATTGGCATGACAGTGCTTAGCTCTTCGTGCCACCTGCTTCGGCTGGGTTCTTGGTGGCATCTGCTGAGAATACTGGTGCTGTGGATTTTCTGTATTAAAGTGGGAGCTGTGTGTGTACATAATGATACACACTCAGCCAGTGCTCAAAGAACACTCACTTCGATGTTTCTGAGTATATAAAGGGAGCGTTAAAGCAGCTATTATAATACTAAGGACAATGGAAAACAAAAATGATTTTCCTATGCACAAGAAAAGATCATAAATTTGGGGACAGTGACAAAACATGAAGAGTCATAGGCCAGGAATCAGAATCCTATAACCAGCTCCTCCCAGTTTATGTTGTATTTCTATGCCATGTATCCTGTTTAAGCCATTGATGATCCGAGTTTCCCCAGCTATACAATGAATATGGCAGCCCTTCTATCTCCAGAGATCCTGGAAGCCTTAACAAGTTCATGTCTCCTTTGTGACTTCATCAAAACTAAGGTAGAAAGAAAGTGAACTAAATACCAAGTGAAGAAGGATTATTACTTACCTTTTTTACCTTCTTGGATCATACTAAGTAAAAAAGTATGCTTTGTCTAAGTATTATTCTTTTTCCTTTTTTTTTTTTTCAAGATTTATTTATTTATTTCAGAGAGAGAGAGAAAGCAAGCATGAGCGGGAGGGGCAGAGGGAAAAGGAAAGATAATCTCAAGCAGACTCCAGGCTGAGCCCCAGTCTCACCACCCTGAGATCATGACCTGAGCTGAAGCCAAGAGCTGGACCCTTAACAGACTGAGCTACCCAAGCGCCCCTCTATGTATTATTCTTATTTGCCCTTCCTTTTCATGGTTCCTCCTTTTCTTTTCTCTTGATCTTTTACATGGATATTCACAAAAAAACTGTACAGTTTTTTTTTTTCTCTTTCGACAGGAACTCATAGACACCCCTTCAGTGTAATACCCTAGGAAAACAGATTTGCTCAGCTATTCCACACATGCCTATTCCTTGCTTTCTATACATAAGGTAACAAGTTAGCTACTGTGGCAAATAGAAAGTTGTTTAGCACATCCTCATGGCCTTCAAGGAGTCTAAAACTCCTTCAAGGCATATAAGGCATGAATACAAATAAAATCAAGCAAATATTGTAATAAGAGCCTGAGAGATTCGTGCAACCAAGTTCATAGACTTTCAGGAAAAAGGAAAGCTCTTTTTGAAATTTGAACTAGCTTTTAGAAGTTGGTTATAGAACTCGACATAAGAAGATGAGTCCATGGGAAGATTCTACCTTTTGCGGAAAGAGGTAATGGTGGGCGCAGAGACATGGAGAGCTGGTGTACTTGATTTCCACTGCTGACAGTCTCATTTGCTTAAAAAGTGAGCTGCCTGTAGCTGGCTAGCAGCATATTAGGCTGGAGAGTCATTTAAGGTTTGATTGAAGAGGACATTGAATGTAAGGCTGAGCCTGAAATAGTACTTTTAAAAACTTTTTAGCTTTTTAAAATTAAAAAAAATTTTTTTTAACTTGTCTTTAGCTTTTAAAAAAATTGTTATGAAATGGTAGCCAAGCTAGTCTGGCTGAAGGGCTTCCTCCCATTATGCTCACATATTTTGGTGTCTTTAAGGAGCACCATGGAACACTTAGGACTCTACAGAGTACCCTGTAGTTTGCTAGGCAAAGAGCAGCCATTAAATGTTTGCAAGCATGGAGATGACAAAATTAGAATAGAATATTCTGAATATATATCTTTGAATTAACCGGCAGGGGTCAGACAGGAAAACAAAATAAAACAAAACTGTGCTGGCAGGATGGCATGCGGTAAGCATTGGACAAACTTGTTGAATGAATGAATGAATGAATGAATGATAATAGCAGGGAAGAGCCTGTAGAAAGATACCGTCAAGGAATAATTGATAGCATCTGCTGATTGATTAGGGGGGACCAGAGAGAAGTTGTGGTGAAAACGTCAAGGTTTCAAGTCTGGGCTCCTGGAAGAAGTGTGGTAGCACTGATAGGAAGCAGGAAGAGCTTAAGAAGAACCGATTTGGTGGGAGACATTATGTATTAGATTTTTAGCAGGTTAAATATATTGGAGAGATATTCAAGGGGAAATGTCTACGGACATTTGGAAATAGGAAGGTGGGGCTTAAGAGAAAGACCAGAGGTACTGACACAGATATAATAATGTAATAGAGACCCGTGTAGACAAGATAGCTTCGAGAAGTCAGGGGTGTGGCAGATTCTGGGAAACAATGACATTTAGGAGATGGGAGGAAGGAGGGGAGCTAAAAGGATAATGAAATGGTTGGAGAGGGAAAGGATCATTTCATATCATAAAAGCCAAATAAGAGGCACTTCATTATTTTTTTTAACTTCATTTATTTATTTGGGAGACAGAGAATGCATGTGCAAGTGGGGGAAGGGGCAGAGGGAGAGAGAGAATCTCAAGCAGACTCCCTTCTCCACCATGCACTGAGCCCAATGCAGGGCTCCATCTCACGACTCTCAGATCACGACCTGAGCCGAAACCAAGAGTCAGATCCTTAGCCAACTGAGCCATCCAAGCACCCGGAGAGGCACTTTAGAGGAGGGAATCACCAACAGTCAAATGCTCCAAGAGTGTAAGAAGAACTGAGAAAAGTTCACTGTACTTGGTCACCCTCAGAGAGGCGTTTTAAACGGTGCTGAAAGGGCCCTGATTGTCCTGGATTAAGGAACAAAAGGATGAGGAAGAAGTGAAACTAATGACAGAGTCCAAGCCTTCGAGAATTCCAACAGTGAACGGAATAAGGGAATCAGACAGTAACAAGACTCCAAGAAACTGTTTTCTTCACTTTTTAAAGCCTGGGAGAATCCTGAGCACATTTATAGGCCAATAGGCAAAGAGGAAAGAGTAGATGGAGGCGAAACTGATGGTGAAAAACATTACAGTCATGTTAAATTTTCTGAGTGATTGAAGCCATACTTTTTAAAGTTGGAGATACAGTTAGTGAAAACAGAGTGGCTGAAAATGTGAACATAAGTCTCGTAATTGGACAATTATTGCGTATGAGGCTGCAGCTTAAGAAATCCCATGAAATATGCTTTACCTGGAAGAATGCTCCTGTGCACCCAATTAGTCATCTGGCAGAAAGAGCAAGCAGCAGTTCTTTCAGCTGGCACAGAAAACAGAGCTGTTTACTACCTTGAAACACTGTTATGAGCCATCATAACATTTGGCTGTTTGTACAAGCGCTTGAAAATATTGAGCTGTAATGCTTCAAGGAAAGTGCTAACGTCCTCAGACTCTGCATGGAGCAGATTAAAACCCAGTCCTAGCCAAGAGGAGTCTAAGGGACATGAAAACCAAATGTAACGTGGTGTCATGTGGCTTTCTCGAGCAGAAAAAGGATCTTAGGTTAAAACCAAGAAAACCTGAGTAAGGGATGTGCTCTAGTTAATAATAATGTATCAATACTGGTTCATTAATTATAACAAATGTACCACACTAATGTAACAAGCTAATAATGGCGGACATTGGTATGGGGTATAAGGAAACTCTCTGTACTGTTTTCTCAACTTTTCTCTACATCTAAAACTGTTCTAAAAAAGAAAATCAACTTTAAAAAAGCAAAGAAACTCAGTCCTAACTGCAGGGCCTAGAAACCACACCTTAACTCTAGCTATTTTTATTCTTTAAGACATTAGAGCATGAATGCATGGGCCACCTGGAAAATGAGTCCAGTTTTATTACACATAAATACACCCGAGCAGAGTACGTTCACCCTGACACTATTTCTCTGCCTTGGGATTTTCTTTTTTAAGTAAGGTCTGATCACACTTTCTCTTTGGCTATTGGAAAACAGAGCCAGTTGTGGCCCACTTCTGCCAATGTTGACAGCACCTGTATTCACTTAGGGCAGCGAGGGAGGACGTGGACGACAGATCAACGCTTAAGTTCAAATCCCACCTCCACCACAGGTTAGCTCTGAAATCGGGCCAGTTGCTCAGCCTCTCTGGGTCTGTTCCTCATCTGTAGAATGGGATAATAATAGGGCCTGGGGGTGGGAGGAGGAGAAATGGGGAGAGGGGTACAAATTTATTTTTAAAATAAAAAAAATCCAACTGTGGTACAGACATATGACACGATTTCATTAAAGGGAGCAGGGGAAAATCTGCCTACGTAACAAATAATGAGTAGAGACTATAAGACTAAGGACTACAAGAACTATATAGAAGCGCTGGATGGTAGTCAATACAGTTGTTTCCCATGAGACCACAGATTAACATTCTGACACCACCATACATGTATCCTGGGATTGAGCAAATAAGCTGATGGAGAGTGGTAAAAAAGAAAAGAGAAAATTAAAACAAAATAGAAATAAATATAACTTGAACCCTTCCTTCATCCTGTGCCAAAAACAGAAGAGGAAATGAGATCGCGCTCTTCCTGTATGGTCACATTCTGCTATATATATTTTTGCTTTCGTACTTGCTCTTCCCCCTCTGCATGTAGTCTTCTTTGCTTAATCTACTGAATTAATTTGTACTCCTCAAAAAAAAAAAAAAAACAGTGCTTATCTCAGAGGTTGCTGGGAGGATTAAATGAGTGAATATATGTAAAGCACTTAGGCCAGATGCTTCGTAAGAGCTCAGCGAATGTCAACTATTAATTTGTGGGTTTTTTTGTGTTAGTCTTATCCTTTGCTTTATTCATGTCCTAGCCTTCGCCTTGCCTGTGCCCCCAATGTCCTCATTTATTGACTCTTTATTCCCTTTATTCCGTCCTTTTGTATATATTTCATTAGGCCACTTTGAGTCTTTCGCCATGTTAATCTTCCCTCAGGTAATTGGGATGACTGATTGTGAAACTGTTGATATTTTTCTTATTAGTAATTTTCTCCAATATTTTTATTGTAAAATACACATTGCATAAAATGTACTTAACCATTTTCAACTGTGCAGTTCAGTGGTCACGAGCGCATTCATCTTGTGGTGCAATCATCACAACCACCCATCTCTAGAAGGCTCTCATCTGCAAAACTGAAACTCTGTCCCTGATAAATAACAACTCTCCATTCTCCCCTCCTGCTCCCCGCCCCTGGCAACCACCATTCTACTTTCTGTCTCTGATTTTGACTATGCTAAGTTCCTCAAGTAAGTAGAATCATACAGTATTTGTCTTTTGTGCCTGGCTTATCTCACTGGCTTATGACCTCCAGCTTCAGTCATGTGGTAGCAAATGTCAGCATTTTCTTACTTTCTAAGGTTGAATAGTATTCCGTTGTATGTACAGCGACATTTTGTTCATCTATTTATCTGTCAATGGACCCTTGGATGGCTTCCACGTTTTAGCTATTGTGAATGATGCTGCTGTGAACGTGGGTGTGTTGATGCATATGGGAGTTCTATTTTCAATTCTGGGGGAACTACCATACTATTTTCCACAGCAGCTGTAATGTTTTACATTCCCGACAGTGAACAAGAGATCCAATTTCTCCACGTCCTCACCAACATTTGTTATTTTTGCTTCTTTTCTTTTTCTTATAGTATCCATCCTAATGGGTATGAGATAGTGGTTCTTCATTGTAGCTTAGATTTGTTTTTCCCTAATGATGAGTCCTGTGGAGCGTCTTTTCCTGTGCTTACTGGCCATTTTGTGTGTCTTCTTTGGGGAAATGTCTATTCACTCTTTTACTCATC